>NC_092504.1:63041408-63350783 GCF_047511675.1 Marmota flaviventris
ATTTGCATGTCTCTTACTAAAATATGAGTATTTTTGAAACCACAGCAGAAATTTATTGTACTTTAAGAAGGGGATCAGTTACAGTGGTATTCAGGAAGGTATATCTTGTCTTTTTAAAATAATGTCTATTTTTTCATAGACCCTAATTAGGTATGAACACTTCCAAGGGCAAACTTTTTGATCATCTACTTTTCTCCTCCAAAGATACATCAGGTTGTGTGCACAGGAGAATTGTATAAAGTTGTTTGTTGTAGCATTGCTTGTAATGATGAGAAATTAGAATTACTATATTTGTTCTTTAGTTGAGGAATAACTAGATTCTTTTGTTCTTCCTCCTTTTCTTTTTTTTCTTCCTTTTTTCTCCTCCTCTACTAGTATTCTATTGTTACTCCTTCCTAGACCTCTCTTATTACTACTGCAACCACCACCACCATCAGAAAACCACACAATATTGACACCACCACCAATTATTTACAAAGAACTAACAGTACTGGAGAAGGAAAATGAACTTTGTATAATTTTAATATAATTTAAAAAGCAAGTTGCTTCATTTTTCAAATTTTTATTGGTGCATTATAATTATACATAACAGTGGGGTTCATTATGCATATTCATACATGCATATAACATAATTTGCTCAATCTACTTCCCTGGTGCCTTTCTTTTTCCTCTCCTTCTCTCTCCTCCAATCTACTTGCTCTATTCTACTGATCTCCCTTCTATTATTATTTAATGCATTATATATACATATGTATTATATATATATACATATATATATATATATATATATATATATATATATATATATATTACATACACACGTGTGTGTGTGTGTGTATATGTGTGTGTGTGTATTTGGGTTTGGGTTTCAGATGTATTATCTGTAAAATGCAAAGTAGACTGAAGAATATTTCTAGCTCTAATTAACATCTGTGATTCTCCCAAAGGTGTATACACACACATACACACACACACGTGTATATATGTATATATACATATGTATATGTGTATATATGTATAAACAGCATTCATTGTGTTGTATTTGTACACGGATATAGAATAATTTGGTAGATTTCATTCCCTAATACTTCCCTGTACCCTCTCTATCTGCCTCCCTCTCAATTTCTTTCTATTGTTTTTTTTTCTATTTTTGTGAGATCCTCCCCGACCCCTTTTGCTTCTGCATATGAGAGAAAACATTAAACCCTGACTTTCAGAGTTTGGCTTATTTCACTTACCATGATGTTCTCCAGTTTCATCCATTTACCAGCAAATGACATATTTTCTTTTTTTTTTTTTAGATGTTGATTGACCTTTGTTTTATTCATTTATTTATATGTGATGCTGAGGATCAAACCCAGTACCTAATACATTCTAGGCAAGTGCTGTACCACTCAGCCACAACTCCAGCCCCAGTTTCATTTTCTTTATATACCAAATTTTCTCTATCCATTGGTCTGATGATGGACACCTCGGCTGGTGTCATAGCTTGGCTATTGTGAATTTCACTGCTGTAAATATTAGTATTTATGTATCACTAATATTCTGATTTTAGTTCTTTTGGATAACTAATGAGGAGTGGGATAGCTGTGTCATGTGATGGTTCCATTGCTAGACCTTTGAGGAATCTCCATGCTGCTTGCCAAAGTGGTTGTACTAATTTGCACCCCCACCAACAAAGTTTAAGTGTACTATAACTGAACACTACATCTTTAACAGAATTGTTTTTTATTATTTGTATTCTCGATAATTGCCGTTCTAACTAGAGTGAGATGAAATTTCAATGGAGCTTTATTTGCATTTCCCTGATTGGTAAGGATGTTGAAAATTTTCACATATACTTGTTGGGCATTTGTATTTCTTCTTTTGGAAAATGTCTTTTTAGATCATTTGCCCATTTATTGATTGGATTATTTCTTTATGTTAAGTTTTTTGAGTTCTTTATATTTTCTGAATAATTCCCTGTTGGAAGAGTACCTGGCAAATATTTTCTCCCATTCTGTAAGCTCTCTCCTCATACTCTTTCTTGTTTCCTTTGCTGTGCAGAATATTTTAAATTTGCTGGTATCCCACTTACTGATTCTCGGTTTTATTTCTTGAGCTTTAGCAGCCTTATTAGGAAGTTAGTGCCTGTAATAATATGTTGGAGTGTTGTCAACACAACACAAATTGTCATGTTTCTTCTAGAAGTTTTAGTGTTTCTGGTCTAATTCCTAGGTCTTTCACTTGCTCTGAGTTGAATTTTGTGCAGGTTGAAAGATAAGGATCTAGTTTCATTCTTCTACACATGGATATTCAATTTTCCTAGCACCATTTGTTAAAAAGTCTGTCTTTTCTCTAACATATGTTTTTGGCACCTTTGACAAGTATTAAATGACTGTATCTGTATGGATTTGTCTTTGTGTCTTTTATTGTATTTCTTTGGTCTTCATGCCTGTTTCAATGCCAATACCATGCTGTTTTTGTTACTATAGTATAAAGACAAATTTTTCTTTTTATGGTTTATAATTAGTGCTTTTGTATCTCTTCTCTATGAAATCTTTACAAAGCCTAAGATTTGGAAAGAATTGCTTATATTTTCTTCTAGAAACTTTATGGTTCCAGCATTTATGTTGAGGTATATGATTCATTTTCATATTAATTTTTATTATGTAGTGAGGTAGAAGTTGTTTATTTTTCCCCCACTTAGATACCCAATTTTTTTCATTGCCATTTGCAAGATTCTCTTTTCCTGATACATTTATATAACACTTTAGTTGATAATTAATTGACCATAAATGTGTGGGTATGTATCAGACTATTCTATTTGTCCATTTTATCCTTAAGCCACTACTATATTGTCTTTATAGCTTTAGCAAATATTGTTAGTCCTCCAACTTCATCTTTTAAAATACCACTTGATATAAAATAGATACTTTACATATCAATTTTAGAACCAAATTTTCAATTTCTTCCAAAAAGACTGCTGGGATTTTAAAGGGGTTTGCATTAGATATATAGACCAGTTTGGGGAGAACAGACGACAATAATGTTGGAAATTTTAAATCCCATATGCATGTTACATCTCTCTTTTATTCAAATCTTTAATTTTTATAGTTTCAGTGTAGTGGGTCTTACATAATTTTTACAATTGTCCTTAGGTATTTTTGCCTTATTTAAAAGCTAGTGTATATGATACTCCATTCTAATTTTTATTTTTCAATAAAATAACGTTTTTGTGGCTAATATATGAAATATAGCTGATTTTGTTTATGTCCTGTACTTTATGAAATTCAGTTATTCTAGTAGGGTTTGTATGATAGGACGCGGGGAGTTTCCAAAGTTTATCTATACAATGATCATGTTGCCTGTGGGAGGAAAAAAGAGTTTTATTTCTTTCTTTCCATGTTGATGTCTTTTAGTTATTTTTCTTTTCTGTTACACTGGCTTGGACTTTTTTTTGTCCCTTTGTGATACTGGGGATTGAACTTACAGCTTTCGAATCCTAGGCAAGCACTTTACCACTGAACTACATCCACAGCCTTTTTTATTTTGAGACAGGGTCTCTCTAAGATGCTAAGGCTGGCCTTGAACTATAGGCTTCATCATGCTTGGCTGGTTTGGACCTTTAACACAATGTAGAATAAAAGTGATGATATATAGTTTTAGTTATTGGGGTGGGAAAATTTTTTATCTTTCACCATTAATTATGATTTTAATTGTAGATTTTTCATAGATTCTCTTTCAGATTGAGGGAGTTCATTTTTCCATCTTGTTTGCTGAAAATTTTAAATTTTGAATAGGCATTGGACTTTGTCAAAGACTTTTCTATCATTTATTTAAAATAATTATTTATTTTTTCCTTTATTCTATATTCATAGCTAATTGTACTTATTATTAACAGCACTATGTAAGTACCAGATATTATTACCACAAAGTAAAATTTTCCCTGGCCTGGGGTAGTTTCTCATGTCTGTGCTGATTAGTACTATGCAGGAGTGATCCATTATAGATTCTTAGGTTTTCTTTCTGTGTAGCTCTCTCCTCTCTGGAATTCTGTAGCAAGCTCTTGCTGTCTTGATGTCACTGAATCCTCAGTTCTGTCTCCACAATTCAGGGAGTCTTTTGGTCTCTGTCTGGAGTCCCTCTCATTGTAAACTCTTAGAACCTTAATAATCTAGTCTGATCCTAAGGCTTACCTTATTTTCCTCCATTTCCACCATTCTCCGTTCTTCATTGCTTGATGTCTGATGACTTTCAAGCCATTGTTTTATATATATATTTGTCTTTTTTTTGCTTGATATAATAGGAGGATAAATCCATTGTAGTCAGAAGCAGATGAGTATTTATTTATTTTTTGAATGTCAGACCAAGGTTGGATTTCTCAGATATACCTTACTTGATCATGATGTAGTTAAAAAAAAAAAAAACATTGCTGGCTCAGTTTTCAAAAGAATTATTAATTCATGAAGATTATTAACCTTTATTTTTTCTTTCTTGTAATGGTTTGTCAGGTTTTTCTTTCAGAATTATTCTGGCCTCATAAAATGAATTGAGAAATTTTCTGCAATATTTACTGTATGACTCATTTCTTTTTTTTTTCTTTCTTTCTCATATGATTTCTAACTTTGTGCTACCATGGCCAGATAACATAGTTTAAATTATTTGGGTCTTTGAAAATGGTTGGGACCTATTTTGAGGGATAACATTGTCTGTTTGGTGTATGCTCTTTATGTACTTGAAAATAATGAATATATCTCTGTTATTGGGTATAATCCTTTATATATTTCAGCTAGGTCAAATGGGTTGATAGCATTATCCAAATATTCTATATGTTTTCTAAACTTTTTATTTTTTATATACTATTGATTTTGGGGGGAGAGAGTAGAGTTTTGAACAATGAATGTGAATTTATCTATTTTCCCTTTTGAAGTTGTTGCTTCATTCATTTTTAAAGTCTTCTATTGGATGAATATTCACTTATGATTCTTATGTGTTCTTAATGAATGGGTTGTTTTATAATTTTCAAGTTTCCTTATGCTGAGGTATATACTTTAGCTTGAAGTCTGCTTTGTCTGATATTAATATAGATAGATTTCTTATGCTTATTATTTGTATGCTATATCTTTGGATCCTTTTACTTTCAACCTATTTGAGTCTTCATATTTTTCTTATTTTAAATGTGTAGTTAGGTATTAATTTAAAAAATAGAATCAGAAAACCCTTACCTTTTTATTGAAATATTTTGTTCACTTACATTTAAGGTAGGCATTGACATGCATGGATAGTTGTGTTTTTTATCATTTTATTTGTTTCGGTTATTCCCATTCTATTCTTTGTTTCTCTTACCTACTTCTTTCTGAGTGATTGGAGTGTTTTTTCAGAATTCTGTTTTATATTTCCATTGACTTTTTAGCCATACAACCTTAAAAAATGGTTTTAGAAGTTGCTCTAAAGAATATAATGTGCTAATTTAATGTCATCTGTCTTCACATAATATCATACCACTTCATGAATAATGTATGAACCATACTCAATATTATTATATCCTTCCTTCTTCTGTGTGTTTTTTGTTAAGAGAGAGAAAGAGAGAATTTTTAAAAATATTTATTTTTAGTTTTTGGTGGACACAACATCTTTATCTTATTTTTATGTAATGCTGAGGATTGAACCCAGTGCCCCGCGCATGCCAGGGGAGCGTGCTACCGCTTGAGCCACATCCCCAGCCCTTCGGTGTTTTTGTTGCTGATTATTTTATTTCTACATTTGGTATAAACCCATTGTATATCATTATTATTTTTGTTTTAAACAGGCAATAATCCTGTAAAGAATTTAGAAAACAATCTTTCACAACTACTCAAGCATTTATTTCTTCTTGTGTCTTTTTTTTATTCCTTTCTGTAGAATTCAGCATTTATTCAATATAATCTCTTGGCAAAGTTACAGAATTTCTTTTAGTATTTATTGCTGTATAGTTCCATTAGAGAAAAATTCTGTTTTTCTTGGGAGGGATCTAAATTGTATTTGTTATTTATTTTTGTATGGTATAAAAATACCTCTAATTCTATTTATTTATTTTAAAATTTAAAATTTAAGAATTGTTTATTTATGAAATTGCTATTTTTGGATTGCAATTGACCACAGGTACCTAAAACCACAAATTACAGATTAAAGAGGAGAACTACTGTACTTATGTTCAGCCCAGTCTTAACTACAAAACTGCTGTACATGCTTCTCCTCTCCCCAACTGTGTATAGCTTCAGCATTTCTAAGAACAATGACAATAATTGTTTATTGATTATTCAATAATCTTATAAAGATTTGTCAGATGTGTGTGTACTTCTGTTATAAATAGCTCTATAATTCTTTATTTTCTTTTCCTTTTCCTTTTTTTTAATATTGAAGATTGAACTGTGAGCCTCACACATGTGCTTAGGCACATGCTCTACCACTGGACTATGTCCCACATTTTTCTTTGTTTGACCATATTTTGGGTTTTTTATTTTTTAAAAATTTTCAGTGTTGCTGATTGAATCCAGGTCCTTGAACATGCTAGGCAAGCATTCTACCACTGAGCTACTTTTCCAGCCCTATCCCTATTTTGGACAATTACCTTATTGCCCGTAGTTATTTAAAAATAAGTAGGGAAATGGGCTCACACATACAAAATTTACTAGTAGCAGACATGTGCTCCAATGTAGATCTCATATACATCTATTTATTTATCTATTTATCTATCGATCTATTTATTTATTTATAGAAAAGGTCTTGCTGTGTTGCCCAGGCTGGCCTTGAACTTGGAATCCTCCTGTCTTAGCCTCCTGAGCAGTTAGAATTATAGGCATGCACAACTTCACCTGGCTTTCTTTTGTATAGAATGAACAATTACAGGGCTAGCAATGTAGCTAGGGATGTAGTGGTAGAGCACTTGCCTAGGATGTGCAAGGCCCTGGGTTCAATCCCTAGAGTTGTAAAGAGAAAAAACAATTACAAATATAGGCTGAAAGAGAACAAAGGGGCAATTGAAATAAAACAGCATCTGAAGACAAGCTCATGTTGCTCAACATTTGGATGCAGAAAGAATAAGGAACAAATAAATAAAAGCCAGCCTATCACAAGAAAGCCAGCTTATTACATTAGCTAGATTTTGTGAGAGAGTACACATAATATATTAATGATCTCATCAATAATGATTCACATCTGCAATAAAAATTTCCCAAAATGAATTTATACACCTATATATTTTAATAATACAAATATTTTCCCTATTTTTTAATTTCTAAAGCATGATTATTCACACATTGACGGACTAAAATGTACAGAAACATTCTTTTATGATAGACCAGAGCATGTATATTATCCCAACTATACAAACAGAAAACAGGTCTAAAACAGTGTTAAAGGACTTCCTTAGGAAAATTATAAAAGTAAGTGCTGGTGTGTGTGTGTGTGTGTATATATATATAATCTGTATATATATGTGTGTGTATATAAATTTGCATTATGTGTATTTAAATCCCTTTTTCCCATTCCATTCTTTTGGCTAAATTTTATACAAATAATATCTGTCGTTATATTTTCATTTTCCACACATATTAAAGACATCAAAGATATCACTATCCTTTCACTAAGCCAAACCTCCTTCTTCTTTACCACCTCTAGATCAACTGCAACCCGGATTTCTTCATTAAAGTTCCCTTTTGCTACTCCATTTCTTGGTAAGTCTAGCATGTGAGATTTTACTTTCTCTGTCATAGTTTTCTGTTTTTCAATGAGTGGTGACAGATCCAGGTCTGTTTACCTTTGTAGTCTTCTTATTGTGGTCACAGTCTCATTCAAAGTAGCATAAATGTGGCTTGTAATCTTTTTCTGCCCAAACCAACTGGCTTAAAATATGCGTATAAAGTTTGATAGTGAGACTTTAATGCTGACTGTTGAGAGCCATAGCCGAAGGGGCCCCAGCAAACTTCCAGCTGCCAGCAAAAACTTCCAGCTGCCAGCAAACTTCCAGCTGCCAGCTGATGATTGGCTCACAGCGGCCCCAGCAAACTTCTAGCTGCCAACTGATTGGCTCCTCTGCGGTGATGCTCATTGGGCTGTTTCCCCGCCCTTTCAGACCACGGAGCTGCTCATTGGGGGACTTTTTTTGGCTCTGCCCAGGCAATGGAGCCAATCAGCCTCAAGAGCAGGAGGAGTGGGGGAGGTTGAGAGGCTTGTGGGAAGCCGGTGGTGGCAGTTGGGCTCTGAAGGTTTTTCCTGAGGAGCTGGGTGGTTTGGTGTGTGTGTTCTAAAAATAAAGTTCGTTTCTTTCGACAAGTGGCTCCTGAATTGTGCCCAGCCAGACTGCGGCAGCTGACAATTTCTTTAAGACTGTAACTGATATTTTCTGGCTTGAGGAATCAGGATCATTAGTCTTGATTTTATATTCCAGTCTATACTCAATGTAATCCAGATCAGAGTCAGCTTTCTGGAACATCAGTTCAAGCTTACCAACATCAGTTCAACCTCCATGTTGAATCCCTACAATTCTATTTAGAATCTATCTTTAATTTTGTATAAATTATAGAGGAACATGTTGTTTCTTTTAGCTCTTTAAAGATGTCATTCCATTTTTGGCTAGCTTTCATTGTCTCTCATGTGAAATCAGACATATTTCTTATTGTTTGTGTCAGCTTTTGTTGCTATGACCAAAATATCCAACAAGAACAACTTACAAGAGGGAAAGTTTCAGAGGTTCCATTCATTCTGGGCTAGGTCCATGGGCCCAAGGTGAGTCATAATTTCATGGCAGGAGATAATGGGAGAGGAAAGCTGCTCCCCTCACAGCTGCCAGGATGCAGAGAAAGAGGGGAAGGGTCCAGAGGGAAGATGAACCCTTTTAGGGAACAATCCCAGTGATCCATCCTATCCAGCCATGCCCCACCTGCCTACAGTTACCATCCAGTCAGTCTGGATGGTTACAGCTCTCACAAACCAATCATTTTATTTCTGAATGTTCCCTTAACACAGGAGCTTTTAGGGGACACCTTATATCCAAACCATAGCATCATTGTTTCCTTACACATAATGTTTCTGCTTTCTCTGACTGCTTTTAATATTTTTGTGCCATCTGTGGCTCTCAGCAGTTTGACTAAGGTGTATATTGCTTTTTTTTTAGTTTCTTTCTTTCTTTTTATTTTTTTTTGTGTGTTTATTTTCATTTGGGGTTATTACAATTCCTGATTCTGAGGGTTGAAGTTTCTTTTTTTTTTTGAACAAGTTTTGAAACTCTTGACCATCATATCTTTTTATATTTCTTCTGATCCATTTTCTATTTATCAAGGAGGCAATTATCTGGAAAAATAAGAGACCCAGAATAGCTAAAGCAATCCTTAGCAGGAAGAGTGAAGCAGATGGCATCGCTATACCAGACCTTAAACTATACAACATAGTAATAGTAACAAAAACACCATGGTATCGGTACCAAAACAGACTGGTAGACCAATGGTACAGAATAGAGGATATGAAGACTAACCAACAAAATTACAATTATCTTATATTAGACAAAGGTGCCAAAAACATGCACCGGAGAAAAGATAGTATCTTCAACAAATGGTGCTGGGAAAACTGGAAATCCATATGCAACAAAATGAAATTAAACCCCTATCTCTCACCATGCTCAAAACTTAACTCAAAATGAATCAAGGGCCCAGGAATTAAACCAGAGACTCTGCATCTAATAGAAGAAAAAGTAGGTCCTAATCTTCATTATGTGGGATTAGGCCCCAACTTCCTTAATAAGACTCCTATAGTGTAAGAATTAAAACCAAGAATCAATAAATGGGATGGAATCAAACTAAAAAGTTTCTTCTCAGCAAGAGAAATAATCTGTGAGGTAAACAGAGAGCCTATATCCTGGGAGCAAAATTTTACCCCTCACAAATCAGATAGAGCACTAATCTTTAGGGAATATAAAGAACTCAAAAAGCTAAGCACTGAAAAAAGACAAATAACCCAAGCAATAAATAGGCCAAGGACCTGAACAGACACTTCTCAGAAGAGGATATACAATCAATAAACAAATATATGAAAAAATGTTCATCATCTCTAGCAATCAGAGAAATGCAAATCAAAACTATAAGATATCATCTCGCTCCAGTCAAAATGGCAGCTATTATGAAGACAAACAACAGTAAGTGTTGGGGAGGATGTGGGGAAAAGGGTACACTCATACATTGCTGGTGGGACTGAAAATTGGTGTAGCCAGTATGGAAAGCAGTGTGGAGATTCCTTGGAAATCTGGGAATGGAACCACCATTTGACCCAGCTATCTCTCTCTCCTTGGACTATACCCAAAGGACTTAAAAACAGCATACTACAGGGACACAGCCACATCAATGTTTATAGCAGCACAATTCATAATAGCTAAACTGTGGAGCCAACCTAGATGCCCTGCAGTGGATGAATGGATTAAAAAAATGTGGTATATATACACAATGGAATTTTACTCAGCATTAAAAGAGAATAAAATCATGGCATTTACAGGTAAATGGATGGTGTTGGAGAAGATAATGCTAAGTGAAGTTAGCCAATCCCCCCAAAAAACAAATGCGGAATGTTTTCTCTGATATAATGAGGCTGACTCATAGTGGGATAGGGAGGAGTAGCATGGGAGGATTAGATAAATTCTAGATAGTGAAGAGGGGTGGGAGGGAAAAGGAGGGGACAGCAGATTAGCAAGGATGGTGGAATGTGATGGACATCGTTATCCAAAGTACATGTATGAAGGTTTGAATTGGGTGTCAACATACTTTATATACAAACAGAGATATGAAAAATTGTGGTATGTATGTGTAATAAGAATTGTAATGCAAAACCCCCCCACAAAGTACATGTATAAAGGCATGAATTGGCATGAACATACTTTATATACAAAGATATGAAAAATTAAACTCTATATGTGTAATAAGATTTGTAATGCATTCCACTGTTATGTATTTAAAAACATAAAATCAATTATTAAAAATGTGTATCAAACTGTTTAATATTGTTCAACAGTCCATGGACTATGTTCCAATTTTCCACTTTTCTTTTTCCTTTTAGTTCCAGTTTGGATAACTGATGTGGCTTCAAGTTTGCTACTTATTTTTTCTGTTGCTAATAGTATTCTCTTACACTCATAACATGCATCCTTCATTGCTTATACTGTATTTTTCATTTTTGACAGTTCACTCAAGTTCCTTTTTATAGTCTTCTTTTCTTCTGAAATCCTTTGACTATTCCTGCATGTTGTCTACCTTTTCTACTGAAGTCTCTCTTCTTGCTAATGCTCTGCTTTCAGCCTTTGGTATACAATGCCTTGCATTTAACGAAAGTTTACAGTGCCTTGAGGAATTCCTGTCTTCCTGTCTTACTTCAGGCTTCAGTTGCAATTAATGACCTAGATAAAGGACCAGACTTTTACAGACAGATTTAATTCATCTTTTCTGCTCTGATTCCAGTCTTCATTGGGATGTTGCCTTGCACTTAGGGGTGTCCTCACATGCTTCAGGGATATCGCTCTCAGACTTCCTTACTTGCCCTTAATCTTCAGTGTGGTGAAGGCCTATAATGATGGGTTGACCTTTGGATATAACCTCACTATGTGGATCAGTTTCCTTGGAACTCCAAAACATCAAGTCAGTCTGCACACAGGTACAAATCATGCTTTAAGATTCAAGAAGTTTCTTCTTTTCCCCTCTCTGGTATGTTCTATCTTTTACCACTTGACCAGCAAGATGTGTGCAGTGGTCTCCTCTCTCCTAGAGCAAGATCATACCTATGTAGACTTGAGGTCAGTTTCATTTTATTTATACTTTCAACTCTCTTGATGGGTTAAAAAAGCTATGATTTTGTTGATTATCTGGCTTTCCCCTTTGTATTAGGTGTAAACAGTCATCTCCATTTCTAAATTTCAATATAAAATTTTGAAAGCAAATATTGTACTAAAATCAGAAGAGAAGATATTAATCGAAGTTTTATTTTTGTTGTGTTTGTAGCCTTGTATAAACTACTTCTTTCAACCTGATTTGTCCACTTTATAAAGTGTACTTTTAGCTTTATATGTGCAAAATTCACATCTTACATTTGATTATTATTGTATCCTCATTGCCTAGTAAATCATCTACTAGTACCTACCAGGGGTTAAATAAATAGTTGTTGAGCCAATGAAAGATATTTTAGAGAAAAAATTGGATCTGATTTTATAAATTTTGATAAGCTATAATTTTTAAAGTTTGTTGAGTTTTTTTCAGAAGTGTAAAGAAATATGGTAGTTTCTCCTTACTGTGACCTCCAATAGTTGCCTGAAACTGTGAAAAGTAATGAAACCTATATGTATAGACTATGTTTTTTTTTTCTGTATACCCTGAAGTGTTGTAACATAGTACCATAGTTTATCTGTATTTTCATATTTTATGCTTTGGTATCTCCTTTGCATCACTTCTCTTGTGTTTGGGGGTACTTAGGTAAAATAGAGATTACTTGAACACAGTTTGGGCCTTAACTATCATGAATTCAAATATTTTAAGAATATTTTCATATGTTATTTTAGTAGAGGCTCTGTGATACTATGACAATCTCATAACTAAGATTACTACTAAGTGGCTAATGAACCAGTAGCATATACATTGTGGATCTGCTGGACAAGAATATGATTCTGTTCTGTCCCAGGTAGGATGCCACAAGATTTTATCACATTGTTCAGAATGTCATTCAATTCAAAAGTTATGAATTGTTTATTTGTGGAACTTTCTAACTAGTATTTTTAGATTGCAGTTGACTGCAGGTAACTGAAACAGAAAAGGATGAGGTGGATAAGGTGGCGTGTGCCTATAATTCCAGCAGCTCTGGAGACTGAGGCAGGAGGACTGTGAGTTCAAAGCCAGCTTTAGTGAAAGTGAGCTGCTAAGCAACTCAGTGAGCCCTGTCTCTAAATAAAAAAAATACAAAAATAGGGCTGGGGATGTATTGAGTTCAGTCTCCAGTACCCCCTCCCTCCCTCCAAACAAACAAACAAAATAAAAAGGGGGTGACTACTGTAATAAAAAATATTTGTATACAACTTTTTACATGCCAAACATTTTCCCAAATGCTTTACATATAATATTTCACCAATGGTAAATAAACTTGCTTAAAATATCACAACTAGTGACACGGCTGATAATTGAACTTAGGAAGATTGGCTCCAGAATACAAAACCTGAATAAACATTATTTTATGCTGTTAATATACGATTATTCAGTTTATAACAGTGGTAAGAACTGCAGAGATGAGAGGATAAAGAAGATTAAGCCTAGTTTGGAAGGTTTTTTTTTGGGGGGGGGGACGGTGATACTGAGGATTGAACTCAGGGGCACTCAACCACTGAGCCATTTCCCCAGCCCTATTTTGTATTTTATTTAAAGACAGGGTCTCACTGAGTTGCTTAGTGCATTGCTTTCACTGAGGTTGGCTTTGAACTTGAGATCCTCCTGCCTCAGCCTCCCAAGCCACTGGGATTACAAGCATGTGCCATCGCACCAGCCATTTAGAGGGTTTGTATAGATTTGCCTGATGAAGTGATGAAAAAAGCCAGCCAGATGTGTGTGTGTGTGTGTGTGTGTGTGTGTGTGTACTAATAGTACACCTATATGATAGGCTGGAGAAGGTTTATTTTGGGGACTTGTGGAACACATCTGTGTAACTGTTTTCAAATTAATGTCAAATTGTGATTATTTTAATGAAAATTCACTTCATGTACAACTTTCAGGGTCCTATTTTATAGTATATTTCAAAGCTATGCTAGGTCTGCATATGGCTTTAAGCCAGCTTTTGAACACACATTTTTGTCTGTCTGTCCTGTGTGAACAATAAATGTAAGAGTCATGGGAATCCTGGAAAGCTAAAGTCACATCCTAGATTTTTAGGTATGGTCATTGCCCAGTTAGTTAGGCTTGTATTTTCTGTTTTATGGATTAATTGAATGTGCATTTTGAGTGCAAAAAATATAAAAATCATTTTAAATAAATGCAAACATCCAGATATCTGAAGGCTTTCATTGATCATAGCTGACCAGTACCCATCCGACCACTCTACCTTGACAATCAGGTTAGTTCTGGGATCCATCCCTAAGCCTTCAAAGAGGAATTAGGAGGGTTGTGGATTCAAGAACTATAACTATAGTTTGAACTACGTGAGAAAGAGAAAGAAAAGGAAGATTGAAACACTACAACTACTCTGCCTAACTTAGTTCTGTTCTAACATTTAAAAATAAGAGATTAACTAGGGAGCAAATAGAAATGAGACTATTTATTAGCAAGCTTTTAACAGTTTCTCATCAAGTGACACATGTGGTGTTTAATGTTCCTAATGAGTTGCACTAGCGTTATTTTTACACTTTTGGACATCTGTAGAGTGGTAAATGTGTTCCTAAATATTAGATATAATTACAAGAAAATGTGTTTATATAAATTTATTTGGCACTAAGTTTTACATTAGTTTTATTTTAATCAGGGTTTTTGATTATACATGATTTTTAGCCCTTTTTACCTTTATCTTTGTTAATCAAGAGCTGACTCTATCAGGGGTCTGAACTTACATATCGGCCTCTTTGAACTTTGTTTTCTTGGTGTTAAAAAAAATTAGGCTAATATCTCCATATCACTCAAGGGTATAGTATTTTTAAGGATGATATAAAATATAATATGCAGCAAAGTGACTTATGTAAATCTAGTATAAGATGGATGACCAAATCATTTTAATTTTTTTCTTCCCTTCATCCCTTTGTTCTTTTCTTTCTTAATGCCTTTTCTTCTTATAAGCCCTGCAACAGAAAGTAAGGACTGGTGAGCTTGACAATCTTACTGCTCCTTAGTTTTTTTCTGAGAAAGAATTCATCAAATAGGTTCCTTAAGAGCCCTGTAAATGATCAAATTTTACAACTTCATTTGCCTTGATTTTTGAAATTTGCATGAAGATTATTTTACTGTACTTTCAGCCACAAAGTTGTTTTTTCCCCCATGTTCAAAAGCATACTGTAATCTTAACTCTAACCCTGCAAACCTGGAAAAGGATTTCCACAAATACAGCTTCACTAAATGGGTAAGCTCCCAGCTGAGTTAGCAGAATCCAGGCAACTGAATGGATGAGTTTCTATTAGCACAATGATGTTTGATTATGCAGCTGTAGCCACTGGGGGGAAGAGCCTGAACCAGTATTTATGATATGGGACTGTGTGACCTGAACTAATTCTCCTGGAGAATTTAGATAATTATTTTTCATTTCCTTAGAAAAAATGAATAGCTATGTAAGGTAGGTTGAAAATGGTCATCTCAAACATGTCCATGTTTAATGCTTGGAAACTATGAGTTAATTTACATGACAAAGAGAATCTTGCTGCTGTGATTACATTAAGGGATTTTAGATGGGGAGATTATCCTGGAGTATGCAGTGGCTCTACTATACTCACAAGTTCTTATAGAAGGAAGACAGAAAAGTCAGAGTAAGAAAATGGTGATGGGTAAGAGATGTTTGAAGATCACACTGCTGGATTTAATGAGGGAAGATGGAGTCATGTGCCAGTGAATGTGGAAAGTCTCTAGAATATAGGAAAGTATGGAAATGGAATCTTCCCTAGACCCTCTAGAAAGTACACAGTCCTGACAACATCTTGATTTTAGCCTGTAAGGCACATTTCAGATTTTTGAACCACAAAATTTTAAGATCTTAAGTTTACATATTCTTAAGCCACTATGTAATAATTTGGTATAGCACTAATAGGAAATTAATACCATGGCTACCAAATAGAAACTCTACATTTTGAACATTTATTCTTCTCCCAAACAAACAAATCTGAGTGAACACTAAGGATGGAAGAAAAGCTTTAGCTATTACAACCTGGTAGCTGGAGAAAAGACACATGGTGAGTGTCATGGTAATCTGGACTGTGCAATACTTTGAAATAAGAAAGCTTTGGAATTTCCAGTCACTGAGAGGTTCCAGGTGGGACACAGAAGATAGGTTCATTCAAGGGGGTTACTGACTTATTGAGGTGGAAATTTGTTAGAACTGGTCTATTTCCTGTTGGGAATACATATGAATTATGCAATTTCAGCTCTATTTCCTTTTTTGGCTCCAAGAATATGGCCAAGATTGCCTCAGGAAAGCCATTGAGTATTGAATGAGATAGTGTTGAACCATTTGCTGTTTCACTGAATTATTCCATTTTTCCTTTCTCCATTCTCAGTTTTCTGTAAGTATCAATTTAATTTCTAATTCTTGATAAAGATAGGTGACTGTAAGCAACTGGGTGTCTCCTAGATGGAACAATAGGTAGGGGCCATGCACCAAAACTGTCCATGGCTGGTTCTCAATGAGGCTTTTTCTCTTAGGTTTCAGTCTAGTTTTGTCCTTGTAGGTCATATTCTTAGGGGTGAACTCTGAGCTAGATATTTCCATGCAGGAAATTTATTGGAGTTTTCCAGAACAACACCTGTTTGGACAGCAGGATTGGGCAGAAGGAGAAGTTGAAATGTGATGCAGTTAGGCTGATCCCACATGAAGTTTTCTGAAGCTTAAAAAGCCCTTCAGAGATATGCTGAATTGAGGCAAAGGAACTGGACCTTTGTATTTCAGCATTGACCCAGGTACTAGATAGGGGGCTGCCTCAGAGGAGTTGCTTAATATGGAGTGAGTCAGTTGCTTTCTGTTGAGGGTAATTCCCCAGGAAGAATTCAGCTGTGAACAAGTGGCAGTTAGCACACCTGGGCAGCTGGAGAAAAGAGTGCCTCAGTCCTGAAGCAGAGAGCTAGGAGGTACACTCATGTTATTGCTAAAGACCACTGAAAAGTGTAGAAAGAGGAATGACCATGTGAGATCAGCATCAAACAGAGCTCCCAGATGGATTTCAGAAAGAGAGATTAAGAGGTTCTGTGCCATTGGTTTAGCAAAAGTTATTTGCTTAATTATGTCAGTCTCCAGCATTGACCCTTTTTTTTGCATCTATATCCCAATTATGGTGGTGAACAGAGAATTGGAATAGTTGAAAGTCAAAGATAAGCCTATTTTAAACCTCATATTTTATTCTTATTGAAAAGTATGTCCTTATTGCCTTGTTTCATTCATCCTCTTCAATTTTTTCATCTGTGCCTTTGCTTACCCTGACTGAAAGACTACTAAGGCAAAATAATTGTGCAAAGTTGGTTGTCAAAAAGAAAAATAAACACAATTAAAGGACCGGGATTCAGTGGAACATGTTTATGGATCTTCTACTAGGTCAAGACCAAATATTAGGTAATCAATTTTTATCCTTATCCTCCCATTCTTTAAATAACATGAGAACTACTAAAGTTAAATTCTAGCTTAACAATGTGAAGTTCACAGTCTTTCTACATGTTTATTCAGCCCTTGTAATTCCAGTTGCTAGTCTTTCCTTTTTTCCAGTCTTAATTCTATATTTTACAATTATCAGCCCCACCTACTGTATCTTTATCATTTATTCATTTAACTTCTGTTACAAGAAGATCAAGCATTTATTCCTTTTTGAACATTCTCTTCCCTATAAGCTTAGAAATATTTGACTGACAGCAACATCTACCCCCCTGGAGCCTGTGTAAACATGAGTTTATGGGCTGCTGTGCAGGCACCTTTGGTGATTTACTTTCTGGTTATTGGAATTTATTTATTTTTTTGATGGACTGGTAAATTATAAGGCTGTGGACCTTGCCAGGTTTTCAGGTATCAACTCAAAAAAGCTTTGTTGGAAAAACTGTGTTTGGCACTGCAACACAGAGAATGCCCAATGATGCATCATATATTTTTAATAGATATATGTTTTAATAAACATTCTCCTCCTAAAGCAATGGATTTTAAAATAGGTTTTTGCCTTGAGCCATGTAGCTACCCAGCTGTGAGTTTTATAAGGCAACAATCTCCACATCATTAGATGTTATGACTAATATTCCAGCAACTGAAATAATAGCTATTTACATGCACATAAAAAGTTAAAATGACATTTAAGGTGTACTTACACTCAGAAAAGTGTGCTTGTTAAAGCAATACCACAAATTCCGTATTCATGTTCCCTTTACTGACTTGTATAAAGATTCCTGGCAAAACAAAAAGTGGGTTAGAAAACTTGTTCCAGACTGAAACCTGGGACCTCCCTAACCTTGACAGCAAAGTAGTATTACTTCCAATCTTGAATCCTACTGCTCTTTAGAGTTCTAAGTTTCCTGAAGAATTCTGATTTCATTGACTTATGTTCTGTTCTTACCTTTGCCAAGTGACTTCACTGTTCGCATTTCAATTTATTATTTTGGGACTTTACTTGTTTCTATGTGAAATTCATTCATGTCAGACATTTGGTGAGTTTGTTGTGAATTTTAGTTAAAAATTTGGAAGGCTCTGGAAAGTCATGTTACATACCTTACAGCCTTCTGCCATTCCCTGGCTTTACCAGTGCCCTCTTCCCCTAACTATTTTTCCCTCAGTACACAGAACACATTTCTCTCCTCATCAGAGCACACCCTGGCTCCCTGAATCTTATCTTCCATTGCCAAGTACTTATCTAGGTGTCCTCCCCTGATTATATGACTGAAAACTTTTATTCTGTTCCTACCAAGTATTTTGCTCACCTGCATACACCAATTAAATGAATGTTGAAGGAAAATTTCTCTTAAACTTTCTCCTGATGCTCCTTTCTTTTGGGCAGGTGAAAGGAAGCAAGGAAGGAATAAGATTAGCAAAGAGCTCAGGATGTACAACTGTTTTAAAGGGGAAATACTGGTGTTTTAGTTTCCTTTTTTTATAGTGCTGTATAAGAATGTTTAATAAGCAGCAGAGTTTTCCCTCTCCATATCTAATCTAATGGCATAGCCCTAGAACCATGCAATCCAATCTCATCTGTTTTTTTGACCTGTAAATCTCTATAATCCAAATGACAACTGAGAGACCACAATCTTTCTCCGTTGCTATTTTGGCCCATCACATAGGAACTTTGGCCTTTCAGAAATATGGAATAGAGTAATTGCTCCTCTTCTCTTCACTTCTCACTTCTCTTAAGTGATCTATTCTATTAGAAGAGTAAGCTGAATGTATTTGATTCAGCCTTTCCTGAGTTTCCTCTAAATAAAATATTCAAATACAGCATAAGTATCTGATTAGATTATGATTATGTCAAGGGTAATTTATTTCCCAAACAATCTAGTTACATGATCTAGAAGACTGTGCTTGATATAAAGAAACTGAATTTTATTTAAAAACCAAGTTTTTTTTTTTTTTTTTTTGTGTGTGTGTGTGTGTAACATTTCTCTTCTTTGGATGATTCAGAGGTATTTTCTCCATTCCTGGGTAACTATCAGTGAAATAGTATCAGTGACTAGCTTAAGCTTCCTCAAAGTTTTTTTTTTTTTTTTTTTAACTTCAACTATTTTCCAGGCGATTATGGAATCATGCAGAGTGAATTCTGCCTGTTTTAATTTGATCAGGAAGCTATAGCCTCTAAAAATATTTCATGCAGTTATTGGCTGGGACAGAAGATATGGGGTGCTCTTTAAATTTCCATAATTTTATATTGAAACTACTTTATATCAGGCATTCAAGAGTTTTTTACTTCCTTTACTTAATTATAACAGTGAGTATCACTGCACACATCCCTTGCTCATTTAAAACTACTAGAACATTTTACAAAGAACTGGGAGTTGGGGGTGAACTGAGACCTTTTTTCTTAATTCTCTATAGTTTTGTTAATATTAATGAAACAGCATGGAAAAGTTGCTTGAAGAGAAAACAAAAAAGTGGGCCACTGGATACCAAGAAAATAGAGTTGCCTTTTTGTCAACATGAAACTCTCATATGAATGAATTTGGTTGGTTTCAAAAGGAGGGGAGGTGTTTCTTTTGATTTGATTTCTTCTCACATCTTATCTGCAGGAATCCCAGGATTCACAATAGAATCATCCTGGCATATGCTTTCTCCTTTACTGTTTTTATACTGAAAGAGGAAGACTGAATTGCTTCACATACTATTTTGCACAGCATGCCCTCGGCTTCAGCTAAGTCTTGAAAGACTTTGCAGGTTATGACATTCCCCTAAATGTGCTGAGCTTTCTTTAACCTTTCATAAAACATTGTGATCTTTATGGACTGTATCATATTGTGCAGTAATGTGCTTTATTGTCCACAGAATAAGCTTTTCTTAAAGATAATTGGAAAGCTGGAAATGGCTGCTATCGGCTGATTTTTTAAAAATACATTATTTCTGAAATGGGGCTGGTGTAATAATGACCCTATCTGTTCAAGATTTAAGATTTGTCTTGGCAGAGAAAATTGATCCATTTCACCTTTGTCTAATGGAAATTTTTATCTAGGATTATCTGTTTATGTAAATGAATGTTCCTCTGAAAAGGGAACTTGAGGGGGCTGTAAATCTTAGTGACACTTCAGTTTCATAGGGGAGAAATTGGAAAGGATTCTAGTATTTATCTGCCTGAAATTGGTTATAAAAACAAAATTATCTTCATGTACCTGCAGCATCTGATGTTTCCTGGAATTTCATTATATTTTTGAATAATTCAGTGCAATAGTAAGAATGGTATTTCTACATTACCTCATTTAGAAGTTGTTTTACTTTTTTATTCTCTAGTTGCTTTCAAATGCTGACATTAACAAAGATATTGAAGCTTTTACTTCCCCACTTTAAAGAATAAGATTTTTTTCTGCATATCTTAATAGTCTTAAACTATTGTAGGCTAGTTATCTGCAGCTGTGTGAAACGTGTTGGCAGAAAAGTCACCATTTCTTTTTTAAAAATCATTCCTTACATAAATTCTTATCTTTGGACAAAAATACCAAAGTCAGAATCAGAATTGCTCTACATTATTTTTTGTTTGTTTTTCATAGCAATTTTTTCAACTACACTTATTCTATATGTGATATCTGGAATTTTAAGGTGATAACTTTGAAAATTCAGTAGTTAATGACAAACTGTTTTTTCCCAAAGTTAAAGAGAAAGTGGAGAATAACATAAACTTATTTAAATGCTAACTAATTAGAGAAAATTGAAGAGAGGTGGAAAATTCATTTGCATTAACTTTTTTGAAGAAACACACAACTTCTTTTTTCTTTGTATTTCTTCTTCTTTTCTTTTTTCTTTTTCTTTTTTTCTGGGCGGGGGGGGGGCTGGAAATTGAATACAGAGCCTTACACATGCTATGCAAGTGCTATACCACTGAGATACATCCCCAGCCCTTACAATTTCTTTATAGAGACTACTAACTTCATTATCATTAGTTATCAGAATTACACTGTAGGTATTTGTATGGAAGTTTCTTTCATTTAAATAACATTGCAGCTATTTCACTGGAATTCAAAAAAATAGCAATATGTTGCATTTCAAAGATGAATTGGATATAATTATTTAGCTGTGTGACATGAGGACTGAAAATTGTTAACACCTTTGATTTTTGCAGTATCACAAAGGGTAGACAGGCAACAATAGGAATAGTGTTTCCTGCTTAGAATGTCCTTGTAAAGAGTCATATTTGGACATTAATATTCAGGTTGATCATTCAGCTGCCTTTAATATTAAATGGACATGAACAGCAAATAAGATAAAAAATTCTCTCCATTATCCAAGAAACCAAAGGAAAATGTAAGTGTGTTGGAGAATATAAGGCATAGGGCTGAGAACGAGGAGAACTGGGCCTGAAAGACTGGTGAATTGTTTAACTATGGAGAGATCATAGCAGCTTTCTGCACCCTAATTTCTTAATCCTCAGGATGAAAATTGAAAATCTGTGCCTAAGCAAAGTTGTCCTGGGATAAGTCAGAATTATAATTATTGTTAGGGAAGAAGGCATGAAAGAGGTTTCAGTGGGGTGTTGTGAGCTGTTGACCACATTTTCTTTCTTGATCTGGCACAATTTACACAGGTGTGTTCACTATGTGACAATTCTCAAGCTGTATGTACTCTTATGATCTGGGCACTTTTCTGGATGCATAATTCAATTTATTATATATAGTATTCAATTTAAAAAGTTCCTCAAATGCCTGCTATTTCACAGGATTGCTGGGGAAAATGTATTTAAAACACTTTTAAAAATGATAATGTGGGGCTGAGATTGTGGCTCAGTGGTAGCACGCTTGCCTAGCATGTGTGAGGCCCTGGGTTTGATTCTCAGCACTACGTATAAACAAATAAATGAATAAAGGCCCATCGATAACTAATGAAATTTTTAAAAAAATGATAATGTGCATTTGAATTTTAGGTATAAGCCATTGCAAAAATAGGTAGCTGTTTGAATATGGATCACAATAACCGTGTTATTTTCCATATACCTTTAACCTTACTTCTTATTTTTCATTTACTATTTGGTTCATTACCATTCTCAAAGTCTGGTAAGTTTATTTTCTACCTATTTATAATAAACTGCATTCAAGTTGAAGGATTGCTTAAGAAAAAATAGCTTTCTTCATACAATGAGATCCATAAACAGGGCCATAATCACAATCCAGGCCTCTATATATTTTGTCCTAACTTGAAAATTCCCTGAACCCTGATTGTTTATTTTATCATCTACTCAGTAGCTTTTAGGGTCATAGAAGAAGACAATATTGAATTTTCTGTATATACTGATGCCCAAGTCACTCTCTGTATTACTCAGAGCAGTGGATTTCTCAAATGTTTCTTACTTTCTCTTGTCATGCCCCAGGTGTCTATTGCTCTTTACTTCTTCCTGTCTCTGTATGGAATGGCCTGAAACTGCATTTTGATGAAGATACACACTGAGCCTTACCTATAGAACCAACTATAGGTGTGGTTTTTTATGAGTGGGGTGGAGGCTTGGTACCATGGCATGTGCAGGTGATACAAATTATTTTGTCCTTGGCAGTGCTGCATGTCTATACAAATCCTGTTGGTAGCATATTATTCTTGCTGAGGATCACTACCTTACACCCATTATTATTATTAATTTTGGTCTAGAGAAAATTCCTAGCAATATTGATTATTGACTTTCTAATCTTAGTATATAAGTTGAGTATAAGCACTACATGCTGGTAAAACCAGTTTCACAACTGCTACAGGGAGGACTGTCATAGCAAAGACCTGGATTTCAGGAGATCCATTTCAATACGTGCACTCTAGGCTACTCAACTCTGCCTCTTAAGCCATATTGTAGAACAGTTCACATTATAGAAGAATGTTTCCTTATCAAGAACAGAGAGATAATAGCTGCCCTCAAACCAGTGAGGGCTGTTGTCAGGATTTAATGAGAGAATGAATGCTAAAATGTTTTGACAACTGTCAACTGCTTGCAAAATTAAGCAATTAATAAATAGATATTTTTTGCTGGCTGTGACCTTTCAAGCATCTAGTTAATGTCCAACCTTGTATTTTATTTAAAATATTAAAAGTGTAACCACTCTTCAGCTTTTCAAATCAATGTTAAAAAGTGGCTCTGTGATAGAAAATAGTTACAAAATTGATGTTCTAATGAAGGGAAATTAATCATTTAAGTGTTTAATTTTATAAAGACACTGAAGAATTATTTGCTTTACACAATATTTCCTTTACCTAGCAAGCCCTCTTCCCTAATACATTTAAAATTATTCCAGTATATATTTTGAAGTTAGTACTAGATATTTATATTAGTTACTATGAAGAAATATGATGACAAAATGCTTCCTGGGAACATTCCAGAAATGTCTGGCAGTTAGAAGGCTTATTTAAAAATCAGAATTGTTGTAGGAAGTAGGAATTGTTTGAGGACCTAAGAGTAGGACTGGAGTTTCTGGCTAAATTGGAAAAGCTGGGACATTATACTTTTTGTGTGAGGTAATGAGGTACCCTACTGTAGAAGGTGGTAAGAGTTTCTGCAGCGGGTAGACCTGGGTGAATTTGACTCCACTGCTTGTCATTGGTGGTTATAAGTGGTTTTGGGCACATTACTAATCTTCACTTTCTCTAGCAACAAAATATAGATTTATGAGAGTTGTGAGCCCTCGCTGAGTAGATGCTGGTGAAGAGGCAGCTTATCTTGCAGGATACGAGTCTGTTTCCTTTTCCCTAACTGCAACTTCAGAGTCTCACATTGGTCTGAAGGGGAGGTTCAAACTAAACTCATGTTTAGTTTCTCCTTCCAAAATACAGTAATAAATGCATTTGCTATTGGTAAGGAAATCCCAGCTACAAGGTCAGGGTTTTCCTCAATATCGAGCACAGAGGACATGGTACATGTTTTATACTTAAATGTGTTTGTTTTTATTCCTGGCAATCACTGCAGGCAGTAGAGAGTATGCTGGATTCTGATTCTCTCATCTGTGAAGCAACTCATTCTAATTTCTTGTACTCACTAGATCCAGCACACCATTGATGTCCTGATTTGAGGCACCAGAGGCTATACATTGTATAATGCAGGGCTGTAACAGTTAGGTGTGGATTAATGCAGTCATTAGAGATCAATCTGCCTTTCAAGGTACTATCCTTTCACTAGTTGCCAATCTTACTCAGAATTTTAGTAATCTTCTTACCTGAACTGGCTAATCAAATGCAAAGATTTTTTTTTTGGCCATAAACATATAATGAGATATTTTTTCAGTTGCTTTGTTGAAATCCAGGTATGCTACAAGCAGTTTGGTATAATGGAAAGCATAGAGGGTGAACTCTTGACTCTGCTATCACTTATTTCAGTTTTTAAAACAAAATAGGTTAAAAAATAAATAACAAAATCTTTTATTTCACATAACTAAAAGCATGTTTTTTTTAAATTCCAAAAGCAAACTGTAAAAATCTCATAAAATTTAGCCTATTTTTCATTGTCAACAGAGACTGGTTGACAAAAGTAATTGTAACTATTTATGCATCTGTACTCTCTAGATATGGAGAAAGCAAAGACCCAGACAATTTTCTTGATAGATCAAAATTCAAAAGTAACAGCAGGAATGCTGGAGACTAGTCTGGGTGGGAGAGACATACACTGCATGAACTCTTAATTTTTGTCAGCCATGCTGAGAACAGAAGTCACTGCCAACTGGCTGTATCTAAAATAAATAAATATTATGAGCACGATAGAATAAAAAAAATCATGCATTGTAGTATTAAAACTCAACATATTTGTCACCTTAAATAAAAAGGGCATAGTCTAAAACTTGAAGTTTTCAGGGTTAGAAGGATGAGAGAAGATTTATATTTGTAAGTGTTCCTTTAAAGAACTTTCTTAAGTGATATGAGACATGTGATGTTGAATTTTGGCATACAGAGTTTATCCAATGTCTCCTTGGCTAAGTTTTCCTTTAAATGTTCTTTTACATGTAAGAGGGCACAGGGATACCAGGTAAAAGTTCAGACACCACTAAATGTCTTTTGACTTTTTTTCACTCCCCAAGTCCTAGGGAAGGCCCTTGTCATCTGAGTTCTAGATGTTTCAAATTATAGCTTTTTCCTTTCTCTCTGATGTATACCACTTATTGCTGTCCCTGAATCTTCCTAAATCATGGTGTAAATGTGACACCTTTAAGCCTCAAATTATTCATGGTCTGGCCTCCACCTCTTAAATAAAATCAATGATGAATTGTTCAACTTATATCAAAATAATAATTTAATAAATATGCTTGTAACCATCATCTATTTTAAAGCAGTACTGCAAATACCTGAATGATCCTCCTCTTTAGAATTTTCTCTTAATCCCAAAGGTAACTACTGTCCTGAATTTGAGTTTATTATTCCAATGCAGTTTGTCATACTTTTACTTTTTTTTAACTTTAACTTTTACTTTTTTATGTATTCACACTTTTTCCCCTTTCTATTGGTGCATTATAATTATACATAACAGTGGGATTTGTTATAATATATTCATGTGTGTACACAATAAAACAGTATAATTTGATCAATTCCATTCCCCAGTATCTCCCCTTACCCTCCCCCACCCTCCTCTGATCTCCTTCTTCTATTCTCTTGGTCTCCCTTCTGTTTTTTTTTTAATTTATTCTAATTGGTTATACATAACAATAGAATGATTTTTTTACCCATTGTACACAAATGGAGCACAAATTTTTATTCATCTGGCTGTGAATGGTGCAGAGACACACCAGTAGTGTAATCATACATGTATGTAGGGTAATAATATCTGCCTCATTCTACTGTCCTTCCCATCTCCACAGCCCCACTACTCCCTCGTGTCCCTCTGCACAATCTGAAGTTACTTCATTCTCCCCCTCCCCCCACTATGGATCAGCATCTGCATATCAGAGAGAACATTTGAACTTTGGTTTTGGGGGATTGATTTATTTCACTAGCATGATATTCTCCAGTTCCATCCATCCGTTTATTGGTAAATTCCATAATTTCATTATTCTTTAAGATTGAACAATATTGCATTTTTTTTGTGTGTGTATGTGTGTGTGTGTGTGTGTGTGTGTATATATATATATATATATATATATATATATATATATATATATATATCACGTTTTCTTTATCAATTCATCTGTTGAAGGGCATCTAGTTTGGTTCCATAGTTTAGCTATTGTGATTTGAGCTGCTATAAACATTGATGTGGCTGTGACTATTATATGCTGATTTTAAGTCCTTTGTGTATAGACCAAGAAGTGGGATAAATGGGTGAAATGGTGGTTCCATTCCAAGTTTTCTGAGAATCTCCATCATTTTGAAGCAAATTCTAGAACTCATTTCAACTGTGAACATTTCTAGGTAAATACACTTACAGAGGAATTTGTTTGCTTTTCCTAGGCACATAGGATATTCTCATCTTGAGTACTTGAATACAATTTCATAATCAGATATGCAGTGATGCTTTGTGTATTTTTAGGTTACTCAAATAAGAGAATTTCCATAGGTTATCTCCTCTTGGTTGTCTTTAGATTACAGTGTCATTTCTTATTCCCAGAAGTCTGTCCAACTCTATTCAGCCTCTCAGTTATTCCCTATGTGTATGGCAAATGCTTCTAGGGAAAAAAAACAACCTCTTGAGCTGAATTGTTTTCTGGCATATCCATTCTCAATTATGAGCCAAATAATTCTTCACTCTTCTGTCAGTTCTCCAATGCTTTCAAGTAGAACAAAATCATATTTTGTCTATTTCTCTAATTTATTCAGTTAATTAAAAAAAAGACTAGGTATTAATCATCATTGAATGTAAAAGCACCTCCCTGCTCATTGCTCTTCCATTTGCTTTTTGACCAGTTTATAAAGCTTGTTAAAATACCTTGTCAATACCATGCCATTTTTTCTTTTTTACTATAGGTATGTAGTAGAATTTAAGGTCTAGTATTCTGATGCTCTCTGTTTCACTTTTCTCACTAAGGATTGGTTTGGCTATTTTGTGCTCATTATTTTTCCAAATGAATTTCACGACTGCTTTTTCTATTTCTATGAAGAACATCATTGGAATTTTTATAGGAATTGTGTTACATCTGTATAGTGCTTTGGGTAGTATGATCATTTTTACAACATTAATTCTACCTAACCATGAACATAGGAGATTTTTTCCATCTTCTAAGTTCTTCTTCAATTTCCTTCTTTAGTGTTCTGCAGTTTTCATTGTAGAGGTCTTTCACCTCTTTTGTTAGACTGATTCCCAAGTTTTTTGGGGATGGGGTGAGGTGGGGGGATATTGTGAATGGGATAGTATTCCTAATTTCTCTTTTAGCTGATCCATCATTGGTGTATAAGAACACAATTGATTTATGGGTGTTAATTTTATATCCTGCTAATTTACTAACTTTGTTCATGAGTTTTAGAAGTTTTCTGGTGGAATTTTTTGAGTCTTCTAAATATAGAACTATGTCAATCACATATTGGCACCAAAACAGATATGAAGACTAATGGAACAAAATAGAAAACATAGAAACAAACCCACATAAATCCAGTTATCTCATACTAGACAAAGGTGCCATAAACATACATTGGAGAAGAGATAGCCTCTTCAACAAATAGTGCTAGGTAAACTGGAAATCCATGTGTAGCAGGATGAAATTGAACTGCTATCTCTCACCCTGCGCAAAACTCAACTCAATGTGGATCAAAGACCTAGGCATTAGACCAGAGACCTTGATCTAGAAGAAAAATTAAGCTCAACTCTCCATCATGTTGGCTTAGGAACCGACTTTTTCAATAAGACTCCTAAAACACAAGAAATAAAATCAAGAATTAATAAATGGGATTGTATCAAACTAAAAAGCTTCTTCATAGCAAAAAATCAAGACCATAAAGAGAGACTACAGAATGGGAGAAAAATCTTTGTCACCTGCACCTTAGATAGATAGAGCATTAATCTCTAGATTATACAAAGAACTCAAGAAATAGCACCAAAAAAAGCAAAAAACAAAACAATAATCCAACCAATAAATGGGCAAAGGAACTGAACTTTAAAGAAGAACAAATACAAATAGTCAACAATATGTGAAAAAATGTTCAACATCTCTAGCAATTAGAGAAATGCAAATTAAATCTACACTGATATTTCATCTCACTCTAGTCAGAATGGCAATTATCAAGAAAACAAGTAACAATAAATGTTGGCAAGGATGTGGAAAGAGGGTGCACTCATTGCTGGTGGAACTGCAAATGGGTGCAACCATTCTGAAAAGCAGTCTGGAGATTCCTCAGAAAAGTTGGAATGGAACCACCATTTTACTCAGTTATCCCACTTCTTGGCATATACCCAAAAGACTTAAAATCAGTATACTACAGTGACACAACTACATCAATGTTCATAGCAGCTTAAATCACAATAGCTAAGCTATGGAACCAACCTGGGTGCCCTTCAACAGATGAATGGATAAAGCAAATTTGGTATATATACCCAGTGGAATATTACTCAGCCATAAATTAGAATGAAGTTATTGCATTTTCTGGTAGATAGATGGAACTGAAGATTATTATGCTAAGTGAAATAAACTAATCCCCCCAAACTAAAGGTTGATGTTCTCTCTGATATGCTGATGATACCACATAATAAGGGTGGTAGAGGTAAAAATAGAAGTTTAGTGGTTTAGACAAAGGGGAATGAAGGGAAGAGAGGGGTAATAGGAATAGGAAAGACAGTAAGATGAATTGGACATACTTTTCCTATGTTCACACATGAATACACAACCAGTGAAACTCCATAGCACATATAACCACAAGAATGGGATCCTATGTTATACTCCATCTGTGTAAAACATGTCCGAATACACTCTACTGTCATGTATATCTAAACAGAACAAATAAAATTTAAAAAACCTTTCATTTTTTTTTGTTTTGTTTTTTAGTTGTAGATTAACACAATACCTTTATTTATTTATTTTATGTGGTACTGAGGATCCAACCCATGCCTCATGCATGCAAAGCAAGCACTCTACCACTGAGCCACAACCCCAGCCCTTTCAAAATTTTAACAGAATGATTAACTAGTTCAAATTCATACAGCACATGGTGAAACTGGAATTCAAAAGTAGTTTTTCTTTCATACCGAGAATTTTATTTAGTAGGTACTCACTCCATTAATCTTGCTCACAGTAAATGAATGATTCTCAATTTTACTTCATTCATTCATTATATCATTTATAAAATACTTATATACCTCACTTTTTCAGGGTATTGCATTTTTGGAGAGTTGTTCATTAGGTATAAAGTTGTGGATGTGCATGATGAATAAATTATGAAGAAATGCTGTATAACATAGGGCCCGTAGTTAATAATATTGTATGGTGAACTCAAGTATTTGCTAAGAAGGTAGATCTCATGATAAATGCTCTTACCACAAAAAAATTTGTAAAGGGAAACAAATTTTTGGAGGTGGTTGATATATGTATGAACTTAATTATGGTGAGGATGTATATCATGGGTGTATGCGGATATTCAAAATCATCAAATTATATATATTAAACGTGGCCTGTTATATATCAGTTATATCTCAGTAAATCTATGAAGAAACAGAAAAAAGATTTTAACAAAAAATTATATTGATTATGAATTAGTTTGTAGAGAATTAACATTTTCATAATATTTAATCTAACACAGGGACAAATTTAATTAAATGTAGAAATATTTCAAACTTTAAAGTAAATGTTTTCATGTATCCATTGACATCAGTTTTCTCCATTAATTTATTAGTGTGGTAAATAACATAAATATTTTTTTAAATTCATACACATTAATTAATGTTTTCTAATATTTAGCTAGGATATTTACTTTTCTCCATACACTTGATGACCTCACAATATAAGTGAAATTAGCATTCAATTTTTCTTTCTTACATAGTCCCTTGTAAGACTTTCTAGATTATATTAACTTCATAAAATAATTAATGAACATTTCCTATTTTTCTATTCTTTTCTAGAGATTTTAAACATTTGGATTAAATAATTCTTGTTCTTTTGGTGTACATTTCCCTGTAAAACCTGAGAATATTGTTTTAAGTGTGTAGGCTGGAATAGGGTGATGATAATTTTTTAGCCACAAATTTAATTTCTTTCATGTCTTCGGGAGTCATATTTTTGAAAATTTTCTCATTTGTAAAAGTTTCCAAATAAGTTGAAATAATGTTCACAGTAACCTTTTATTGTTTGTATTTCTGTAGTTGAGTATCTTTTGATTTTACTTACGGTATTTTCTTAAAATTGTGTGTAATTAAATTTATTAATATTTTATTTTACTGAATCTGTATTTCAAGCTATAGTTATAAGACATTTTCCCACATGCTTTCTTCTAGTATCTGTGTGAGTTTCATATTTTTGTGTTTAGATCTCTAGTTCATTTAAGTCTATTTTTTGTGTATGGTTTGAGATACAGATGTTTTTAATCTTTTTTTTCTCAAACAGATATCTGATAGTACCAAATAATGAATTTTAAAAAATCTTTTACTCTTATGACTCAAGATGATGAGATAGTTAATGTTCTCATATATTTAAGTCAATTTTTGGACTGATTTATTTTTTTTGTCTAATTATTCATATGCCAGAAACTCATTGATTATTTTACAGTATGTTTAGCATTCTATATCTTCTCCCTCTAATACTTCCTCTATCATTGGTTTTGTAGTTATTCTTGTATGTTTATTATTTTATTTTTTTAAAAAATATCAATTTTTGTATAAACTTGTTTCATTCCACAAAAAAAAATATTGCTGACATTTTTATTGGGCACTGTTTTACATTTGTGAGTTAACTTAAGGTCACCTAAATTTTTAATTTTTATTAAATAATTATTACCTAGCAAGCATGCTGCCAGGCACAAAACAGACTTCTAACCAATAACTGTTGGATGAACAAGTGAATGAACATATGAACACTTTCATAGTTTATAGTTTTTATAGCTTGACTCTCAAAGATGTGTCATTAAATATGGCTTTTTTTCAGTTAAAAGTTGAAAAAACATTCAATTTTAATGTTGACAGATGCATCTTTTTATTTTTAAAGTTCTTCTTCATATAGGGTTATTGAAAAACAATCACCAACTAGCTTCTCTGGCAACTTCGAATACATTTTAAAAGGTACTCTTTCTTCAAAATTTTTATTATAATTTGATGAAAAGTTATCATATTCTGGCATTTTAAAGGTCAAATTATTATTCAAGTAAAATAAAAATATATGAGTTTGGTCATTTGAATAGATCTGGCAGTGTACGACACATACAATCATACAAGGCTGCCCTGTGTATTAGTGTTTAAAATAGTTTTGAAGTGGGGGTAATAATATAAGCAATAATGAAAGTGTCATTTTTATGTGAAGATTAGTACAAGCCTAATCACTAGAATTAGGTTCATAGATTTTCTTATTTAAAGATTTCCACTAGCCTATACCAACTCTTTTTGTGTGTGTGTGATATCATCCCTATATCTTTTCTTTTAAATTTATTTATTTATTTGTTCTTTTTATATATACATGACAGTAGAGTGTTTTTTGACATATGTACATACATTGAGTATAACATTCTAATTAAGATCCCATTGAGTGGTTGTCCATGATGTGGAGTTACACTAGTCATGTATTCATATAGGAAAATGAAAAGTTATGTACAATTCATTGTACTGTCTTTTCCCTACATCTTTTCAAGAGAAGGTTTACTTATGTACCTTTTTCTTGAATGCACAGAGACCCACAACTTCTTTCATTTTAAGAAATACAGTGTGTTTTCCAATCTCTTTATGCCTCTTTGACTGCTAAAATGCCACTGCCTCAGCTATAGAAGATAATAGAAGATAATAGCCAACTGGCATATAACAGGAAATATAACATTTTTCCAAAAAGGATATTAGGTTAAAGATAGCAATAGGAGTCAGGTTTCTCATGAAAAACCACACAATTAAATTTTTAATATAGGAATGGCAAACTTTACTTTTGATCATTTTTTAAAAGGAGTTAGTCCTTCTTAACATTTCAATATTAATAATAAAAGTACAGGAAACAACCATCAACCAAAGAAAAGAGCTATAAACATTGTTTGCTAAACTTTTTTGTTTGTGTCTATGAATGTAAACTATTGTCATTTGCACATGAGAAACTAAAGATTTCCCTGGATTAACAGGATGCTTCTGTTTCTTACTCATGATTCCAGGTATAGTTAAAAGTATCAGATTTTGGAGTCAGTGTTTGCTGTAGCTATTAGAGCATGTTTATTACTTGTATCATAAACACATGGAAGAGTTAAGGATTCTAGTACAGGTATACTTGCTGGTTCTTTGGGTAAGTTCTCAAGAGCTTTCATAAGGCACCTAACTCAGCAAGAGGAGGTCCAGTGTAGTGGTTACAGTAAAAAAAAAGTTGTCAGAGAGACCTGTTAATTGACAAGTTAATTGATTAATCTCTCTAAGCATTAATTTTCTCATGAGTAAAATGAAGATGTGGATATGATTAAAACAATACACCTCTTCTAGAGCTATTGTGAGGGTTAGAACAGGGACTGCTTAGCATTCTGCTGAATTTTATATTCATTAAGTAAAGTAGATCAAGAAATCTTTCCCTATTAGCTGGAACAAGTATGAATTGGTCAGACAGTAGAGAACATGAATGGAGCAAATTCATTGGTCCTAAGTTTGTATTTCATCTCAATTATGCAGAGGAAATAAGAAATTAAATTTGGTATTTATTTGCTTAATTTTTCAGAGGTAATGGGTTGCTATAGATTTGTACATTTTGAGGGTCACTGTGGTGCCTACTGAAAAGGAAAAAAGTCATAATTTAGGATGTTTATAGGATAGGGAAGAAATAAAAGAATTGTGCAATTTAAAAGGTATTAAGAGACAACAAAAATTGTGGCAAAATATCCACTGTTGGTAATTTTCCTTAAGGATAATTTCTGTGATAGTACAACTATTCTATTTTTGTCATCCAATATGGTAGCCACTAGCCACATGTGGCTTCTGAGCATTTTATGTGTCTCTGGAGTGATGGAGGAACTGAATTTCCTATATTATAATGTTAGTTACAGTAGCTAGTGGCTACTGGATTTGACAGCACAGCCATATAGGGGCCCAAGTCATAACTGAAAATGTAAGTTATTCTAAAAGAAAAACATCTTCTCATTTAACAATTTTTAAAGATTAGTAGTATGCAGTGAACCAAAGATAATTTTCTGCTAAGTAGTGTTTGTGTTTATCTGCAGCATAGTTCTTGAGACATGGTTTGCCAGCTTTGAGTAAGCATTGCTCTGTAAATTTGTTTGGATGTGCTGTAGTTCAGCGGAACTGAACACTCACCTGACTAGGGCAGCTTGGCTGAAAAACCTTCATTCTTCCCACCCCCACCTCAAGAGCTGTTATAAACACTGGAAAAAAATTGTGGACCATCTGTAGCTGCAGATGGGGATTTGTGGATGGTATACAAATTACAGTCATGGAATCAGCAGAGATGCCCAAAATATGTCATCCAAATTGACCAGTCAGAATGGTGAGGAGAATACTATCTTGTTCAGGTACTCAGTCTCACTAACCTACCATGGTGAATGGGCTCCTCATGGGGTCATAGACTCATTCTCTTTCCTCATTCTCTGATAATACTACTGCTTTAACTTTCAGCAGGCTGGACTCAAGACTCAGGGACAGGTTGGCTATGTGATCATCTGAAACATCACAACACCACTGTTAATTTCTACCATTTGATTTTTACTGGGTGGTTATCAAGTGATGTTGTGACTAACTTAAAGGGACGAGTATTATGGGTAAATGAACAATGTTAATTTGATGAAGTAAGTTGATAGTTTTATTTGTCAGTCCTGAGTTTTGTATTTTTTGCATCTTCTAACATACATAATTTTGCCATGTCAAGCTTAAAATCACATTGTGTTCGGTATATTAAACTGAATTTGCTGAGAAGGTAGTAATTGAATAGATAGTGAAGTGCTTCAGATCATGAGGACCATTTAAGGAGACTCAGTTTACTTGTAAGGCCAGTAGCCCCTTTCAGTGATAGTATTTTTTGCTTTCTAAGATGCATTGGTTTAATAGATTAACATATTACAGTTGTTTAAGCTGCATTACCATGATATTGCAACATGGGTCAGTTTGAACCTATGAATTTTGTAAAATGATCCCACAGAGAATATCAATGAGGAAGAAAAGAACCAGAGCACCATTATGCCAAGACTTTATTTGAGAATACTGAGATTGAAGGTACTAAAGGAGCATTTTAACTTAGAGGAAGATATGGACTGTATAATACTGTAGTGTCAGGGGACTGGCAGAAGTTCAGCCAGTTTCTGGACTACTTGATTAAAGATCATTAAAAGAGGATGTAGAAATTGTTCTAGGATGAACAGCCATTGTTAGGAAATTTGAATCTTATTAAAAGGGCTAGGTAGCAACTGTTAGGGGCTAAGCTCATGTGCAAGAAGGGTAGAGAGGAGCACTTTGAGGAGAAAAGGGTATGCAGAGACATGGGGGAAATGTCACTATCTTTTGTGTTTCACATTAAGGGATACAAGTAAACAACTTAATAGTGCTTCCTTTCAAGAAAGCAAATTTGGGTTAATGAAGTCATAGACCCATGGACTTTTGTAGACTGAAAAAAAAATGTATATTCTGAGGTAGGATCTGAACCAAGCATTTTGAGGACATAGTGACTACAGCCATCTTGAGTGAGACATTTCTTCCCACTCCTTTTTGTCCCTAGGAAGGAACTTGATCAGAGGAATAATACAAGCCTCTGTCTCCCATTGATGAAGCAGGAGAGCCTAGCCTGAAGGTCTCTCCCAGGCCTGCACAGGGAGTGTAATCTAGCTCACCCTTCTTCACAGTCATGAACTTGGCAGCACAGCTCTGAGTTTGTCCAGATGCTGGTGCCCAGGTGCATGGGTCTGATTCAGGGGAGGGAGTGTCAGTCAATTTCATGGCTGCAAACTTCACCCATATCTCCAGCCCCACTTTACCAGTAATACAATTGACATTTTGATCTCCATCTGTCTGAATTTTGCATTTCTTTATTAATTTTGAGCTAAGAAAGGAGGACATGGTGATTATATTACTGATATACCAAGCCCAAGGGTATATAGACCTAGAGATTCTTGTGATAAATCTTAAATAAGTAGTTAATGATATGTTGGAACATGGAGAGATACATTATATATGTATAACCTGGGCCAGTTTCTTAATGAATTTCAAACTAAATAATAAAAGTAATATAATCAGTAATATAATCACTGTTATCAATCAAACACCTAATATATACTAGTGATGACCTAAGTATTTTAGGTATGTTCTTTCAGCTCCTACACAATCTATTGGGTTTGAGTGATCATTGGTTCCATTTTTTTAGGTGAAGAGAATGAGGTTTAGAGAGAAAGAGTAGCTTGCCTAGGGTCACATTGCTTGCTAATGAGTATTCATTAATGCCACACAATTTCTCATGCACTTGATCTCTACATCTGTCTCTTTGGGCTAGACTAACTCACTTGCAGTGTTTCCTGGTGGCTTATGCAAATACACACTCTAGTGCACTGCTTTAAAGCTGCCTTTGCCTTCCTCCTGATCCTCTTTACTTGCTTTTATCTTTCCCTGGTTTTATAATCACCTCTGATTCTACTCTGATTTGGTGATCCTCTGATTTCTACTTTTCTCTCTTCACACTTTGGCTTTCCTATGAAGTATTTTACCTTACTCATATTCTTGGATTTGTGCGTCAAGTTACCTTGGTTAGGAGGATCCAACATGGCTGCAGGCGCAGAGATCAAGTCTCTGACCTCTCCAGCTGCGCAGGCATAGGGAGTTGTAAATTGTCTAAATGCTGTTTGCTCAGGATCACTAGGCAATGCTGAGCTGACGTGGATCTGGGGTGAACAGTTTGGGCCCCTCAGAACACACACACGGAGCCCGGATCGGCTGCATTCAAGTTCGCCTGCGTCTCGTGACTCAGCACTAACGATCCCGCTGAAATAAATATTAAAAATAAATATTAAAAATAATTCATTAAATACAACCAAGTCTGTATTTTTATAATATCAATTTCTCCATAATAAACTATGAATATATAAAGATAAACTGCATTTGAAATTTTTTTTAAATTTTCCATACTGGGTTTGTGTTTTCATTTCAGTTTTTGAAACTTAAAAATATTGTTCTAAAGGTTAAATGAAGCAATAAAATGTGAAAAATAGTTGAAATGTTTTGAAAAGGAATTATAATGACTATTTGCAGTGACAGAACAAAATTAAAATTCTATATTTTGGATGTGATAATACACAACTTGATGAAGTAAAAAAACGAAAATCCAGAAAAACATGAAAGTATATACACTTAATAAATTAAAAGGTAAATATTCAAACTTGGGGGAGAAAAGGTTTATTTATTCACATGGATAAATAATCAAGAAATAGTTCTGGCTATTTGGATAAAATTAAGTAAGAACAGTGCATTTATTGTAAGAATGTACATAACAAAACTAGAAGAATTAATAAAAATAAATCTGGGGATCCAACATGGTGGCGGGCGCGGAGAGATCAAGTCTCTGACCTCTCCAGCTGTGCGGGTATAGGGAGTCGTAAATTGTCTAAATGCGGTTTGCTCAGGATCACTAGGCAATGCTGAGCTGACGTGGATCTGGGGCGAACAGTCTGGGCCCCTCAGAACACACACACCGAGCGCGGATCGGCAGCATTCAAACTCCGGTTCGCCTGCTTCTCGTGACTCAGCACTAACAATCCCCCTGAAATAACTGGTCAGCCCGTCTGAACTTACAGAGGTAAAAGCCAACAGAGCATTCATAGGCAATGGCCACAGGATTGAAACGGGGCTTGGGAGAGACAGTCAGGACCCACCTGTTGCATTGGTCACCCGGCAAAGGGAACGAACGGTCACCATTTGCACGGGATACCACCATGGCAGAGAACTGACTTCACGGGCGGAGGAGATAACTTCATTGAAACCAGCGCGACAGGTGTGTAATCCCCTAGCCATCTCTCTCCACACAGCGGGGAAACCTTAAGGGCCCCTCCCAGCTCTCCCGTAAGGGCCCCTCCTACCTCTCCTGTGAGTGTGATAGCCAGACCGAGGGAATCAGGAGTGGCGCGGGACTCGGGGCGCGGAACTCCGGCTACCGCTCCCACCAGTGCTGACAACTGAGGTCTCTTACACCAGCTACCAGGGGCGTGGCTACCGGAGGGCAAGCAAATTCGCTGGGGGTTCTCAGCCCCAAGCTCTACAAACTTAGGGTCTGAGGGAGGCAAACAGGGAGAGTGTGCCCAGGCGTTCATGAAAATAGGGCTCCCAGGAGCAGCAGACCTTGCGTGTAGCCAGTATTGTGGTGAGCGTCACAGGTGAGCGGGGCCTGGCTTGAGGAAACACAAGAGAAGTCCCTAGGCACTCAGGATTGGAGAACCGCCCAGTCAGGGGCAAAGAGCTGCTGCACAGTGAATGGTTCCCAACTATTGAGAGGAGAAGCTTGGCCCAGTGGGCACAGCTCCACCTACTGGAAGAGAAGTTAATCGAACTCTATGACTGCATTTATTATTATTTTTTTCTTTTTCTTTCATTTTCATTTTTTTGTTGGTGTTGTTGTTCTTTAACTTTTTTTTAATGTTTTTAATTTTTTATTTTATTATTAGTAGTATTATTTCTTTAAATTTTAATTTTCATTTTTTTATTATCATTATTATTTTAAAATTTTTTTCTTTCTCTCTTTATTTTCTATTTTTTTTCTTTTGTCTTTTCATTTCTTTTCAATTTTCTTATTCCCCCTTCCTTGAATTCTACCTGCCTACTCTCATTCTCTTTAGTGACTTCTTCCCTTCCCTTCTAATATCTTTTCTCCCAAGCATCAAATAAATTTATAAGAGTAAACAGTAACTCAGCAGTCAAACAGAACAAGAAGTAACATGAGCAGCATAAGAAAGCAAGGAAGAAAAGGAGTACAAACAATGAAGAACAGCCTAAATATTCAGGAGGATCTAGAGTCATCAGAAAAAATGGTCATATAAAGAACTCAAGGAATACCTTAGACAGATGCAATGGAACCTTAAAGAGGATACGAGACAGCAAATCCAAACAGTAAAAGAACACATTGAAAATGAATTACATAAACAGATAAAAGAAGAAGTTAAGCATCTTTGTCAGGAGATAGAGATTATAAAAAAAAATCAAACAATAATTCTAGAAATGAAGGAAATGATAAACCAAATTAAAAACTCAATTGAGAGTATCACCAACAGAGTGGAGCAAGTAGAAGCCAGAACGTCAGATAATGAAGACAAAATATATCATCTTGAAAAGAGTCTAGCCAACTCAGAAAGGCTGGTAAAAAATCACGAGAAAAACATCCAAGAGATATGGGATAACATAAAAAAACCAAACTTACGAGTCATTGGGATAGAGGAAGGTACAGAGATTCAAACCAAGGGAATGAGTAACCTGCTGAATGAAATAATTACAGAAAACTTTCCAGAAATAAAAAAGGAAACGGATATACAAATTGTAGATGCATACAGGACACCGAGCACACAAAATCACAGTAGACCAACGCCAAGACACATTGTTATGAAGATATCCAATATACAGAACAAAGAGAAAATATTAAAAGCTACAAGAGAAAGGAGGCAGATTACATTCAGGGGTAAACCAATAAGGTTAACAACGGATTTTTCATCACAGACGCTGAAAGCGAGAAGATCCTGGAACAACGTATTTCAAACACTGAAAGACAATGGATGCCAACCAAGAATTCTGTATCCAGCAAAATTAAGCTTCAGGTACGACAACGAAATAAAAATCTTTCATGATAAACAAAAGCTAAAAGAATTTGCAGCCAGAAAACCAGCATTGCAAAGCATCTTGAGCAAAACACTCCACGAGGAAGAAATGAAAAACAATATCCAAAACCATCAGTGGGAAGTGCCTCTGTAAAGACAGAGGGCGGGGGGAAAGCTAATCATGGAGAAACAAACTAAATTAAAAAAAAAAAAAAGAAGATAAATAATCAACCATGGCTGGAAGTACAAACCACATATCAATAGTAACTCTAAACGTTAATGGCTTAAACTCTCCAATAAAGCGACATAGGCTGGTAACATGGATTAAAAAAACAAATCCAACAATATGCTGCCTCCAGGAGACACATCTGATTGGAAAAGACATACACAGGCTGAAGGGGAAAGGTTGGGAAAAAATATACCACGCACACGGTCCTCGTAAGCAAGCAGGGGTGGCCATCCTCATATGGAATAAAATTGACTTCAAGACTAAGTTAATCAAAAGGGATAAGGAAGGACATTATATACTGTTAACAGGAACCATTCACCAACAAGACATAACAATTATCAATATTTATGCACCAAATAATGGTGCTGCGACGTTCATAAAACAAATTCTCCTCAAGTTCAAGAATCAAATAGACCACAACACAATAATTATCGGTGACTTCAACACACCTCTCTCACCATTGGACAGATCCTCCAAACAAAAGTTGAATATAAAAACTATAGAACTCAATATCACAATCAATAACCTAGACTTAACTGACATATATAGAATATATCAACCATCATCAAGTGGATATACTTTTTTCTCAGCAGCACATGGATCCTTCTCAAAAATAGACCATATATTATGCCATAGGGCAACCCTCAGTAAATATAAAGGGGTGGAGATAATACCATGCATTTTATCTGATCATAATGGAACAAAACTGGAAATCAATGATAAAAGAAGGAAGGGAAAATCCTACATCACATGGAAAATGAACAATATGTTACTGAATGATCAATGGGTTACAGAAGACATAAAGGAGGAAATCAAAAAATTCTTAGAGATAAATGAAAATACAGACACAACATATCGGAATCTATGGGACACAATGAAAGCAGTTTTAAGAGGGAAATTCATCGCCTGGAGGTCATTCCTCAAAAAAAGGAAAAACCAACAAATAAATGAGCTCACACTTCATCTCAAAGCCCTAGAAAAGGAAGAGCAAAACAACAGTAAATGTAGCAGAAGGCAAGAAATAATTAAAATCAGAGCGGAAATCAACGAAATTGAAACAAAAGAAACTATTGAAAAAATTAACAAAACTAAAAGTTGGTTCTTCGAAAAAATAAATAAGATCGACAGACCCTTAGCCATGCTAACGAAGATAAGAAGAGAGAGAACTCAAATTACTAACATACAGGATGAAAAATGCAATATCACAACAGATGCTACAGAAATACAGAAGACAATTAGAAATTATTTTGAAAACCTATATTCCAATAAAATAGAAGATAATGAAGACATCGATAAATTTCTTAAGTCATATGATTTGCCCAGACTGAGTCAGGAGGATACTCACAACTTAAACCGACCTATAGCAATGGATGAAATAGAAGAAGCAATCAAAAGTCTACCGACCAAGAAAAGCCCAGGACCAGATGGGTATACAGCGGAGTTTTACAAAACCTTTAAAGAAGAATTATTACCAATACTTTTCAAGTTATTTCAGGAAATAGAAAAAGAGGGAGCTCTGCCAAATTCATTCTATGAGGCCAACATCACCCTGATTCCGAAACCAGAAAAAGATACCTCAAAGAAAGAAAACTACAGACCAATATCTCTGATGAACCTAGATGCAAAAATCCTCAATAAAATTCTGGCAAATCAGATACAAAGGCACATCAAAAAAATTGTGCACCATGATCAAGTAGGATTCATACCTGGGATGCAAGGATGGTTCAATATACGGAAATCAATAAATGTTATACACCACATCAATAGACTTAAAAATAAGAACCATATGATCATCTCAATAGACGCAGAAAAAGCATTCAACAAAGTACAGCATCCCTTTATGTTCAAAACATTAGAAAAACTAGGGATAACAGGAACTTACCTCGACATAGTAAAAGCTATCTATGCTAAGCCTCAGGCTAGCATCATTCTGAAAGGAGAAAAATTGAAGGCATTCCCTCTAAAATCTGGAACAAGACAGGGATGCCCTTTATCACCACTTCTATTCAATATAGTTCTCAAAACACTGGCCAGAACAATTAGACAGATGAAAGAAATTAAAGGCGTAAAAATAGGAAAAGAAGAACTTAAATTATCTCTATTTGCAGATAACATGATTCTATACCTAGAAGACCCAAAAGGGTCTACAAAAAAACTACTAGAACTAATAAATGAATTCAGCAAAGTGTCAGGATATAAAATCAACACACATAAATCAAAGGCATTTCTGTATATCAGCGACAAAACTTCTGAAACGGAAATGAGGAAAAACACTCCATTCACAATATCCTCAAAAAAAATAAAATACTTGGGAATCAACCTAACAAAAGAGGTGAAAGATCTATACAATGAAAATTACAGAACCCTAAAAAGAGAAGTAGAAGAAGACCTTAGAAGATGGAAAAATATACCCTGTTCATGGATAGGCAGAACTAACATCATCAAAATGGCGATACTACCAAAAGTTCTCTATAGGTTTAATGCAATGCCAATCAAAATCCCAATGGCATTTCTTGTAGAAATAGATAAAGCAATCATGAAATTCATATGGAAAAATAAAAGACCCAGAATAGCAAAAGCAATTCTAAGCAGGAAGTGTGAATCAGGCGGTATAGCGATACCAGATTTCAAACTATATTACAGAGCAATAGTAACAAAAACAGCATAGTACTGGTACCAAAACAGGCGGGTGGACCAATGCTACAGAATAGAGGACACAGAGACTAATCCACAAAGCTACAACTATCTTATATTTGATAAAGGAGCTAAAAGCATGCAATGGAGGAAGGATAGCATCTTCAACAAATGGTGCTGGGAAAACTGGAAATTCATATGCAACAAAATGAAACTGAATCCCCTCCTCTCGCCATGCACAAAAGTTAACTCAAAGTGGATCAAGGAGCTAGATATCAAATGAGAGACTCTGCGTCTGATAGAAGAAAAAGTTGGCTCCGATCTACATATTGTGTGGTCGGTCTTCAAATTCCTTAATAGGACACCCATAGCCCAAGAGTTAATAACAAGAATCAACAAATGGGACTTACTTAAGCTGAAAAGTTTTTTCTCAGAAAGAGAAACAATAAGAGAGGTAAATAGGGAGCCTACATCATGGGAACAAATTTTTACTCCTCACACTTCAGATAGAGCCCTAATATCCAGAGTATACAAAGAACTCAAAAAATTAGACAATAAGATAACAAATAACCCAATCAACAAATGGGCCAAGGACCTGAACAGACACTTCTCAGAGGAGGACATACAATCAATCAACAAGTACATGAAAAAATGCTCACCATCTCTAGCAGTCAGAGAAATGCAAATCAAAACCACCCTAAGATACCATCTCACTCCAGTAAGATTGGCAGCCATTATGAAGTCAAACAACAACAAGTGCTGGCGAGGATGTGGCGAAAAGGGTACTCTTGTACATTGCTGGTGGGACTGCAAACTGGTGCGGCCAATTTGGAAAGCAGTATGGAGTATTCTGGGAAAGCTGGGAATGGAACCACCATTTGACTCAGCTATTGCCTTTCTCGGACTATTCCCTGAAGACCTTAAAAGAGCATACTACAGGGATACTGCTACATCGATGTTCATAGCAGCACAATTCACAATTGCTAGACTGTGGAACCAACCCAGATGCCCTTCAATAGATGAATGGATAAAAAAAATGTGGCATTTATACACCATGGAGCATTATGCAGCACTAAAAAATGACAAAATCATGGAATTTGCAGGGAAATGGATGGCACTAGAGCAGATTATGCTTAGTGAAGCTAGCCAATCCCTAAAAAACAAATACCAAATGTCTTCTTTGATATAATGAGAGCAACTAAGAACAGAGCAGGGAGGAAGAGCAGGAAGAAAAGATTAACATTAAACAGAGACATGTGGTGGGAGGGAAAGGGAGAGAAAAGGGAAATTGCATAGTAATGGAGGGAGACCCTCATTGTTATACAAAATTACATATAAGAGGTTGTGAGGGGAATGGGAAAATAAACAAGGAGAGAAATGAATTACAGTAGATGGGGTAGAGAGAGAAGATGGGAGGGGAGGGGAGGGGGGATAGTTGATGATAGGAAAGGTAGCAGAATACAACAGTTACTAATAGGGCATTATGTAAAAATGTGGATGTGTAACCGATGTGATTCTGCAATCTGTATTCGGGGTAAAATTGGGAGTTCATAACCAACTTGAATCTAATGCATGAAATATGATATGTCAAGAGCTTTGTAATGTTTTGAACAACCAATAAAAAAAATAAAAAGTTACCTTGGTTATAAGTGTGAACTGCGATGTTGGTTCCTCAGAACTTAGTCTCTTTGCGTGTGTCTTCCTAGGAGAGAAATATAATTCAGAGGGATTAAGGGAAGTGTATTTAGGCAGTAAACTCTTACATATGAAATGTTCAAGATATCTATGTGATTTTGTGTTCAGGAAAGAATTACTCTACTCAAATGGTCTTTTGGTATTTGCTTTAGAAAAAAAATGTCTTTTGGAGAAAAATGCCCAGTAGATGATTATGTGTTGATGTCATGCATAAGCAGAAGTAGTCAAGGTAAGGCAGAGATATCTGGATTCAAATCAGGGAGAATGTGTTTGGGTGTAAGCAGGTTAGACTCTTTTGGTGAGTCTGACAGAGAATAAATGCAAATATACATCAATAAATGTAAGAGAAAAGATCACATGAAGTTAAAAGACAGCAGGAATACACAAAGAGGAAGATTTGGGGAGGAAAAGGGCACAAGAAGGCTTTTAAAATTTGGGACCTACTCTATCTTTGAAAACACAGCCCTTTCAATGTGGGATCTGATAACCGTCTCCTAGGTATAAGGACATACTATTAATTTTAGTCCATTTTGCTAACTAGGCAATTGATGAATATTTATTATTATGTTCACAGTACTTGTGAAGAATAGAGGATATGATAATGAAAAACGATTTGTATGCCAATGAGAAAAGAAGGGAGATTAGTAATCAGAATACAGTGGGGGCAGTACTTTTAGTCTTTCCCTGGTTCTATATCCGCCTCTGATCCCACTCTGTTTTGGAGAAGAGAATGGACCTAACAGAAATATCAAGAAGGGACATCCAATTAGTTACTCTTGAGAAGTCAAGGAAAGCCTCCATGGTGATAGCTAATCTTGGATTTGCTGGATGAGTAAGAATCAGCAAAGTTTTGGGAGAGGAGTAAGAATATTCCCAGTAACATACTTGAAAACACAACAGCAAGGGAAATCAAGGCATACTGAAATTATGAAGGATTTCCAATATGATTGGATCATAGCATGAGATGGAGAATGTTGGGAGTTGAATGTGGAGAAGAAAGCAAGCATCAGATCCTCTACGGTTTACATCTCATGTTAAGAGTTTTGGAAGCCACTGAAGGATTTTAAGTGAGAGTGACCTCATCAGGTTTTTTTCTGTTGACATTGTCGTGGCTGCTTAGTAGAGTACTAAACTAGGAGTTCATAGGCTAGCAAAGAGTGGTAGAATAATCAGGTTGAAACATGATAGGCTTTGAATTAGGGCAGTAGCTCTTGAATTTGGAAATGGGTGGGCTAAAGGAACATTTAGAAGGAAAGATCAGCAAGATTCCATTGTTCATTGTATATGGAAGTAGAGGATGAAGGCTAAAAAGTCATTAGCAATGACTTCTTGGATAGTGCTTGAGCATAGGGTGGGTGGTCTGGCCATTTGCTGAGAGAGAGAGATGATGAGAGGAGAATCAAACATCTAGGGGATTCTGATAACTATGAGTTTAGATTAGTTCATTCTGAGTGGGAGATGCCTATGGTTTAAGCAAATAGACTTGTCCAGTAAGCATGTGGGCATGGCTAGAGAGGGGTTTATGTAGTCTTCAACATGCATTTGGCAGTTGAAACCATGAGCATGGTTAAGATAGAGAACACATGTATATGGAGGGACAAGATCATTTTGAGTCTTTAATAATGGAAAGTTATTATCCATTTCTGTAGCTTAAATGTTTTCTGTGGTTTAATAGGAACAAACGATTTCCAATTTTAATTCATTTAGTTTCAAAAAGGTCAGTGGCTCTAACAGTTTCTTTTATAACCTGGTGATAGCTGAGGCTGAATACATTGAACATTCCCATTTCAGTAGGAAAGGCCTCTTTCAAATATGACACAAACTAAAAATGCTGAAAATGAATTTTATATTTCATTATAAGATAATGATTATTAAGTATTTATTGATTCCAACATGGTTGATTATATAATATTTCTTAGTCATAAAGTATGCTTCTCTTACAATATCAGTCATAATAAAAGCACATCTGCCATGGAAATTCACAATGAAGATTTATCAGGAAGAAGATAAAAAAGCAGAGAGCAAGGCTATGTTTCTCTCTACTTCCCCTCCTCAACTCTCCAAAGGCTGCCTTTGCCCCACATTCAATTGTGTTTCTAAACAGACAGCATTATACACAGTTGTGTCCTGGTAAATGTTAAACAATAGGCTGGCTGGGAAGAAACAAAACAAAACAAAAACCCTTTGTTGGCCTATTTCAAGCTTCTAGTCTGACCTAATTGATAACAGAGCTGGGAAAAGATGTGCATAACCACTTCCTGCTGCTGGAAGGGGCCATCTCCAGCATACCCACACCCTTTTCACAGTTGTGTAAATGGCTTATTTAACTTCAACCATGCATGATAGTATGTAGTAAGATGTGTAATATTTTGTTGCATTTTTGACATTTTTTTTGTCATATTTTCTACCAGATAAGTTTCGAGTGGTCCCCAGCTAGCTGGAAGGTACTTCTAAGTAATTTCCAGGCGCAGTGGTGCACACCTGTAATCCCAGCAATTTGGGAAGCTGAAGCAGGAGGATCACAAGTTCAAGGCTAGCCCTAACAACTTAGTGAGGTCCTAAGCAATTTAGTGAGACCCTGTCTCAAAATACAAAAGTTTAAAGGGCTTAGGATGTGGCTCAGTGAAAGAAAGGAAGGAAGGAAGAAAGGAAGGAAGGAAGCAAGCAAGCAAGCGAGGGAATTATTATTTCTAAGAATGTATTAAATCAAGGAGTACAAGAGTTGTGGAGAAACGGAGAGCTGAAAGAGGAAGATTTATTATAAAGATAGATGCATGGGCAGGGTGGTCTAATTTTTTCCTTGATTTTTTTCATAATACTTTGTATTACACTGCTGAGTGGGTGCTGGTGGGTTTCTCTACAGACTGTCCATTGCCTTTGTCACTGTTTGGTCAACTGCCACATGTCTGGGAACAAGGCAGAGGGCCAGGTTCTCATGCTGTGAAAGTGCTGCTGCTGCTGCTGTGAAGTATCATTCTGTGTGTTCTTTGTAGTGGAATATTTGTCTAACTGCTACTTAGTAACAAGTGTCCAGGCCTCAAAAATCAGTGTCAGTGTTGTTTGTAGAGTTTTCAAGTTTTCCCAAATCTCATGTTTCCTCTAATTCTTAGTTAAATTTTGACACTGCATATTAGGATTTTTAATTATGAGAACAACTGAAAGTCACCCCAAGCCAATCCACACCCCACAGCAGAGAACAAAGAGAACTCTCAATTTAAAAGTATCAGGAAATAATTTAATGATAATAAGAAAAATGATTCTTATGTTTAAGCTAAAAATTCAAAAATGCTTTGATTTAAAGTCTACTGAATAGACAGTTTGAGGAATTGAATTGCTTTCTACAAATGAGCTTTGGTTGAAGATAATATTTAGAACTTTGCATTCATGTTCTTTAAGCACCAATGCACATGACACTATACTTAAACAAACCGGCTATACAACATTTCAAAAATAAATTTTGTAATACTTTTTGGTCAGTGAAATTTCAGATACAAAAGACAGAAATTATTTGCTTTGTTTAATGAAAGATCTGTGTCTTAAAAGTCTATGGATTATTATTTTCTAAAATGTTATGTTTTACAGCCTAAATTTACTATTTATGAGTTCTGCCTATTCAAAGTTTATGTGTTGAGCTACGAGTGCCTTTAGATACATGAATCTCTGAGTGCTTAAATACAATAAATAGATATAAAACATAAACACCTACAGGGGTCATATTTAAGAATTGATAAAACACTGAAAGGAGATGGAATGTGTGATGGTTTCCCTCTGTTTCCTCCCTTCATTCCCAGGTCTCTATCTCTTCCTCCTGCTCTTTCTCCCAACATATCTCACCCTTACTACTGGTCCTGCCCTGCCCAATAAAGCCTCTGCACCTTCCTGCTTGTAATTTGTTGCTAATCAGCTGTCATTGTCATCGCCATGATGAGAGGTTCATCTCTGGCTGAGGGTAATGGCCTTAAAAGTCACAGAGTCAATGTCAATGGGATCGCTCCAATTCAATCACTGAGCTGAATGAGGGATGGCACCTGCTGACATTAGCACTCATTTTGAGCTCAAGCATCTGGGCCCCAGTAAATAACCATCAGTGGGTGGGTCTGGGGGACAGGTCATTAGCCCCACGAAAAATAAATATCGCTTCCCTTGATGGCTGCGAGTAATTTAGCTCAGACGAGGAAATTTCACCCTAGATTAAGTATGATGAGCCAATATCAGTCAGAGGAGGCCAAACAGTGAGAGCTTGATGAGATAGAGGGAAATTTATATTCAGCTGGCTGCATGTGAGATGAGCTCAAAGAAACGACATACCCTTCCATCCCATCTTGATGCACACTCAATGGTGGGCTTATCTCAATGCTTGATTCTTCCTGTTTAATACTTTTTGGGGGGTGAGGGTTTGAAATGGATCCTGGAGGCTAGGCTGTGTGAACCAAGAGGGCAGGGCTCAAATTTTTCTACACTTTGCATTTGTGATTTTGTCCTCTAGCAGGGAAAGTCCTAGTGCAGCCCTCTTGCCAGTATTTGGCTGGTGGAAGGGATTTGCCATAGCTGCAGGCTTTTACATGCAGACCTCCCCTCCTGAGACAGCAGACCAGCTTTAATTGCTTCTGAGGCCCTGAGGCTCCTTTCCCACTTGTAAATGGGTTGGGAGAGGCAGTAAGGTAGGCCAGTTCCCTTGGTTTTGAATTTTCGGAAAGAAGAACCACCACCCTCTATTCACAAGAACATCTTTTTATTTGTCCTACTGATGTGATCCATCAAATCCGGAAAGGGCTATTAATAGAAAGGCTTTATTAGAAGCAGTTCAGCTCACTTTGGAATCATATTTTATATCTGTAGGGCCCTGCCCTTGGTCCACCCTCTCCCTCATTAAACTAGATATATCTCAAAGCTGGGTGCATTAGCATCCCAAGCAGTCTGTTAAAACAAATACTGGAGATAATGTTATTTTTCTCATTTCCCTCTGTTATGTTGAAGACAATTTCTCGCTTTGCCCTTTAATTAAGAAGAGGTTCCAATAGGAAATATAGCAGGCATTAAAATACTTTCTGTCATATACACCCCTGATAATTAGCCAAAAATTTAGTAGTAGTCTTAAAAAACAAAGTTTTGTTACTTGACTTGTATATCTGAATTTGTTTTTATGATTGTGGAATCAATTTCATTACCAAAAAATGGGCCATAGAAGCAGCAGTCATGGAGACTAGGAAGGTGGTAAAGAACATACACACGTGGAAGAAAAGGGGTGTCTTAGGCAGAGAATCAGTTAGGATTTCTATGAAACCTCTTAGATTTGTAAAAGTTCAATAAATATTTCTTGATTGGATTCATAAAGACCTGCTGTAATAGTTAAAGGTAATACATATGTGAATTCATGATACCTTGTTTACTTTATTCAGAACAATGATTACAATTGTAAATACAAGAATACTTAGGTAATTTTTTGTTTTAGAATTATAGTGAGTTCAATGAATATTTGATAAGTGAATGTCAAATATTTGCTTTAAGTCTCCTCTTTTAGACTGTTAATTCTAAAAGAAAAAAGACCTAGTCTATACCTTTGGCTGCTATATTCCTGGTGCCTTGCTCAGAGGATGCTGCATAATAGTTGCTCAATAAATATTTGATGAATGAATAAGCAAAGCTTTTGTTGAGCCCTTCTTATATTTCACGTACCATGTGAGTGTCTAAAAAAGTATATTGCATACAAAATGTAGTTTATTATTTGGTAGAAGAAACAAAGATATAAGAAAGATTAAGAAGAAAAGAAGCAGTATGCCTTATACATACATTTTCTATTATCTATTCTGATGGTGATTGAGTGTTTACCAAAATTCAAAAGAAATTAAAGAAGAGAGTAACATTGTAAAATTACTACAGGAAATAAAATGTGTTTCTTTGTCTAAGGAAACGTGAGTTTGCTGATTTTATATTTGGTTTTTACTAGATATATGCTCTCACGATATGTTCTTGTTGAGTGTTCAAGACAGTTAAAACTCTTCTGCCCCTTTAGTTAGTATGTTTTTTAAAGTGAATTGAGACTGAAATTTTGAGATATATGTGGAGATGTTATTTTATCCATTACAAATGAGAGAGGTGGAGGAGCTAAAGAGAGTTGCTCAATGTAGCAAATGGAGTTGGAAACAGAGTCATATTGTATCTACCAAATAGGAAAGAGAATAAAGGGCACCATGAGTGTTAAACAAAGTCTTCAATTTGTCCTCACAGTGTGATGTTATCATTGTTGTTGTTGAATGTACCCTATGGACAGAAATGTAATATCAAATTTATTAGTTTTTTATTATAGATTTTATTATAGATACTTCTATGTATCTTTCATGCGCCTTTCAAGAAAAAAAATAGTAATTTGCTAGTATTATCTAGAAGCATAGTGGATGAAGTTTTCTATGGTTATTTTAAGATATCAGCTGTGCTTCTGACAGGCAAAGTGAACAGGTGATCAAAACAATTATCCCCATTCTCCCTGTTTCAGTGGTTTACACTTAGAAAAATTTTTGTCTGTTAGAAATTTATATCAACAGATTAAATTGATCAGATTACTTATATCTCTATGTTTTGAAGAAGTTAAATATTTCTCTAAATTAATAAAAATGACTTCAGATGAATTTTAGGAAGTAAATTATTTTCTTATTATTGGACAGAATATTTATTTTCATGATAAAATTCTGATTATAATATTCAAATAAAAATTTTTATTTTATCCTAAATATTTTAGAAGATGCATGCATGCAGACACATATGTTTTATACACCAAAGTAGAAATTATTTCAGAATGAAATACTGAAATAATTTTATTTATGTGTTTATGTGACTATATATTATGGAATATGTATGTTGAAATGATTCTTCTCCCACATTGTGAGAAACCACAGTCAAACTTTCACTGTCTTTCATGTACTGTGTTTTGATGTGAAATGTATAGAGGTCCAGGGACATAATTTCTTGAATATTTATCTTAATACTTTGTGTAATCACAAATGATTTAGCTCACGTAGTAGCGGAAAAGTAATTTTTCTCATTGAGTTGTATCATTTTGAGAAGGTTTTATTGCTAAAAGTTGGTGTCAGCAGACAGCAATGTTGCTGGTCAAGGAGGGTGTGTGAGGTGGGCTAGGTTACACAGTTCCTTGCTCCAGAAAATAGATTTCATTCAAAGCCAGCCTTGAATAAAGATAGAAGAAACTTTTTGTTCAAAACATTCCATCTTCAGAAGGTAGTGGGGCAGGAAGGCTTTTAAAAGAGAAAAGGTGGCAAAATGAGGCAAAATGCAGGGAAATAAACATATGCATATTTGTTAATCCATGCTAGACTGTCCTGGGGAGTGTACAGTCTTCACACTCAGAGCTTTCTTGGCCAGTGAGTTGCTACCTTGTCAACCTTTACTCTCAGCATGAGGAAGTTGCTTTTAAATTTAGAGGGGCCCTAAACTTTAGCCTTTTTCAGTGGTAGAGTCAATGTTTTAAGACTGAGGATGGCTAGAGATGTAAAATTAGTGACTTAGATTTGGTCATTTTGTATATGGTCCAGTGTTGCTATCAGCAGTCTTATGCCATTCAGAATCCTTTGAATGATGTAAGGTCAAGTGCTAAATGAGTGTCACCGTGCATGAATAGGTGTGGTAGGTGAGAGGAAGTAGAATGGAGAATTAGTTGGCCTCTTTTTAAAAATTCTGAATATTTTTCTACCAACTTCCCTCATTGTCACTATATTGTTTTGTATACTTTCACCTGGGAAAGAAAGATTTGGAAGTGGGTGGGGGAAATACCAAGGAAGAGAAGAAAAAGAAGTAGATGAGTGAAATGGAGAAGAAAAAGTAGAATTAAATGTGTATTTCCATATGTAAGTATAAATATAAGAAAAATAAAAGAATTATGACAAATCAAACTGATTCAAAGGCTTCTATAGTGGGCAGGAATACTTTCTTCTGGAAAGTCAAATGCTAAAGACTTTCATACATAATTTTTTTATTCCAATGATTATATGAAAAAACTGAGGCTCAAAGTAGTTAAGTAATTTGTCTAAGTTCACACAGTGAAAGGCTGAGGCATACTTGGAACTAAGGTCTTTTATCCTCCAATTTGTGCTTTGAACCTACTGTATTTAATGACTGTTCAGTTGAGTTGAGATTCAGCTTTTGCTTTAGGTTACTTGGTTTATGTAGCCACCTACAATATATGGGAGATGGAATATGTATGTTGAAATGACTCTGAGAAATATATATTTTAGGTTTCATCATTAGAAGGAGGAAACTTGCTAAAAAAGTAGGAAGATGAATTATGTTTTGAGTTTGGTAGATCAGTTGCTGCAAAAGGTGACAGTTGTAATTTTAAATCATAGAAACAACACTATCATGGATGAGATGAGCACCTTTTCTCTCAGTCTTAGATAATAATATAATTCTTTTTTTTCTCCTTGAGGAAATATATACCCTGTTTCTTCAGTTCCCTCACCCCAGATATATGAGAATGAAATATACCTGTGATTCTCAGAGCTTAGTTAAGTGTGGCCACCAGTAAGGCATTTAGGATTTTTGTACAATTCATGTCCTTTGGGCTTCTTTTTAATTTCTGTTCTGGAATTTAGGATATGTCACTTTTATTTCTGATTATTCACCACAGAAAGAGTAATATCTGGGTTAGTTTGTTGGTGGTGGGTGCTAATAGGGGATGGTAAAAATCACATTCCATGATTAAATGAAGTTTGGGATAATTTGTATATTAAAACAATACATAATTTTCTCTTTCCTCCTAGAGGAGAGACCTGAGAATTCTTGATTTTGGCAAGTTTGAAAATATACATTACATGTGTGAGCACAAGTGCACAGTAACAATATCCCTTTCTCCTTTAGATTTACTGCATAAACAGAGCTCCTTAAAACTTCTAAGGTTACATGTTTCATACTTTATCTAGTGGACTGTGTTGCTCTGATATAGTGGGTGGGACCTGGGCTAGAACAATGGTGATATTAAACATGCAAATAATTTAACTAATTTATAAATTTTAGTAATATAGGTCTTAATAGTAGTAGTAAATATGTTTTCAAAAAATTGAAATTTAAAATGCATTTCAAGTTAGGCCCTATGCTAAATCCATTTGGGGGAGTTTTCCCAATAAAAATAATCCCTTCAAACCAGTTTACAACTGTCATAATTTTAAGCCGTATACTTTCTAAATCCAATGCTTTTAGAAATACTATTTCCACTTGTTTTGAGTTTCTTTCAGTGGAGTATCTGTAAATTTGATGATGGTGAGATAGGGATAAATAGCATTAATACATGGTGCACCAGCTGAGTAGTATTAGTAGTAATAAATTACTGCAGAAAATTGTTAATAAATTTTTGAAATTATATTCGAGGCATGTGGAATCTAAAAGTCTTAATCCCAAACAGAAGTTGAGATTTTAAAATTTTTACATTTTTTTAAAAATTTCTTTTTTTATTTGGATTGTCTTATTTGCATTGTTCCTCCTATCCTGTAGTAGCTGACATTTATTATGATTTGGTATCTGTCTGCAGTGTTTGTGCATGAGAAACTAATGAACAAACAGTTGACGAAGTCATCATGGAAAAGTGGTTGATGATGAATTGATTGCCATTACACAGGCCTTGTGTGCATTCTACCAGTTGACATTTTCAACTTCTCCCCTAATGCACATTGCTGTCTCCCATCTAGGAAACAGATCAAAGGCAGGCATTCCCAATTAAGCCTAGTAAGGTCCTATACCTCCTAATGACAGGCTAACTTACTGTGTCTAACTGTAACAGACATTTTGTTAGCAAGTTGCTTTGAACAACAGTAAAGCAAGTAGAAAATATTAGAATTATTGTTAAAGTATCAAGTGGATTGAATTTTGATACTGAATTATTTTCAGTAGTATGTTAGAGTAACTTACTTTTGTCTTTTCTTTTCCTCTTTCAAAATAGTAGCAAGACTAAGAATTAAAAATTATAGGAAGAAAAAAAACAATTAAAAGACTCATAAGAATTTACATGAATATTGTAGGAGGAAATTTAAATTTGTAGTGAATAAAATGTTGTGGATGGAGATTGATAACTAAATTATATAATGAGAGATTGTTGAAAGGAGTATATTAGAGACTGTGTAATTCAAAAAATTTTGTTTATCTTTTGGAACGCTTAATTCTGTTGTCATTTTAGTTTTTGTTTGAATTTTATTTTGATAGTGAGCCAAACAATTTAGACTTACATCATTGTAATACTTATAAAAAGTAAGATTGTGTAATGTTAAACTTCATAGATGAATTATTTTTAGGTTGTTTTACTTGTAGGCATCTCTTAGAATTAGAGAACCACTATTGTTTAGCCATCTTGTACAATATATATCTTACTTTTTCCATTTTCACAAACATATTTTTTCCTTGCAGAATTATCTTTATAATTATTATTAAGATCAGGATTATCCCCTCTAGATCCCTTTGGTAAATTAATATGCATTGTACTCTAAGAGGGGCTCCTTAGTAGGCTTATTGTTGTACAGATGGCACCTTAGTTCTGCACAACTTTCTTACCCAGTTTTTTGTTCTAACAGTTTAAACTCAACCAACACTATTGAATATCTACCTATTCCTTCCCTTCTTGCTTCTTATAGTTTACAAGGTAGTGTGTATAGCCCCTTAAAGTTTGCAAAGAATGTAGAGTTACATATTTCTTTATGGTTTATAAGTGTTATGGTTTGGATATGAAGTGTCCCCCAAAAGTTCCTATTAATGCAGGAATATTCAGAGGTGAAATGATTAGATTATAAGAGTTGTAACCTTATCAGTCCATCCTACTTGAATGAACTGGGTGGTAACTATAGGCAGGTGGGGTGTAGCTACAGGAGGTATGTCACTGGGGCATTCCCTGGAAGGGTTCATCTCCTCACTCCACTTCTGACTGCACTATGAGCTGGTGGGCCTTTCACCCATGATGTTCTGCTTCCCCTTAGGTCCAGAAAAATGGAGTCAGCCATCTATAGACTGAGACCTTTGAAACCATGAGCCTCAGATAAACTTTCCCTCCTCTAAGTTGTTCTTGTCAGGGATTTTGGTCACAGAAATGCAAAAGCTGACTAAAATAATAAGTAATCATCATCCATAATTTCTTACATGCTAGTTGTTATATGAATACATAGGTGCATGAGATCTCTATTTTCAAAATCCTTGCAATCCAATTGAAAAGATAAGCATGAGCATAAATGATCTATTATCCTTTATGGACTTCAAAATAACCCTAAGTAGAGATTTGCAAAAGATGTATTTCAAATTTGATACTTGCTTAAATAGATACATGGCCTTGATATCAGACATTTTGAAAACTTTTTAGCTCTTTTTATTTTAAAAGTTTTAGACTGGATATTTCATATTAATAATGGAGATAATAATAGTAACATTTATACAACATGTAATACATTTTAAGGAGCTTTTAAGCCTTCAATTTCATTTTATCCTTATTAATTTGATGATCAGTGAGGTCTTTTCTGTCCATTGATTTGATTACACAGCAAAGAGAGAAATAAAATCACACTATATTAGATTTTGAAGGAAATATGAAGATAATAAGTCTTTATTTTAAAAATGAAACTGAGGTCAAGGTTAAGTGACTCATTTTAGGTCACACAGCTACTTAGACACAGATATTCTGACATTAAATCAATCACATTCTCTACCACATCACACCGCCCATATCCAATGTGGGTTTTTGAAACCTCCTGCTATGGAGGATCTATGGATTTAGGCATGAATTATTCAGTTTGATAACCTGTATTCAAGTACATTAATCACTGTTTTGGTATCTCCTTCTCACTCTCTTTCTTCCTTCTTCCTTCTTTGTATCTGTATTGAAAGGATAAAAGAAACTGAAGTTAAAATGTAAAGGACCAGGTATTATAAAGTTTCTGAACTGCACTCAGAACCTGAAATTCCTGTGGCAGTTAAGACAATTCCCGGAACTGCCCATTAGATATGTGTCGAAATCCCCCCCTGACCACTTAGTTGCCTAACAACCTGGACCCTGTGCAGCTCGGCATGTAAGCACCTCAGGGCCCAAACCAATCAGTTTAAATGTATCCCCCTCCTTAGGACTGACCTATCACTCTCGCCCGACCTGTTCCCGCCAATGAATGTGCTAATCATGTCTGAGAGTTGTTGTTTGATTTTCCCGCGCCTCATGATGATTTGCTCTGATGTATGCAAAGCCCCCACCCTCCCCAAAAAGTGTACTTAAGCACTGCTTAACCCCTGCTCAGGGCTCTTGGCCACTCTCCCTTCTTGAGTGAGCACGGAGCCCCAGTGCGCTGGATCTTCAATAAACCCCCTTTTGCTGTTGCATGAGTCGATTTCTTGTTGGTCTCTTCCTCCGTCGTTCGCCGTTCCCTTACAGTATATTTAGTCATTCTTTTACCTAAATAATCTAGGTTGAATCTCTTTCATCTTTGACAGTGTTCACGATGGCTGAAATTATTTGATTCTGATACCATTGTGTCAGAATGATTGTCCTGGGTATTTGAATATTAAAATTAATCAATTTTTAGACCAGAAAGAATAGACTTATGAAATGGAAATTAAATTTCTAGTATTACTGTGTGGTCCTCAAGCATTTTTGTTGCTAGAAAGACATATTAATTCTGTTTATCTGAGAGCAGAGATATTAAAATATTTCTGATTCACGATTAATCTAAAGGTGGTGATTCTCTCTCTGGCAGGGACACCAACAGGAATTTGCTATAGGGTTTCATTGTAACTTTGAAAAGGTAAATTTAGCCCCAAACCAATCACAGTAGGGTGGGAAACTTTGAACTCAGACCTCACATTCACTAGAATGACTGCAATTTAAACTTTTCAAGATCAGTTTATTTACATTTGTAGAGAGATGCTGGCAGTATTGATAGGTGTTCATCACAAAACCTTAGCCTTTTATATCATTACCAGACCTTAAAATTTACATTGTCTTTAAATCACTGTTATTATCTTGTGAAATTGTATCTCATGATTTGTTATTCTGCTAGACATGTTAATTTTTTAAAAGTATGCATTTTCCATATATGCTACAGTTATTCTGTTTTGGTACTTTTTCCCTTTTTAAAAAGTAGTTAAATCTTCAAAAAATGTGGCACAGATTGTTTGGAACTATGAGTGGCCTTTTAAATTGTGTTTAGGTTCTCTTATATACTATTACAGATTTATATGTAAACTAATCTGCACTATTGTGTTTATATTCTCATATTTTTTGAAACATATCTTTAGAAATATAGATTATGTTGTTGAGATATGTTGAAGATTGTCTTATTTAATTTCAAAGCCCCTTCCTGTTGTTTTTAGTGAACTTCACTCTGAATCAATCACCTATATGTTGCTCTGTGGTTTTATAGCTTTTAGTGGTATGTTTTCAGTGCTTTTGGTTACAGAAGGCAATATGCTTATGCCTTTGACCCCTGAGGTGTCCATTTTGGGGGTGTTAACTCTGTCCCAGAAATGAACACACTATGCCTGCAGAAGAGAGTTTAAAAAAAAGTTAATTGTTCTTTATTATTGCACAAAATTAAATCCAGCCAGATATTAGAAATTTCTCCATCAAAACCAATTTTAAAAAGTTTTTAGTACCCAGGATTGAACCCAGGGTCACTGAGCCACATCCCTAGCCCATTTTTTAAGATACAAGTTCTCATTAAGTTGCTTAGGCCTTGCTAAGTTGCTGGCTTTGAACGTTTGGTCCTTCTGCCTCAGCCTCCAGAGTTGCTGGGATTGTAGGTATGTACCATCATGCCCTGCTAATTTTATAAAAGTTTTAAAATATCAATAGAAGTCTATTGTTTGAGTTTCAAAATTAATATAATTATAAAGTTAAGATAGGCATTATAAAAAATTCAAACCATACAAGATACACAAGAAAAACATCCAAGTTGTTTTCTATTCCCTAATATAACCTTTCATTATTGATAAGTTGGTGGGAGTCTTTATACATTTTTTAAATGTTATGATATAAAGATGTGGCAAGTCTTATCATTAAGTTATACTTGACATTTGTTTCCACAACATGGTTTATTTGAAATGGTCAAAACAAAATATTTCATAAGGCAAGATTTCATGCTTACTATGTCCCTAAGGGATTTGTTTCCTGTAGTTTTTTTCTTCTAAACATACCTTGGAATCATTAACTACAGTAGCCAATGATGGAAGCAGCATTGATGGAACAGAACTGGCCCCATGTTATGTAACAAAAATCCTAGATTCTAGTCCTTCTAGCCTAACTAATGATGTGACTTTGAGTAAATAACTTAATTTCCTTTTGTTTGTTTCTGAATTTCTTTCATTTTTACAATTCTGATTCTCTTACCAAATAAAGGACATTTATGTATGCTTTTTTTCCCTGAAAATAAGCACATCACAAATAGTCAAAAACAGAAAATGCAGAAAACTTTTAATTAAAAGTAACACATGGCAATAAATTAGAGTAATTTCTAATGGAAAAAAAGTTCAGAATTTACCATATTTGGGGATAAAGTAGATAATTTTGTGTAATAATTCAGTGTAACAATTATTGCGCCATAATCTTAGCCTTAAGTATACTTTTGCTTTTAAAAATACAAATAATTGGAAAATCATAAGATATAAATCAAAACAAAACTGGATAAGTTAAGTTATGAAAACATTCTTCTTGCTTTCATTCTTGTTTGTATTATGGATCTCCTGTATAAAGCCATTACATAAACTGTAAAGGACTGTAGTTTATAAATTCAACTTATATTTAGAATTCACCTATTGATACAAATATAAAATTTCAGGGTAATATTACAGAGTTAAAAGTGAAATAAAGAAGCAAAATGTCTATAAATCTGAGGTCAAGTGGGAATAGTCAAAGAATTCTAGGTAATACAAAAGACAAGAGATTTTTTTTAAGCTAATAAGCAGACATCCTTGTCAGTATTTATGAAATGTAAAGCTGGAAACACTGTTTTTCCCAGATTTCTTTAGGGGCATTGATACAATCTTCTTTAAAGGCAAGTATCAAACTTGATGTCTTGCAAGGTTATAATGGAGTATTACCAATATATGTTTTTGCATTAAAAGTAAACTGGATCTAGACCGATAGAAACATGGACAATCTTATCATATGTGGTAAGGGTAGGAGAAGAGCCTTGGAGAGTAGATTTTCATTCTCCTTCTGACATAATTCAATTATGTAACTATGACAGTCAACAAACTGTCTTTGAATGTTTCTTAAACCAGTTGAAGGTGAAAAATACAAGCAGATGAAAAATATAGAGACTCTCCCAGTGATGGTGTATTGTAATACAATTCTAGTGCTAACCACCAAAGTTAGCATCTGACTCCACAGGTTTAAGGACATGGTCCCCAACCAGAATGCACTCATTTGAAACATAGTTTAAAAATTGAGGATCCCAGGCCACCTACACTCTTGACAAATGGCTACAAATCTAAAGGATTCCTACAACTCTCTCTTGGGTTCAATAATTCACTATAACTTGTAGAACTCAAGAACTCACAATAATTACAGTTAGTCTTCCATTTTCAAGGATACAAATCAGGACTAGCCAAATGAAGAGACATAAAGGACAAAGTCTGAGAGGGTCCCAAAGTCAGAACTTCCTTGCCTTTTCCCCATGGGATTATTGTGCATCCAATGGCTGGCAGATTGATGTATTGACATCCAAGAAGCTTCTTCAAGCTTTGATGAACAGAGTTTTTATGGAAGTTTCATTATGTAGCCAGGACTGAATAATGACCCACAGAATTTAACAGAATCTCCAGTCTTCTTTCCCTCCTGAGGGAGGCGAGGAGGTTGGGCTGATGTCAGATGGGTCAAAGCCTCAGCTTTCTAATTACACCATCAGCCCCCATCCTGAAACTATATAGGGGTCCACCATGAATAACTTCATTAGCTTAAACTCAGGTGTGATCCAAGGGGCTCATGAATAAAAAGACACTTCTTTTGGGAAATTCCAAGGATTTATAGTCTCAATTCCAGAAACAAGGACAAAGACCAGTCAAATTATTATATAAATGTTTTGATCCAAGGGCTTAGCTTAAAAGTTATTTGAGAGAGTAGTTATTTCAAATATGTATACATCATAAATTAGTCATAAAGCCAGACTTTGCCATTGTTTTCTTCTAGAATATCTGAATGTATATAATCAGCCTTTTTTTCCAATTCATTCTTTCCCTCTGTCTGGATTGTGAAATAATTTAGTGCTTTAATGTTTTAAACTCTCTTTTTCTGATAAAATTGTGACTCAATGTGAGTTCTTTCTAGGCAAAGCCTAAAGGATTGAGGCTAAGAACAACTTCTAATTTTGATGAAGATTTTAAAAAGTATCTCATTTTTTTCTGATTGCATACTTCTCTTAAAATTCATTGACATCAAATAATAGTTGTGATTGCTAACAAAAATCATAGTAACTGGTCTGGTCAGAGTGGTCAGAGTTTATGGTTAGTGCTGAATAAATTTGGCTTCATCTATCCATATGTTCTTAGAATGAGAGAGCTATGGAAATAATGAAACTCATGTTTTCATTTTAAAGTTCAGTGGAGGAAAAGACTAATGAAACCAAATGGTTACTTGTAGTTTGGCTTCTAAAATTAGAACCTATATCCTCTAAATTACTATAAAGTTAAAAAAAATCTATGACAAATTTGGTGACTTAGATCTGGTTGGGTTCCAGACTTGATTCATTTCACTAACGTTGTACTGCTTCAAGATGAGTTACTATTCTCCCAATTTAAGGGAAATTTTAAAAAGAGAACACTAAAAGCCATAATTCTCATGGAATTTTTTAACTTTGAAGGAACCATATCAATATTTTAAAATATGCAATAAGCATTCCTTTAAATAAAAAAAAAAACTGGTGCTGGGGATCAAACCCAGGTCTTTCATTCCAGGCAAGTGATCTACCACTAATCTATAGCCCTAGAACCAGAATTTCCTATTTCTTAAAACCAGGTCTAATTCTTTACCATCACATATTTTTTCTTGATTATAGTTGGATGATAATAATATGTGTCTTTATGGTTTGAGGGGTTCTTAGAAGTCTGAAATGTGCCACAGGCTAAGTGTTATGCAGTACCAGATGAAAACATGTCAGCCTTGATGTTGGTCATACAATGGGTTAAATGCACTGGTAATGAAAAAAACTTTTTGGATAGGATAGCAAATAGTAGATACCCACTGTTTATGCCAGGTGTTTAGATAAGGACAATGGGAAAAAAGGGAGAGGTACTCTATATTGAAATAATTTATTTGTTGCTAATAAGCAGAATCATTTTATTGTTTAGAATGTTTGACCAAAAAAAATTTCACTAAATCTCAAGGAAAAAAAAGCACAGGGGAAATATATAGTTACCAAGGTTTGAGAACTGACCGATTCTCATTATTCACTTTCTGATGGGATTAAGAAACTAATATTTATGTGGGAAAATGAAACTAAATATAGCAATTTGAGGGGAAGTACAGAATTGCATTTATTTTGTGTTTGGTGACTATATTACTCAATACTGTGAGCATATTTTTTTTGGTACAAAAATGATTGTTTCTTTTGTGGGAGGGTGCCATTTTATGTGGTGTAGAAATTATTCTCCTGCAAACTATATTTTATCTCGGGAAGTGATTGGTGTCGAAAGTATTGCTAGTACCAAGATATATGTTCAGAGTGGAGGTTGCTCAGTAATATATGATGCCCTGATGGTTTATGTTGATGGTGTACTGACACAATTTACATCAGCCATTCTTTTTTACCTTGAACTGTAAGGTGCAATAGCTTCTGGATTTATATTTGTAAGACTTTTAAACATTCAGGGAGTTATTTTTTTTAACATTTGTACATTCTTATGATATTTTAGTTTTATCTGTGTTGAAATAAATACAAAACAGTGTGGCTTGTAAAAACATGAACTGGTACAGAGTTTTATTAAACAGTACTTTTGATGCAAGTCATAACAACTACAAAGACAAGAATTGTTTTATTTATTTATTTTTGGTACTGGGGCTTAAGTCCAGGGGCACTTTACTTCTACATCTCTTTTTAATTTTATTTTGAGATAAGGTCTTACTAGGTTGCTTAGAGTAATACTAAATTGCTAAGGCTGGCCTTGAACTTGAGATCCTCCAGCCTTAGCTTCTCGAATTCCTGAAATTATGAATGTGCTCCACTACACCTGGAAACTGTTACTATTTCTAATAGTTTCCACTACAGGTATGCTCATATGAAGTAGATTGGTGTGATGACTAACGACCTGGTCAGAATTCTCAGTTTTGAATTCCAGTTCTGTTGCCAAGTGAACTTGACCAAGTTAACTTCTTTGTGCCTTAGTTGCCTAATTTTTAAAATAGAAAGAATAGGATTGTTTCGAGGGTTAAATGAGATAATATAAAATACACAGAATAGTAGAATTTTATCTTATTGATGATATTTTACAATCAATATCTCTAGGCCTTACAGTAACCCTTGTAAGTTGTTTTTCTCCAAAATTATAGATATGGAACTGAATCTCAGATAAATTAAATGTCTTGTTCATGAAAACAGATTGGGCATTTAAAGGTGTCCTAAATCTCAAGGAAATAAAAATTCATGCTGTAATTCATGTCACAAAGTTTTGCTGCCTTAAAATTAGAGCCATTCTACTTTCTTAAGGAACACTATGTGAATACCAAAGACCTGATTTTTCATGGAATTTGTTTAAACCTTAATTAAGGGAACCAAATATCATGTAGTATGTGGAAAGAAACAATGATCTGTCCTACAAATGTTCTTCTGGGAAAGGAAGATTAATATTATTGCTGGGTAATAAGTGTAAAATTTATGCAGTATGGTTAAGTTGAAGCTAATTATAACTTAGAGCACTTTGTAAGAATTTTATGAACATGAATATTGTACACAAACTGTCACACACTCTCTAGAGTCAGTTTTCATTAAACGCACATGGATTATACAATCTGAGTATTAACCCTGATAAATTTTACTTTTAATTCTTATTAATATTAATAGCTGTTTTGCTTAATTATTTTATGGGGAATATAAAAAAAGTTATTTCTTCTAAGGCTATTTCTCATACTCTCAAAACCTGTGGTGGCAAGAGCTGATGACACAGTCTCTCACATAGTTATACCTCCTACTATTCCGTTGAGTGCTTCTGTACAATAGAGGGTTAACTATCTTTTGTTTATTCTTCATGCTTTCTAAAGTTTTTAGAACCACCCCCACTCCAGTGCAGCAACAAGTTTGATATCTTCCTGCCATCAAGTGTCTATGTAGTGCAATCTGACATTGAGCATAATTTAACTATGAATAGACTACATGATCTGTGATGTCTGAAAGAGGCAAGACAGTGAGATTTTTCCCATATCTAAATTATATGAGGGCAAAAACTCAGTGGAAATTTAAAACAACTGGGCATAAAGCAGAATACTAATGTTTAAATTTGAGACAGACAGGTCAGTCTTTAAACTTTTCACATGTATTTCATGTTTTCCCCCACTTCTCAAGACACCTGAACAGTATCCTAGGAATAATCCTTGAATCATTCTTTTGCTACATATATTTTTGGTGATTAGGTTTATTATACTTTAATTCTTTTAGAATTTTTTGAAATTTCTTACTGAACATTAATTGTACAAAATAATGGTATTCTAGTCAGTTTTTTTTTTTTTCTGCTGGGACTAAAGGATCTGACCAGCACAATTATAGAGGAGAAAAGGTTTATTCAGGGGCTCATGGTTTCAGAGGTCTCAGTCCATAGGCCAGCTCCATTCCTCCCGGCTTGGGGTGAGGCAGAACATCATGGCTGGAAATGTGGCAGAAGGAACCAGCTCAGATGATCAGGAAGCAGAGAGCGAGAGTCTCCACTTGTCAGATACAAGTATATACACCAAAGCCATGCCCTAATTCCCGTCTCCTTTAGCCACAGACTACAACTTGAATTACCACTCAGTTAATCCCTATCAGGGGATTAATTCACTGATTGGGTTAAGACTCTTAAAACCCAATCATTTCTCCTCTGAACCTTCATGCATTGTCTCACATGTGAGCTTTTGGGGGACACCTTACATCCAAATCATAACAAATAGGTTTCTTTGTGATATTTTCATATATACATGTAATGTTCTCTGATCATACACATTCTCCCTGTTACACTCTTCTACATCCCTCTTACCACCACAGTCCTCTTCTTCCCTATTAGTCTCCCTTCTGCTTTTATGTCACCTTTCCCCGTCTAGATACAACATATGAGAGAAAACTTGTAATATTTGTCTTTTTGAGTCTGGCTTATTTCACTGAACATGATGATCTAGAGTTCAATCCATTTTCCTGAGAATGACATGATTTCTTTTTTCTTTATAGCTGAATAAAATACTCTATTTTGCGTATATGCCACATTTTCTCTATCTATTCATCCACTGATGGACATCTAGACTGATTCCATACTTGGCTCTTGTGAATAATGCTGCAATAAACATGGGCATGAAGATATCTCTATTGTATGCAACTTGAATTCCTTCAGATATATACTCAAGGAGTCATATAACTAGATCAGATAGAAGTTCTATTTTTAGTTTTTTTTTTTGAGGTAATCCATATTGATTTCCATGATGGGTATGCCAATTTACATTTTCATTTATAGTGTGTAAGAGTTCCTTTTCCCCATATTCTTTCCAGCATTTGATATTTTTTGTTTTCTTGATAATGGCCATTCTGCTTGTTGTGAGATGAACTCAGTGTAGTTTTTATTTACATTTCCCTAATGGCTCAAGATGTTGAACACTTTTTCATATAATGATTGACCATTTGTACTTTTTTGAGAAGTATTTGTTTAGTTTATTTGCCCATTTATTGATTGGATTACTTGCTTTTTTGGTGTTAATTTTTTTTGAGTTCTTTATACACTCTGGATATTAATCTTATGTCCCATAATTCTCTGACAGAGATTTTCTCCCATTTTGAAGGCCATTAATTCACTCTGTTGATTGTTTCCTTTGCTGTGCAGAAGCTTTTAAATTTGTTTTAGTTAGCTTTTGCATTGCTGTGATCAAAGACCTGATGAGCAATATGGAGGAGAAAAAAAAATTATTTTGGCTCATGGTTTCAGAGGTTCAATCCATGGTCGGCTTACTCCATAGCTCTGGGCCCAAAGGGAGGCAAAACATCATGGTCGAAGGGTGTGGCAGAGGAAAACAGTTCAAGATAGGGCAACAGGAAGCCGAGAGACAAATTGTGCCACTCACCATGGACTAAATGTAAACTCCAAAGACATGCTCCCCAGTAACATACCTCCTCCAGCCATACCCAACTTGCCTTCAGTTACCACCCAGTTAATCTATATCAGTAGATTAATCCACTGTTTGGGTTATAGCTCTCTCATCTAATTGTTTCATCTCTGAACCTTCTTTCATTGTCTCACATATGAGCTTTGGGAGACATATTTAAACCATAACAATTTAATTTATACCTTTAAAAATCTTAAATTGCTTCCGCCTTCATCTGTTTCCTCATTGCCATTGCCATTTCTATTGTTACAAATTAGGACCCACATTATTTTTCTCTTTTTATACACAAGCATTTCTCTACCTTATTTAAATTTCCTTAAAAACATGATTTTCTTTTGTCTCTGGGTTAGTTTATCATATGATTGTACCCAATTAAAATATTTTCTATTTTTGTTTAGGATACTTCCATTTTTGCTTAATATAAAAAATAGTAACAAAGCAAAAAAATAATAATTCTGTACAAATTCTTATTTGAAAGTACTTCTGGTCATTTCCATAGGCAAAACTTTTGAAATATAAGTTCTCAATATATAAAAGGCTTTAGAAACACAATGGTATATTTCTTTTCAGAGAGTTTACTAGTTTATTCTCCCATCACTATTGTAATAGCATCCATCTTACTGGAACCTTGATTTTTACATCTAAAATAATTTTATCAATCAGTAGATAAAAATGTCATCCTGATGCTATTTTAGTTGATATTTTTAATGCTAATGATGTAGAACTTTATTTTGCATGTTTGTGATATTTGCAGCTCCAATGATTGTAGTTTGTGATGTTTTGAATAGAAATTTTACATTTTGGTGTAGCAAAATCTTTCTTCCATCCTGATTTATCACTGGTTTTATATTGATAAAATTGTTCTTTAATTTAAATATTTATCTCTATTTTATTCCTGTGTTCTAGCATTAAAGGAATCCAAATATTTATCTCTTGAATTCATCTGAAATGAATTTTAATGTACTTTATAAACTGAGTATTCAAATGAAATTGGATGAATTTGATACTTTCAAATATATAATAATTTCCCCTTCAATTAGTTAACATTTTCTTTAATATACATGTTACATTGTGTTTTATGGCCATCTGAATAGTTCCATTGATCAATCTACTGATTTTTGCACAGGTTCTCAACTTGTTTTATTTTTATTTATTTATTTATTTATTTATTTATTTTTTTATTTTATTTTATTTTTTTTTTATTTTTTTATTTTTTATTGTTGGCTGTTCAAAACATTACATAGTTCTTGATATATCATATTTCACAATTTGATTCAAGTGGGTTATGAGCTCCCATTTTTACCCCATATACAGATTGCAGAATCACATCAGTTACACATCCATTGATTTACATATTGCCATACTAGTGTCTGTTGTATTCTGCTGTCTTTCCTATCCTCTACTATCCCCCCTCCCCTCCCCTCCCCTCCCCTCTTCTCTCTCTGCCCCCTTTACTGACATTCGTTTGTCCCCCTTGTATTATTTTTCCCCTTCCCCTCACTTCCTCTTGTATGTACTTTTGTATACCTCTGAGGGTCTCCTTCCATTTCCATGCATTTTCCCTTCTCTCCCCCTTTCCCTCTCACCTCTCATCCCTGTTTAATGTTAATCTTCTTCTCATGCTCTTCGACCCTACTCTGTTCTTAGCTACTCTCCTTATATCAAAGAAGACATTTGACATTTGTTTTTTAGGGATTGGCTAGCTTCACTTAGCATAATCTGCTCTAATGCCATCCATTTCCCTGTAAATTCTATGATTTTGTCATTTTTTAATGCAGAGTAATACTCCATTGTGTATAAATGCCACATTTTTTTTATCCATTCATCCATTGAAGGGCATCTAGGTTGGTTCCACAGTCTAGCTATTGTGAATTGTGCTGCTATGAACATCGATGTAGCAGTGTCCCTGTAGCATGCTCTTTTTAGGTCTTTAGGGAATAGACCGAGAAGGGGAATAGCTGGGTCAAATGGTGGCTCCATTCCCAGCTTTCCAAGAAATCTCCATACTGCTTTCCAAATTGGCCGCACCAATTTGCAGTCCCACCAGCAATGTACAAGTGTACCCTTTTCCCCACATCCTCGCCAGCACTTGTTGTTGTTTGACTTCATAATGGCTGCCAATCTTACTGGAGTGAGATGGTATCTTAGGGTGGTTTTGATTTGCATTTCTCTGACTGCTAGAGATGGTGAGCATTTTTTCATGTACTTGTTGATTGACTGTATGTCCTCCTCTAAGAAGTGTCTGTTCAGGTCCTTGGCCCATTTGTTGATTGGGTTGTTTGTTCTCTTATTGTCTAATTTTTTGAGCTCTTTGTATACTCTGGATATTAGGGCTCTATCTGAAGTGTGAGGAGTAAAGATTTGTTCCCAGGATGTAGGCTCTCTATTTACCTCTCTTATTGTATCTTTTGCTGAGAAAAAACTTTTTAGTTTGAGTAAGTCCCATTTGTTGATTCTAGTTATTAACTTTTGTGCTATGGGTGTCCTATTGAGGAATTTGGAGCCCGACCCCACCGACTGTAGATCGTAGCCAACTTTTTCTTCTATCAGACGGCGTGTCTCTGATTTGATATCAAGCTCCTTGATCCATTTTTAATTAACTTTTGTGCATGGCGAGAGAAAGGGATTCAGTTTCATTTTGTTGCATATGGATTTCCAGTTTTCCCAGCACCATTTGTTGAAGATGCTATCCTTCCTCCATTGCATGCTTTTAGACCCTTTATCAAATATAAGATAGTTGTAGTTTTGTGGATTGGTTTCTGTGTCCTCTATTCTGTACCATTGGTCCACCCGCCTGTTTTGGTACCAGTACCATGCTGTTTTTGTTACTATTGCTCTGTAATATAGTTTGAAGTCTGGTATCGCTATACCGCCTGATTCACACTTCCTGCTTAGCATTGTTTTTGCTATTCTGGGTCTTTTATTTTTCCATATGAATTTCATGATTGCTTTCTCTATTTCTACAAGAAATGCCGTTGGGATTTTGATTGGCATTGCATTAAACCTATAGAGAACTTTTGGTAATATCGCCATTTTGATGATGTTAGTTCTGCCTATCCATGAACAGGGTATATTTTTCCATCTTCTAAGATCTTCTTCTATTTCTCTCTTTAGGGTTCTGTAGTTTTCATTGTATAAGTCTTTCACCTCTTTTGTTAGGTTGATTCCCAAGTATTTTATTTTTTTTGAAGATATTGTGAATGGAGTGGTTGTCCTCATTTCCGTTTCAGAGGATTTGTCGCTGATATACAGGAATGCCTTTGATTTATGCGTGTTGATTTTATATCCTGCCACTTTGCTGAATTCATTTATTAGCTCTAATAGTTTCTTTGTAGACCCTTTTGGGTCTGCTAGGTATAGAATCATGTCATCTGCAAATAGTGATAATTTAAGTTCTTCTTTTCCTATTTTGATGCCTTTAATTTCTTTCGTCTGTCTAATTGCTCTGGCCAGTGTTTCGAGAACTATGTTGAACAGAAGTGGTGAGAGAGGGCATCCCTGTCTTGTTCCAGATTTTAGAGGGAATGCCTTCAATTTTTCTCCATTCAGAATGATGCTAGCCTGAGGCTTAGCATAGATTGCTTTTACAATATTGAGGTATGTTCCTGTTATCCCTAGTTTTTCTAGAGTTTTGAACATAAAGGGATGCTGTACTTTGTCGAATGCTTTTTCCGCATCTATCGAGATGATCATATGGTTCTTATTTTTAAGTCTATTGATGTGGTGAATAACATTTATTGATTTCCTTATATTGAACCAGCCTTGCATCCCAGGGATGAATCCTACTTGATCATGGTGCACAATTTTTTTGATGTGCCTTTGTATCCGAGTGGCCAGAATTTTATTGAGGATTTTTGCATCTAGGTTCATTAGAGATATTGGTCTGTAGTTTTCTTTCTTTGAAGTGTCTTTGTCTGGTTTAGGTATCAGGGTGATGTTGGCCTCGTAGAATGAATTTGGAAGTTCTCCCTCTTTTTCTATTTCCCGAAGTAGCTTGAAAAGTATTGGTATTAGTTCCTCTTTAAAGGTTTTGTAAAACTCTGCTGTATACCCATCCGGTCCTGGGCTTTTCTTAGTTGGTAGTCCTTTGATGGTTTCTTCTATTTCCTCAATTGATATTGGTCTGTTTAGGTTGTCTATATCCTCCTGACTCAATCTGGGCAGATCATATGACTTAAGAAATTTATCTATGCCTTCACTATCTTCTAATTTATTGGAGTATAAGGATTCAAAATAATTTTTGATTATCTTCTGTATTTCTGAAGTGTCTGTTGTGATATTGCCTCTTTCATCCCGTATGTTAGTGATTTGAGTTCTCTCTCTTCTTCTCTTCGCTAGCATGGCTAAGGGTCTGTCGATTTTGTTTATTTTTTCAAAGAACCAACTTTTAGTTTTGTCAATTTTTTCAATTGTTTCTTTTGTTTCGATTTCATTGATTTCAGCTCTGATTTTAATTATTTCTTGCCTTCTACTTCTTTTGCTGTTGTTTTGCTCTTCTTTTTCTAGGATTTTGAGATGAAGTATGAGATCATTTATTTGTTGGTTTTGTCTTTTTTTAAGGAATGAACTCCAAGCAATGAATTTTCCTCTTAGAACTGCTTTCAATGTGTCCCATAGATTCCGATATGTTGTGTCTGTGTTTTCATTAATCTCTAAGAATTTTTTAATTTCCTCCTTGATGTCTTCTATAACCCATTGATCATTCAGTAACCTATTGTTCATTCTCCAAGTGATATATTCTTTTTCCTTCCTTCTTTTATCGTTGATTTTCAGTTCCATTCCATTATGATCAGATAGGATGCATGGTATTATCTCTACTCCTTTGTATTGTCTAAGAGTTTCCCTGTGACATAATATATGATCTATTTTTGAGAAGGATCCATGTGCTGCTGAGAAAAAAGTGTAACTGTTTGATGTTGGGTGGTATATTCTATATATGTCAATTAAGTCTAGGTTATTAATTGTGTTATTGAGTTCTATGGTTTCCTTATTCAACTTTTGTTTGGACGATCTGTCCAGTGGTGAGAGAGGTGTGTTGAAGTCTCCCATGATTATTGTATGGTGGTCTATTAGACTCTTGAACTTGAGAAGAGTTTGTTTGATGAACATAGCTGCACCATTGTTTGGGGCATATATATTTATGATTGTTATGTCTTGTTGGTGTATGGTTCCCTTGAGCAGTATGTAGTGTCCCTCTTTATCCCTTTTGATTAACTTTGGCTTAAAATCTATTTTATTTGATATGAGTATGGATACTCCTGCTTGTTTCCGAAGTCCATATGAGTGATATGATTTTTCCCAACCTTTCACCTTCAGCCTATGTATGTCTTTTCCTATCAAATGCGTCTCCTGTAGGCAGCATATTGTTGGGTCTTGTTTTGTGATCCATTCTACTAGCCTGTGTCTCTTGATTGGTGAGTTTAAGCCATTAACATTTAGGGTTATTATTGAGATATGGGTTGTTCTTCCAGCCATATTTGTTTATTTATGTTACTAAACATGGTTTGTTTTCCACTTTGATTATTTTCCCCCCTTTAGTGTCCTACCTCCCACTGTTGGTTTTCATTGTTATTTTCCATTTCCTCTTCCTGTAATGTTTTGCCAAGGATGTTTTGAAGAGATGGTTTTCTAGCTGCAAATTCTTTTAACTTTTGTTTATCGTGGAAGGTTTTAATTTCATCTTCCATCCTGAAGCTTAATTTCGCTGGAAACACAATTCTTGGTTGGAACCCATTTTCTTTCAGTGTTTGAAATATGTTATTCCAGGATCTTCTAGCTTTCAGAGTCTGTGTTGAAAGATCAGCTGTTATCCTGATTGGCTTACCCCTAAATGTGATCTGCTTCCTTTCTCTTGTAGCTTTTAAAATTCTCTCCTTGTTCTGTATGTTGGGCATCTTCATTATAATGTGTCTAGGTGTGGGTCTCTTATGATTTTGCACATTCGGCGTCCTGTAGGCTTCTAGGATTTGGGGTTCTGTCTCATTCTTCAAGTCTGGGAAGTTTTCTCGAATTATTTCATTGAATAGATTGCTCATTCCTTTGGTTTGAAACTCTGTTCCTTCCTGTATCCCAATGACTCTTAAATTTGGTCTCTTGATGTTATCCCATATTTCTTGGATGTTCTGCTCATGGTTTCTTAACAGTCTTGCTGAGCTGTCTATGTTCTTTTCAAGTTGAAATACTTTATCTTCATTGTCTGATGTTCTGTCTTCTAAGTGTTCTACTCTGCTGGTAGTATTCTCAATTGAGTTTTTAAGTTGGCTTATTGCTTCCTGCATTTCTAGGATTTCTGTTTGTTTGTTTTTTATAACCTCTATTTCCCTGTATAGTTGATCTTTTGCTTCTTGGGTTTGTTTATGTAATTCATTGTTGAAGTGATCTTTCATTGTCTGATTTTGCTGTCTGATGTCTTCCTTGAGACTCCAGATCATCTGAAGCATGTATATCCTGAATTCTTTATCTGACATTCCATCAGCTGCAGCTATTACCTCTTCTAAAGTTGAGTTGACCTGCAATGCTTGTGGTCCTTTCTTTCCTTGTCTCTTCATACTGTTCGCGTTCCTTTCTTCTTGGTGAAACTGTTGTGCTATTGAATTTTCCCCCTATATATTTATATTGGTCTTGTATAGTTGCAAAGTCTCCCTCGCAGGCACGGGCGGTGGCTCTGCCCCTCCGCCAATTGGGGCAATGTGCCTACCACGCCGGCAGGCCGCTGGGCCTGCTCTGCCAGTCGGTAGCAGGTCCGCCGTCCTTGCAGGCGCGGGCGGCGGCTCTGTCCCTCTGCGGGCCGCTAGGCTTGTTCTGTCGGTGGTCGCCATTCTGTCTACTTTGCAGGCGCAGGCAGCGGCACTGCCCCTCTGCAGGCCTCTGGGGCTGTACTGCCAGTGGGTCGCAGGTCCGCCTACTTTGCAGGCGTGGGGGGGGGGGCGGCTCTACCCTTCCTCAGGCCACTGGGCCTGTTCTGTCTCTCGGTTGCAGGTCTGACCTGTTCTGATGGTGGTCTCAGTTCCGACTACCTTGCAGGCGCGGGGGGGAGGGGGCGGCTCTGCCTCTCAGCAGGCCGCTGCTCCTCTTCTGCCGGTGGGTCGCAGGCCCGCCTACCTTGCAGGAGTGATTGGAAGCTCTGTCCCGCCCTGGGCCACTGGTCCTTTTCTGTCGGTGGTCACCCTTCCCCTACCTGGCAGGCGAGGGGGGTGGGGGGCGGCTCTGCCCCTCAGCAGGCCGCTGGGCCTGCTCTGTCTTTGGTCCCAGTTCCCTCTCCTCAACTTGTTTTAAATACTGAAGTTTTAAATTCCATTTGATATTTGATAGAGTGAGTGACCCATCATTTTTTTTTTTTTCAAAATATGTTTGTGTTTGTTTGTGTTGTCTTCTCATATGGGGGAATTATATAATAATCATCCTTTTTCCAAACTATCCCACTGAAAACAATTCACACATTGAAAGCATATTTTGTTCTTCATTTAATTAAATCTGATTCTACGTTTTTCAGTGTTGTTTATTTTTATTCAGATAAATTAAACACATTTTTGTCAACCTCATCTAGAGATTTCATATTTTTGGTTACCATTCTTAATGAGATTTTTTTTTTCTATCATATTTGCTAGCTCAATTTACTGGTATGCAACTTTCACATAGTTCTTTTCTTTTTTTTTTTCTTTACCCATAGTTGTTTTTGATGGTTCCCACTGTTAATTTCATCACCAGAGGGAGCTGTAGTGTAGTAAAAAGAGCGCTTCTCTGTGAGAAGGTCTGAATCTGAGACCAGGCTCTGCAAATTATTTACTATGTAGTATTGGCTGAATCATCTATACAATGGGAGAATTCATCCCAACTCTCATGGGAAATTGGAAAAATCATTTTTGAAGAGTTGATGTTCTTGGGATCCATGGGGCTCATGATTGGACTGGGAACTCTTACGAGGCAAATAGGTACTTGTATTATGTAATGTGGGCAGCTGATTAGGCTACCTAGCCATGAGGCAGAATTTAGTGGGAAATAAGTTCTTATCTGGAGATGGAATCTGTAGCAGAATTTTCAGGACTTGATATGAAAGTCAATAATGTATTTTATATATTATAAATATCACAATAATGATATGGTAGATTATTAGACTGTGGAATTGGGGGACAAAGAGTGACTGGGAACCCCAGGAACTGGGACCTGGTCTCCACTGTTTCCCTTTGTCCTGAACCATTCAGTTTTTCAGGATCTCAGTTTGCTAAAACAAAGATTTGATTGTGAATCAAGACATAGGCTGGGGCTGAGGTTATAGCTCAGTGGTAGAGTGCCTGCCCTGCATGTGTAAGGCCCTAGGTTCGATCCTCAGCACCACATAAAAAATAAAAATAAAAAGGTATTGTGTTCATCTATAACTAAAGAAATATTAAAAAAGACATATAGGCTAATTGAAGATTGTTTCTGCAAATGAAATCAGGATGCTCAGTGGAAATGATTTATTCTGGATGTGTTTAATGGTTTTCTAGGTTGGTATCCAGTGGCTTGGTGTAGATATATGATGCCTGGTTTGGGTGGCTTTCCTGTACTCCTTGAAGTTATTAGCATTGACAAAACAAAAACATGGACCCTCCAGGAAAGTTTTATTTTATTTTTTAACAAATAAAACTATAGTAAAAATCACTATTGTCTTATTTTAGTTAAAATATATTTTTTAAAAAAATCCTCAAACCATTAAGTGTCTTTTAGATTATGGAAGTTTGACAGACATTTAACCAGAGCCTTGTGAGGGGCCATAGTGTAATTCGATGAATAATACCATAAATCGAGGATTATAGTGGATATTATCACTCATTACCATTGTGAGAAAACGGTGTTTAAACTAACAGTTGCTGGGAGACATTTCTGGTGACAGGAGACAATGATGAAAATAAACTAACTTCAATATACATTTAGAACCAGAAATAATGGGATGTGGCAGAAAGCCAATAAATGAACATGGCCCTCCGCTCTGATCAATGAATTACTTTCCCCCTTCTGTACCTGCTTTTGAGAGTAGCACAGGAACCTTAATGAAAAATCAATAGCCCTCTGTAATTCAAAAATGGAATCAATCGTTTGACTTGACTTTTCCCCACCTTGCTAAGAGAATGTCTTAGCTCCAGACAGAGTTCAGTTGTAAAGTGCAGTTCTTCAAAAAACCTTCGAAGACACCTGACATCAGCCCACGACGATTTATATCTCTATGGGCAGGATTTTTCTTCCTTGCCATCTTAAGGAGTGATGGGTCTTTAGATTTATTGCCTTCCATAGTTCTTCCTCTTAATCCCTATCTTAAAAATTATATGCAACCATCATTTGTTTTGTTTTCTTAATGGTTCTTGTGGCAGTTACTGCTATCAGCACCGCAGCTGCTTTAAAACATAGGTTTATATAGCTCTGAATGCTATCTTAAAACCCGCCTGGGATTGAATTAGAAGCAATTTTTCTAGCAGCCCCTCTGCATACCTTCCGTAGCATCTATTAACTGTTAAATCTATGTTCAAAACAAGCCAGGGCTCATGTGTCCTTGACCTAAAAGCAATTAGGACAAGCTGAAAGGAAATTGGGGTGTTGGTTTAAAAATTGTTTTCTCCCTTTTATTTAAAATTTATCATTAGGTAGGACAGTAGTTTTCAGAGTCTCTACTAATCCACATGTAGTAGTATACTGGTAAATCTTTAGTGATTGGTTCTTTTGGTGTGGGTGACCCATTTGTGAATTTCTGTAGTGTAAATAGCCCTACCATGGTTGATTTCAAGCTACCATATTGATTGTCACTGGGGTACCTGGGATTGAATTCAGGAGTACTCAACCACTGAGCCACATCCTCAGCCCTATTTTGCATTTTATTTATTTTTTTAGCCACATCCCCAGCCCTATTTTGTATTTTATTTACAGGGTCTCACTGAGTTGCTTAGCACCTTGTTTTTGCTGAGGCTGGCTTTGAACATAGAATTGAAATAAGATGCATACAATGGACTCAGGCTGAGAACTGATGTGAGCTGAACCCAACATACCCAATGTTGGCTATTTGGCACCTTTGCATAAGTTAGAAAACAACAGGCCTCTGGGAGAATACTACATGGAGTGGTGAGTAGTATGGGAAATGGATTTAAATTCCCGCATTACTCTTTGGCCTAGCATGATATTGCAATATTTTAACCTATACAAGCACATGGGAGTTCTTTTCTTGGGGTCTGTAAACCCTTAAGGGGCTCATGGATTGAATTTAGATCTGAAACCTCTGTTATAGACTTGAGCGTATAATGGGGGTGAGGGGCTTTGTCTGGGGACAGGGTTCATGACTTTTATCAGATTTTCAGAAGAAGCTTTAATTCAAAAAGTTAAATCCTTGAAAATTCAAATCATATTGGTAGAGATCTGAGAATTTTATCACTACTTTTAAATATAGTTGCAAAGGATATAAAAATAGTAAGATCCAGTAAGGGTCCTGGCTTTGCAGCTTTCTAGGAAGAAAGAGCACAATTTTGAAATAAGAAGCAAAATGGAATTTTGATAGGCCTAGGCATTTTTAATGCCTCATAGATACTTCTGATATTTATATTCTATACAGTAATATAGTCAAAAGGCTACAGAATTTAGTATTCCTGCTTTACTACCTGCTAATCCCAATATCATGCATTCAGAAATTAGATTAATAGTCATTCCTTTTGGCTTTTATAATTAACACAGCACAAGCATTTCAAGAATCATGAACTCCTTTTCTGTCTTTGCCCCAGGACTGGGCTTATACCCAACTTATAGTCATTTTGCACAATTTCTAGTATTTGGAGATATTTCTTATGGGTATTGTTTGGGTGAAAGCCATGAGAAAGGAAGACACTGACCTTTGTTTTGGTTGTTGAGTCTGCACAAAACAGAGTTACAATCTGAGAGGATCATGTGGAAAGATTCTAAAAAATTCATTTCTGAAGTGATTCATATATTTTGCTTAATTACTCAATGGTGAGGCTAACTAGGCAGGTCTCTTTATCACCATTCTATTGAGAATTAGAAACTGAGATTCAGAGGGTATGATAATATGCACAAAGGAATTAATAAATAGGCTCCAGACCCAACTCCTCATCAGTCTCATCCAGGGCTCTTTGTACTACTCTTATTGTTACACTGTGCTCATACTCCTAATAGTTCCAGGGGTTGAAGGTTCAGTGAGTGCTGGTTCATCAAGCCTGTGCTCAGGGTAAACCTCAGGACTGCCACAGCATAGCTATTTTAATATTTCGATGACATTTCTTGTTTTCATTTTTCATTGGTGAATTATAGTTATGGTGGGATTTGATGTTATGTATTAGTATACACATACAACATAACAATATAATTTGTCCTGATGACATTTTGGTTTTTTGGGGGGGGTACCGGGGATTGAATTCAAGAATACTCAACCACTGAGCCATATCCCCAGCCCTATTTTGTATTTTATTTAGAGATAGGGTTTCACTGAGTTGCTTAGCACCTTGCTTTTGCTGAGGCTGGCTTTGAATTTGTGATCCTCCTGTCTCAACCTCCTGAACTGCTGGGATTATTGGTGTGTGCCTGATGACATTTCTTTTTTGTTGTTGTTGTTATTTTTAATTTTTTATATATTTTTTACTTATTCTAATTTGTTATATATGACAGCAGAATTTGATTCAATCCATATTATACATGTAGAACACAATTTTTCATTTCTCTGGTTGTACACAAAGTAGAGTCACACCATTCGTGTCTTCTTACATGTACTTAGGGTAATGATGTCCATCTCATTCCACCATCTTTCCTACCCCTAAACCCCCTCCCTTCCTTTCCCTCCCCTTTACCCTATCTAAAGTTCATCTGTTCCCCCCACATCTCCATTATAAATCAGCAAATTAATGGCATTTGCAGGTAAATAGATGGAGTTGGATAATATGATGCTAAGTGAAGTAAGCCAATTCCAAAAAACAAATGTCTGATGAAATTTCTTAATGCGGTATCTTTCATGATCAAGGGCTGTGGAACCTGGAGACAACCTGGCTTTGCCTTTACCTGGTTCTGTAACCTCTCTAAATCTCAGCATTCTATTCTGTAAAATGGGTGTCATGGCACTTTCCTGAGGATTGTTATCAATATTAATGCACATACAATGGTTCAAAATGCATTCTACTATCATTAGAAAAAAATAAAAAATTAAAATTTAAAAAAGGCCCAAGCAAACATTTATACTGAAAAGTAGAAAATACTGCTGAAAGAAGTAAAGAAGATCTAAATCATAAATTGTTGTATATTTTATATTCATATTCATTGAAATGTGGAAAAATATGGAAAAACTTCACATTTTAAAAATGTACATTTTTTGGAAATTTCCAAGTAAAATGAAAATAATATTTAAAAAGTACATTTTAATGTACATAAAGCACAAGTACCACATCTGAAAGATATATACTGAGGATTCACTTAATAATAACCATATTAATTCTTAATATTATGTCCAATATTCTTATCAATTTACCACAATAAAAACAATACCACTCCCATCTAGAAGTTGAAGGTCAGAATTTATTGAAAAGTTTAATTTTAAACATCTGTACTAAGATGAATATAAAAGATTCTACAAAGGGCCTCACGGCCCACACGTGTTTATTTCTACTTTTTAAAGCACCAAAACTGCATATCCCAAGAAGTCTAATATAAAAAGAAAATGGAATAAACCTGGCACCTACAACACTCAGCCATCTATGCTAAAATTTCTGATAGCTTATTTTCCTACTCTGTCCAAAAAACAGTGACTGATATCTCTGCTTGTATTTCTGGACTTCTCCTTTGTGCTTATATGGAGTTACATGATATTTGTTTCCAGATAATATGATCTGCAATCTCTCATTACAAACACCTTGATGCTATCCTCAGTGTTAGTCTAGTGTTATCTTTTTGCAGAAAGTTTCTCTTCTGCTGAACAAATTCTTTCTGTTTTTGTGCCTGCTGCTTCTGTTGTGTGGTCTGTTTGCTGAATGCCTGGGCTACTGGCAAGAAGGCAGGCTCTACTTCCTGGCATGAAACTGAGTGCACTTTACCATGGCCAAGTGACCATGCATCACCATGCTTGTATTTTAAGTTTCCGGATGTCTTCTTCCTTGACATCTTCTTAAGCCAGAGCAGGGAAGAGCAGTGTTTGAAATATCTGAGTTGCTGGGACAGATGGATGTATTCCTGGAAAGGAGGCCTTGAGAGCTGGCACAGGCAGGCTGAATCTGCAATCCTTTTTCCACCACTAAGCTTATAGTGGGGTTCAGTTGGCTTCAAACCCCTTTTTTTCCTCTTTCCCTCCAAAAAAATAAATAAAATTTAAAAAGCTGGTTCCAGTTGTGAAAAAGACTTGAATTCATTCCTCAAGAGCATTTTTCAAATTTCCTCATTGTGTTATAAAAGTGATGCTTATCTCATTTTCTTCCCCTCCATTTAGTTTCTCCTTTGTTCCTTCCTTATCTCAATTTTCAAAACCAACTGCTTTCCTGTCTGCCTTCCTATCTACCTTCTTCCCTTCCACCCTCTCTTCATCTTTATTTTGTAACTTTTTCTTTAAGAACATGGATTTTGGAACAAAACAGCCTGGGTTTGAATTCAAACAGCTTTATTTACCAGCTATATATTATAGGGAAGGTTATTCAATGTTTCTGTGACTCAGTTTATTCATCTGTAAAATTCGGTTAATAATAAAAATTTATAATCTGATGATTGAGTGTGCTCTCACATAGTAATTCACAAGTATTGGCTATTCATTATTTATTCATTTATACACTTATTTATTATTTTATAATCCAGCACCATATCATATTGACTAGAGACATTTTACGATGGCTTTTCAAAGCAACAAGAAATGTAAATACAATATACTTTAAAATTTTTCTTTATATCTTTATGCCTCATAAAGAAAAATACTAAAAATTTTAAAGAAAATGCATTTTTCCAGAATATACTTTGGTATTATCATTTCTAGGTGCAAGGAAGTACAATTATTCAATTCTGAATACTGTTGGCTTTGATTGCTTGCTCTGAATTAAAATGTGTAGGTAACTAAATACAACTGTAGGTTTTCATTTGCAATCTGCTATATGTAGTTTCTGGGGTTTAGTCCCAGCTGTTCATTGTATATTTAGCTAAATAATATTGCTATTTAAGAATAAGTGTTATGCCTATTTATAAAGGCACATTGTCTTAATTGACTGCACATATATGTTTTATTTTACTTTGGGCTATAAGTACTCAGACTCAAGTCCATTCTGCATGGCTACCTCAAGAACTTGTGTAAGCAAATAGAAGTAGATTTTCTCTTAGGTTTTTTCCAAAGACAAGTCCTTCATAAAACCTCACTTTTTAAAAGTGATTTTTTTGTGTGTGCATTTGTATACAATCATGTAGGTCCTCTTGGGGTTATTACCAGACGGTGGATTCCCACATGCAGGAGCTTTTAAAATATTGTTTGATGATATTTTTCTATCCTGAGCCTCTTAACTCATTAGTATTCTGCCTGTACAATGGAGATATTATGCCTATACTTCCTGCCTCACCAAAATTTGTTAAGCCATCAACAATCAGGTGTCTTTAAAAATTTTAAGGATTTTTTTCCTAGAGGACACTTCCAAATGCTGTTTGTCACTATACGTAGATTTGTAGGTAAGGTCTGTTTTTGTTCATATGCTGGAAGAAATGCATATTTAGGTTCAAAACCAAATTATCAAGTGGAATATAAACAGAGCAGACATCAAAGTATATAATACTTTGGCATTTTCACATGAGTTCTTGCCAATCAGTTTCCTTTTTATGGCTATAAGCTGATTTTCCTCCCCTGTTAAGAACAAATGCCCTTTATTTTAATCAGTTTCCACTTGCTGACAGCTTTCTTTTTATATGAATTTCAAGTGCACTATATTATGTGGAGTTCCTGTTTGCCAAACTGTGCCCACGTAAAATCATATTGGTCTTGTCAACTGATAGACATAACTTACAAAAAGAAATTCTGGTTTGGAAAGCTCAGAAGCTGAAAGTTGGCTATCAGTAAGGTTCATTTGCTTCCAAATCTGAATTTTGTTTTTGATGAAAGAATTAAGGATACAGTTTCTGTTTAAATTTTTTTTGATGGGTACTAAAACATAACACTACATGCCTTATTTACATTCTATTCCAAAAAGTAAAATTCCCATTGCCATTTAGAAACTAAGAAAGGGGAAGAGGAAAAGTCTAGATAGTCCTGGACATGGGTATTAAGTGGAATAATCAAACCACCTGGAGGACTATAGACTTGGAAATGGGACAGGGGTTTTTCATTGCCATTTTACTGATTAAAATATGGACTGAGTCAGAAGTGATCTGAAACCATTAGCCTTCCACCCTTGGCCAAAGGCCTACTGAGAATAAAATAAGTATGAAACGGTCTTGTTCAGCTCCCTAGGACCACAGCCCATTCAGATATTTCTCAACATTGTGCTTATCAACAATATTTGGAGATACAAACTTAAAACTGTGTTCTGAACATTCTTTCAAATTCTGAATGAACTATGTCAGGGTAAGCCTCATCTCTTACTTCTGTTGACAGCCATACAAATGACAAATCCCAATATCCATTTTGTCAATCTATTACCTATGATGAACCCATAAAACAAGCAGTGATGTACTTAGCAAAGCTGCTGACATTTTGTGAACTAGAATGACAGTTTGATCACAAATAGAGGGAAAAAGGAATAATAAAGTTCTCATTAATATACTAGATTTGGGTAACAATTTCAGCAAGTGGAGACAAAGAGAAGAGAATCCGTCTATGTTGGCACCTCAGAGGGTTGGAGCTGTTAAGTGGTTGTAAGAGCGAGGTACATTTTACATGCATGTATGCACCAGAGTTACTCATGTGTGATATCCATGTATACTATAAAAAGTAGAATACAGATGCTCTATGATAGGGATGTAGTTACAAAAGTGAAATTATAATGAGGTTAATTCTACAAGCTATGAACAAAGGTTGCATCCTTTTATTATCTTCTATAAGGCTGTGGGAGATACACTGTTAGAACTATTGTTGTCTAAATTGGGATATGGGCTTTGGAGGGCTGTTTGATACAAAGGAAGGTGCCCTGGACTGGTTAACAAGAGAATTTTCTTAGACTCAGGTGCACCACTCAGGAAACTTTGTGACAGAAAGAATGTTCTTAACATTTCTGGGCTTCTTTCACTGGTAGGCAAATTAGGAGGCTGGGTAGAATCTGGTCTCCTTTTCTAAAGTTCTGTACTTCCCAAATAATTTTTATGGTGGCTATGTGGGCAGGAATCTTGAACTGAGCTTTTATTGAAGTAGTATAATTTTTTATAATCTTTCTTTGTCTTACCTTTCCCTTTTTTTTTTATAAAAGAAAAAAATGAGGAAAGTGACAAAGAGAAAAAAGTGAGGACAGAGTGAGATAGGAGAAAAGTATGGGGCATCAGCCAGAGTGCCAAGCTGGCGTCCTCACACCTGGCTAGCCTCTGCCTTACTGGGTGATTTGACAGCCAGAAAGGAGCACCCCTGGAGCAGGGGAGTGCTCTGCCACAGGCATGGTGCAGCCCAGGGTTATAGCTTTACTTTATTGGTTAAACAAAAGGAGATAATTAAAGGAACTATTAAAAATTCCCTCCAGAGCCTGTACTTTCTCTGCATACTGGCTTGGTTTATTAATTGATACAGATTTCTGGTTCAGTTCATTCTGTGCCTGTGGTTGAACAATGATCTGCGTGGTTAGAGTGTGTGACTGCAGCGGGCCGGGGTCTCAGGTCTGTGCACAAGAAAGTCAGTCACAGTGCCCAAGACACTGATCCAGATATTCAGGGCACGCAGGAAGAGTGAAAGGAAGGAAGCCAATGTGTGTGATCCCGCCTAATGCTCCCCTCTTGTCCTTTGCCGTCTTCTTCATGTTCATGTTTTCCTGGTACATTTTATTTCCCCTTTTTCTTCTCCCCCATTCCCTTAAGTAGAGGTGACACAGATCAATACCTTTGATGGAAAGTAATAATCAGGCCTATTAAGTGACAAAGGTTTACTCTGTAACAGCTGTGCTGGCGGGAGAGGAGAGCTTGTCTGACTAATGAATCATGAAACAATCAGGCAGTAGCCATTTGTGTTTAGATCTGTAAATATGGTGTGGTTCAAGTGCCAGACCATTGCCGGCACTCCAGCTGGGGGCACAGATGGTCCGTATTCAGAGCAGCACTAGTGTGAAGAAAGGGTTTTTTCCCTTTCCGTGTCCCACACTGCACCTCTCTGAGGTTATCTGTAGGAGGAACTTTAGAGAAAGAAAGGAGACTCTCTTCAGAGGAAGAAGCCCTTCCACTGTGGATTTCAGTGTAGGTTAAGGGGGACTGGAGACTCCTGACTGCTCCACCTGGGCGGGAAACATATTAATAGAAAATGTCACTATTTTGTATTCCCATAAGAAGACTTGATGTGTGTGACTCCGAATGTCTGTTTGAGTTGGCACAACTAAATATATTCCTTTATACTTTTCCTTAAAATCACTATAGTAGACCCTCTGTTTTGTTCTTAAGCTATAAACTGAGCAAGTTGAGAGAAAAATGTATGTTCCAAGATGAGAAGCTCATATTTATATACAAAGCTAAAAATATTCTGCATAAAAAATACTAATCATGTGTGTTTGGATCTGTTTCTCTTAGTTCTTTAAGTAAGGATCTTCATCTTCAAGAGACAAGAACATCAAGAGCTAGTCATCCTGACCTACAAACAAATATGGTTTTATAGCGTTAGCCAAGAAGGCTTTATTTATTTTATTTTTAATTAAAAATGGATGCTGAACTGACACTTAAAAAATCAACTGTCATTAATATTGATTGAATTATTTATCTATTAATTTATTTGAGGAACCCATTTTTAAGTTCCATGGTTCCTTTTGGTGCTCTAAAAGCTTTGTTACTTAGCAGTTGCTATTGAGGTCCTTAGGGAACTTGCATTATGGCATCTTTTAAACTATGGCTAACACTTTCTTCATCTCACCTTTGTGCATGTAGTAAAAAATGTCCAGTAGAAAGGAAAATTTCTAAAAAAAATTATAGTAATATTTAGGAAAGATGGATATTTGAGCATATTTTTTGGAATCTACATTTTCCTTTTGAATTTGACCTTTTTATGGGGGCAGGCACTTTCTCTTTTTTCTTTTTGTTTAAATAAATTATTAAGAGAACAAAGAAAATATTTTTCAGGGTTAGCTACAGTTATGAAATAAATCCTATCAATGTTCAGTTGAAATGCTAAAATATAAGTCTGCTTTTGAAATTATATACATTTATGAAATTTATGAGAGTACTGAGTTATGATAAAATAGGTCCAAATAGTTCTGCCTAGCTGCTTGGGGCTGCCTGATTCTGTTTCTTAAGGATGATTAAGCATGAAGATGACTTATATTTGATCTAAGGTTTCTGGTAATTTCAGTTTATTTTTCAGTCAGGAAAAGAGTAGTAGAAAGGGCACAATGAAATTAGGGATTCAAGTGTGCCTTTTGCTTCCTCTGTGCATTTCCTCCAGAGGAACAACTAAGATTTGGTGGTCAAGGGGCTGGGGTTGTGGCTCAGTGGTAGAGCACTTGCCTAGCATGTGTGAGGTACTGGGTTTGATCCCCAGCACCACATAAAAATAAACAAATAAAATAAAGATATTGTGTCCATCTACAAAATAAAAAAAAATAAAGAAAAGATTTGGTTGTCAAGGCTGCCTTTGTGAAGGCAGGAACTCAAGCAGGCATGCTCACTTTCATCTATAATACTTAGAATGTTGTCACTCAAGGATCAATCTCATTGTTTTCTAAGGAGAATCTTGCTGTGCCTTTTTTCACATACTAATTAAGCCTTGTGTACCAGGTCCATTACAGGTCTGACCATAGCCTACTCCAAACCTGTTCTGGAAAACGATAGCAATGGGACCATGACTTGTCCTTTATAGACTCAGCTCAACATTTGTTCCCTCTACTCCAGCTTCTTTAAGTACAACACCATTCCAATACACGGAACATTGGAATACTGCCTCTATAGAGATATAACTTTTAGTTAACTGCTCTGGATTATAGTCAACAGGACTTAAAACATTTTGGGTCACAAATATCTGAACACCTGATGTGACACATGTACCCTATTCTTAGAAATATACTTGCTTCTGATATTTGCAAACATGATATCTTGTTACCCAGTATTAGAGGTACAAGGATCACCAGTGGTCCCCAGGTCAAGAAATTTGCTTTTGTTCTATTCCTAGCAACCTGATCAGTCAAGCCCCATTTGGGAACCAGATCCTTCAGCTTCATCTCAAAATCATCATCTCTTTTTTTTCTCACTGCCCTACTGTCATTTACTCCTATTTCCCTAATATCTTCTAATCTACTCTTTATTTTCAAATTTCAATTTTTGCATTAATTTATCATTAATGCAATGCATTCTTTTTTATGCTAATCTTAAAATTGTTTCTCCAGATTTGTTTTACTATTATTATTATTTATTATTTTAACTTCTTAGTTGTTTTTCTGTTCCCATTAGTAAAATATATTAGGTACTTAAAAATAGTAATGGTGAGAATCTGATGGTCATTTTTCTAAATGCTTTACAACCCTTATTGCTAATCATCATAGCAGCCCTGCAAAGCAGATTGTATTCCATTGTGCTGATTAGGATCCTGAGCATCCTGGTATATTTTCCCCTTAGACTAATCTTCTGCTTTTTATTTTTAAATAAATGTTATTACATAGGAATCTCAATATCACTCCTAGAAAAGCAAAGCAAAAATAACAAAAGAGAAAATAACTGTATAAATAAATGCATAAATATTTTTGTGAGTCTATGTACTACCCAAAATTACATACTGTACACCTTGTGACAATATTGTCCTTTTGTCATTCTCTTACCTTAAATGAATGCAGGTTTTTCTTTTCTAACATCCACTTATCCTCCTTGCTCTACCTTAATTATCCCTGTCATTGCATGATTCTCTGAGACCATCTTTCTCAAATGTAACATCTGATCAAGCCTTTTACCTTGAATTGCCAGATTTCCTCAGCCCTGCAAATATTCGCACTGAGAAAACATTATTGATGACATACTTGATCCATTTTTAGGCAGATCAGAAGGTGGTTATGTCCAGTTCATAGGTATTGTCCAAGTATGAGGGTAACTGACTTGAGATTCAGGTATCAGACAAACCTCAATTACCTCCTCTCCCAGACCTTTGAACACTGGTAGGTTCTGTCCTCATTCCTTTATACTCATTGTGAACCTTTTCTAGCTGGTTTCAGCCAGTTCCACAACTTTGAATACTTTTTAAAACATCTTACCTCTCAAACTTGTACCTTTTCCTCCCTCTACTTTTCGACCATTTCTTTCATGAAGCAGAATAATTTTTCTGAAGTGAAAATAACATCACATCACTTGTAGTTTCAGGCATTCAGTCACTTGTTACCAGGAAAAAAAAATCCAAGCTTATTATATGGTACATAGGCCTTACATATTCTAGTTCTCACTATCTCTCTGGTGCTATTTCTCTCTGTCTTGTCTATAAAATCACTTCTATGCTGACTTTCTTTTTGTGTATGGAACACCTCAAATTATTTCCACCTCAGGAATTTTTTATCTCTCTACCTTTTCCTTGGGAAATTCTTCTGCCAAATCTCCCCATGGCTGGTTTCTTCTTATCATTCAGATATCAACTCAAATGTCACTTTTACCATATAATGGAAGTCAATCCAACTCTTCTCCTTACTGTTCTGTCTACATAGCTCTTAATCAATCTCAAGATTCTTTGTGTAAATATTTATTGCTAGCTACTTCTCCATAAAGTGTATTCCTTAAGAATACAATCTACTTGTCTTATTCCATACAGTGGGATCCTGGAGTTCAGAATAGTATCTAGCAATAGTAGGTCCTCGAGAAATATTATTTAACAGACTGATCTTTCCAAAATACTTTGACTTCTTTGCCATAGAGTTTATTATAAAGTATTTAACAAAATACTGCATTTCAGAAATAAATCAATGGACATATAATTCCAAGATTTATTCAGATGGCAAACTGCTATAGAGGCATAGAAGGAAAAACAGATCTACTCTGTGGGTAGCCAAACATCAGTATAGGGAAAATTCTCAATTTGCGTAGGGGCTAAAGGATAAAAGTATGGGTGATCACTTGGGGTTGGGAGTTGGTGATAGTGAAAGGTGTTGGGTAAGCTGAATTCTCTTTTGCCCTTTCTATTTGGGGATACTTTGAAGAATTTAAAAAAATATATTATTCTAGAGGTTGGAACCTATTCAGTATTATTTTTAAAATGTACTTTGTTTAGAAGTTAACCTTGACTACTTGATTTGAATTTTTACCTTGTGTTTAGTAAAATACTTAAATTGTTGATATTCTTCTCCTTAACTTTTGTCTCTCACTTGTACTCACTTCTATTTTCTGGTTATTTGAAGCTTTCGGGAGGACAGGAAGGAAAGGGGAAGTACTTCAAAATGATATTGGCTAAATTATATTGTTGTATTGTGTGCATGTATGAATATGTAATCACAAATCTCACCATTATGTATCATTACATAATTATGTGCATTACACAATTACAATGCACCAATAAAATATGGAAAATAAGAAAATATCACTTAATGTAGTAAAAATAACCAGAATTGAAGTCGTTGCATGAATGTTCACTATCCTTCTTTTCTTAGTTCAAACTGAGCCTCAATTTCTCATCTGTAAAATATGGAAAACTGCCTTTGTGAAAAATTTTATTTAAAAATTTTTTGGTTCTTTTCAGTTATATGACAATAGAATTTATTTTAACAATTATAAATGCATGAAATATAATTTGTTCTAATTTGGTCCTTGGTATTTATTCTTCCCCTCCCTTCCTTCTACCTGCTGTTTCCTTCCCTCTACACTACTGATCTTTTTGCTAGAATAGTTTTTTTTTTTTTAAATTAGTGTCTTGTGGATGTACATGATGATGATATTCACTGTGTTATATCAATATATGTACATAGGAATGTTAGGTCAGATTCATTTCACTGACTTTCCCTATTCAGTCTCTCCTCCCTTCCTTTCATTCCCCTTAGTCTACTCCACTGATCTTTCTTCTATTATTTATCTTTACCCTATTTCCTTATTTTGGATTAATTTCTGCATATCAGAGAAACATTTAATCATTGACTTTTTTGGGCAGGCTTATTTATTTCACTTGGCAAAACATGGAAAACTTCTAAGAGTATTACTTCCCCTCTAGTTGGGTGGTATTTGAATGGCAATGAGATATTTGGGATATGGTTCCAGGAAATTAATTTGGGCATACATTTCATCTGGGTTTCACAGGATAAGGGTGTGTGATTTTTAGTCACTTTCAGTATAGTTAAAATATTGCTGGGAGTCTTAGTATAGAAACATCTTTGATGATATATTGATTCAATCTCTCACTCATTATGATACAAAGGAACAGAGCTAGAAGCTGTCATTGGAATTTGTGAGTATTGGAGAAGAAGATTTGAAATATACAAAGTGAGAAGCTATCCTGGCCTATCTTAAATTTTGTGATATTTGCGATGTTTGTCAGCTTTGTGAATTATAATTTGTTTTGATTTCTTTTTTGCCTTAAATATTGACTTTCATACCTAGTTTTTCTTCATAATTTAGGTATTTTTTTCCTTAAAGAGGCCCTTCCCAAATTGCATAAACTTTATGCCTCCAAAAACCTGGATCCAGTCCCAGAAGATGGTAAGAAATTTCTAAAACATTCAAATCTTTTTAGGTTAAAACTTGGTTCCCTAAAACCAATCTTATGCATAGAGAAAATGAAGTCATAAAGACCCCCCTGCACTCTAACTGCATAGATTTTGTGCTCTACTAAGAGGTAGTCCTAGGTTTTTCTAAAAGCATTATTCTAGAATTTTGAAAAGTGGCAAAGTGACAGAGAAGGTTCTCTCTGTGTGGCTCCAGGGCAAAAGCAAGAGGATGCAAGACAAGACCTGAAATTCACAGAGCTGTTCATCACAACCATCTTCCCTACCTATTGAACTCCCAATTTCCCTTTCCTACTTAATTATTAAGACACTTATCACCTTGTTTTATTAAGTGTCTCAGTGTCTAGTGTCTATTTCCCTTAACTAAATCTAATTCAATGCTAACAGTGATCTTTTACCTATTTTATTCACTGCTATATATTCAGTGCTTATAAAAAAATGCCTGGCATATAGTTATATGTTAAAAATATTTTATTGAATTAATGAATGCTGTATTAGCAGATGGAGTAAGGTGAGATGCCATTCCATTTTCTTTTAATGAACATTTCTTTACTCTTACTTGCATAGGTTAAATCAAGGTTCAGATTACAAGGTATATATTCCTTATTTCTCACATTGAAATAAGATTTAAAACTAATTTTTTTTTTTTTCATTTATATCTCTCTAGTCCATCTCCTCACTTCACTATTTATTAGGAAGGTTAAAAGTGTATTTGGGTGAATATTCAAGGTGAGCATTAATGTGTCTCTTCAGATTTTCCTCCTTGTTTCTTTAAGACTTATTTTACTCTGCTATGTTTTTATCATAAAAGAATATATTATCATAATTAGAACTGAAAAATCTTAGAAGTATATAACAGAGCTCCCCTCCTCTAACTCTTCTATTGTAAAAGTGATCACTATTAGGAAGTTGTCTTATAGCTGTCTTAGATTTCTTCCTATTTATAAACTATGTGCTATTTTGCATTCACATTGAACAGAGGAGGGAATTGTTTTTGGGAAACACAAAAAGTCAATAAAAGACATGGCACTTGACCCTAAGAAATTTAAAACTTAGATATAGAGGTAGAACAAATACATGAAAAAGACACACTTTTAAGAAATACACAGGCAATTACTAATTAATCTCATGAAATAAAGGGATGTAAGTACTAGAGAACAAAGAACAATCAAGATAATGTGGCTAAATGAGATGAATCAAGGAAGTTTACCTTTAGGTACCATTCGATGACAAAATGAAATAAACCAAATTATCTGTTTATAGTGTTTTTTCCCCAGTTTAAAAAAATGTTTACTTTTATATTCTTCTCATATAATTTAAAAATAGGTTATTCCTCTTTAGAGAAGTGACCACAATTGCTGTAAGCTGTGAAATACCTGAAATAACTGCATTTCAGTGATGCAGATGGATACTGATATGAGTATGTGTGGGAAGGGTAAATAAAATTCTGTCTATTTCTATGTAACTAAGAAAGAAAAAAGGAATCCTTTTGGGTGGCATGGATAAGGATTTTCTTGCATGTAGATTATAATTTAAAACTGACTTCTGAATTTGTCAAGCCTTTTGACCTTTATTCAGAGCACTCTGAGAGGGCTTATGCCAGCAAGTCACAATACTGTATTTATCAGCAGCCACCTGCAGAGCTTTAGTGTTCGGCTGCTACTTTTTTTCCTGATCCATTGGCACTTTTATCTAAAATGGCTTAGTCAGTGCAATAGCATTGACTAAGAAAGCTGAAGGGTATAGTTTCCCTAAAACCATTATTTTATTAGGACAAAAGAGTAAGATTTTGTGAATCAATCTTAAGAAGTACAGATATTGAACATGTTAACAATACTAGTGTTCTTCCTAAACACCAAATTACACACCACCTCACTGGATCTATTGAGTCATTTTGTCATGCAAAATAAAAGGAAATAAAGAAGCCCAAACTGCTGCTTCTAGCTGGTGCCATCAATAATGCCCACATGGGCAATCATTCTCTGATTTAAGACCTGTTTCCTTCATGCATCCACTTAAAGCTCTTTGCATGAAGGAAAACATCCACCCCAATAGAATGTTAGATTAAGGAAGACTCATTCTCATTCTGCTGTCCTATTCCTTATACAGCCAATTTCCTTTGGCTCTTTTGTCTCATAGCATTTATTCTCTTGATTGTAGTATTGAATTGGTGATGTACATTTTTACTCCTACACTGTGTATTTACATATAGTAGGCGCTTTGTTCTAATTTTTACATAGGAAAATTTTTGCTTTTTGAAGACATCTTCTTAGAAAGATCAAATAGGGTTGAACACAGCTGGCTTTTGAAAATTGAGTTTCTATTGAAAGTTTCCTGCTATTATCTTGACAATCTTATTATTATCAAAGCATTTTAATATTAGGTATGACAATGAACACTCACTGCAGGGAAGAAAGAAGAAGGACCATAAATGGGAGGGAGCCACTAACAATTGTGCCCCCTGTTGCAGCCATAATAATTTAATATTCTCATACTGGGAGGCTCTAGTTTGCTTGTCCTGTACTGAGCTACTGGATGTGTTGTTTCCCTTTGGCCAAACTATCAGGATCTCCCTTGAACAGCCTGTAAGACTTCAAATAAAGACTCATGCTGATAATTGCCTAAGGGTAGGGTTTTTGTTTTGCCTGGGAGTCAGCAATTTAACTATTAGACTGAGCAGGCTTCTGGGTTTTGAACAGAATTTATTTCAAGGTTGTATTAAAGTTGTTAGTAGATCAATAATTTTTCTTCTTATTGACTACTTGTCTCCTCCCGAAAAATAGGGATGACATAGCCACTAAATGATAGAGAGTAGATGTATTGGAGTTGTCACATGCTGATGACCCGATTCTGTTTGTTTTGCATTTTCTGATTTTTTTTAAAGGTGGATTTAACTCTTTCATCTAAATTTCTATTCAGTATCAGATAGGACTTAAAGCTACCATGTTTAAGAAGAGGAAGATTACTTTTTCATATAAGAGCAATTTCTACTCAAGAGTTTTTCCTGGTATCATTGCAGAGGCTAACCTTTCTGAATTCTTTATAAGGCATTCACTTTTTGCAAATGAATTCATGAGCCCAGTTAGTTTTGGCATAAGCTGGTATAGAATATGCTATAAAGGGTATTTGTCTTAGTCTGTATTACTGAATTACAGCAAAGATTTTATGATATTTTTATTTCACATTCTCATATTACAAAAAAACATTTGGAAGATAGCTATTACAATGAGCTGTAGTATATTTCTAAGAGAGAAAAGGGAAAAATGATTAATACAATTTCTTCTTTGTTAAACTGATTTAGACTAGCAAATAGGGACATATCCAAGGTTCTGGATATTAGCAGAGTGAACTGTTAATTTAGGGTAACCTGACCACCATATGGTTTTTGATTATCATGGGTTGTCTCCAAGACATACTTTAAAAAAGAACAAGAAATATTAGTAGAACTGTTAAGCATTTGGTCCTTTGTTGTTATTCATTTCAATCCAAACAGTGGGAAGCTTTCACAGAAAATGCCTGGCTTAAAATACCACATCACCATGGGGAAATGGATATTTCAGTTATTTTTTTCCAATTGCTGAATTTGTTTTCAGATCTTGAAATCTTTACCTTTAGGTAAAGAGATGTTATTCTTTTGGGCATACCTTGGATCAGAGTTTAAACAATGTGAGCTCTTAAAGAAATCCCAGGATGTTAGGGATATGGTTAGAAATGTTCTTTGATTTCTATGACCATAGGGGCCTTGTCTCTTGTTTTGTAGCCCAGTGACCTCCAACATGAAGGTCAGAGGTCATTGTGGTGTTCTGTGCCTGCTTATTGTCTGTATCTCTACTCAGGGTGGTGAAAAGAGTTATCATTGCTGGGACCAACCTTCATTTCTAAGCTGGGTCATAGAACATTTAAATGTGAATTATTATTATTATTATTATTATAGTTATGCTGAGTCCCCATAGAGAACAAAAACTCTTTAGGAAATGGGTCCTGACCATTAATATGACCATTATCATGATAACAAAGAATGTAGTCTAGGCAGACCATGGAAGTTAACATCTACCCTTTCTTTGCATGTGTGTATTAAGTGCTGGACAAGAAAACAATAAATGAAGGAGAGCATGAGGGAGAATCTTCCTTTTTAATGAAGCCATAAATGCTAAAGTGAACAGGTGTCTAGATGCCTGCATTTTTTCATGAACAAAATTATCTAATTATTAGTTTTTTTTAAAACAAGATGTAAAATGGACTCATGCACTATTCCATGTGGTATTTGCATTTTTAATTTAATGTCACAGTATTCCAAACTTGGGTCGACAGAAAGCAAAAACAAAACAAAACAAACAAAAACAGATGCAGAAAGACATTAATAATTGAATTAATTCTGGCTCAAGATGATTTAAAAGTTCTAGTAGAGAACTTTAATTTTATCAAAAGAAGTATAAAACATAATTTTTATAAGTTATATTTATTAAGTGCTTGATGGCAAGGATATTAAAAATTCTGATTTAATGATTGATGTTGAATATGCAAAGCAGGACCACTGTCATCTCCTAAGGAGCTCATGTTTTCTTTAAGGTCTCACTTGGCAAGTGTCATCTTACTTAATAATAGTGCTAACTTGGCATAGGTATTAAAAACAAAGGAGATTGAGTGGTATTGTCATCAGGTACATGGGCTCTGGAGCTGATTATAATGGACTCAATACCAGATCTAGCAAGTTAGATCTTTCTCTGCCTTATTTATAAAGTAAGGTTGTTGGGAAGATTAAATAGGTTAATATATAGACAGTCCTGCAAGGCTTGGCACATAATTTTCCTTAGTATCCTGCTCAGTATCAGATAGGACTTAAAGGGATTGGTTCCAGGACCCCTGCAAATACCAAAATCTATACATGTTAAAGTCCCTTATATAAGTCCCTTATATAAGATGACATAGTACTAGCATATAGCCTATGTACATCCTCCTGTGTACATAAAATCATCCCAACATTACTTACAAGACATAATTCAATGTAAATGCTTTGTTAATAGTTGTTACATTGTATTGTTTAGGAACAATAAATCTTGTCTGTACATGTTCAGTTCAGACACCATTTTTTTTCCCATAGTATTTTTGATGCACAGTTGATTGAATCCATGTCTGTAGAACTCATGGATCTGAAGAGCCAACTGTAGGTAGTTTTAGCTTTCTGTGCCTCCATTTCTTTGTCTATAAAATAGGGATAGTAATATTACTTTCACCACAGGATTATTGTTAGGACTTAATGGGTTAATGTTTTGCATACAAAAGTGCGGAGAACAATAGTGCCTTGTCCTGTGTAATGTTAGTAAATATTATTTTACAGAGTAAAGATCAGATTTTCTAAACTCTAGTTAAGTTCTTTTAGAAAACAACATAGCAAATTTCCTGAAGGAAGTTGTTATGTTTATATATGTTTCTTTAAAAAAAATAATCAAAGGTGCTACTCAGAAATTCTAGTACACGATCACACTTGGATCCAATTATTTTATAATCCTAGGTGTGAAGTCACATAAGGGTAGAAGAAATTAATTTCCATGAAAACAACAACAAACCTTTTTGAGAACCTACTTCAAACATATTTTTTATTCAGAAAAAATCTGAGTTTCAGAAAATGTCTATAACTTTTGTAAAGTAAACTTTAAGGACTCTTCTACCTCCAGTAAAGGGTCTTCTTGTAAAATTTTGTCCACTTTGAGAAGTGATTGACACTTGATTACCTGTTCACTTTTGAGAGCATTCTGGTGAACCTGGTGGTAAGCCAAAATCTGAAAATAATGTGGTTGTTACAAATTTTGTTCTGGCATAGAAATGCCCAATTTGAAGTCTTTCATGCTTTGGGCTTTATGAATAACTTGTGATTATATTATTCATTCACTCCCAAAACAATAGTAAGCTGCTCATGTGCCTGGCAATTGGCCTGGTGTTGTGTGCCTTAGAAAGAACGTGATTTTTTTTCTAATTAATATTGGCAGCCTTTCCTAGGTGTTTTCTATACTGTGGATTGTGACATATTAGTAGGTTGTAAAAAAAAAAAATCTGATAGATAGGAATCAGAATTTTTTAAAAAAGAGTTGAAAATAGAGTACACTGCAAATGGTAGGATTGTTTCATAAAGGTTTGAAAAATATCTGTTTTTGTATCTATCACTAAGACACACATATCACTATAAAATGAATTACTTTAGACCATTATTCAAAGTGTTTGAAAACCTCTGCAGCCTGAAGTAAGTTGCGTCTGTCTGCACTCTAGCCCACTTCCCCTACCTGCTCTTTTATTCTCTCTATTCCAAATTGACCCCTTTTCCTTCAACTTGCCAATCATACTCCCCACTCAGGATCTTTTCATTAATGATCAAGTCTGCTTTAAAAGCAATTCTCCCCAATATTCCCATGACTGTCATTCTCATTCCTTTAATGCTGTCTTCTAATGTCACTTTCTCGGGGATTCCATGCCCTGACCACTTTATTAAATAGTACTCTATGCTCTCCTTCCTATACCTCACATTCTGATCCCATTTATTCATGACCTAGCAAATAGAGTACTATTTAATGTATTTCCACACACCAGAGCTTATCATTGCCCAACATGTGTTATCTCTTGTCTTTCTTACCCCATCAGAATGAACACACCATAGATTGAGCAATTTGGTTATACTCACCATCTTACAATTGCCACCTAGAACAGTGCAGGAAGAATGAATAGATAATGCTGTTATAGTACCATATTGGTTCCTGCTTTATTTCCTATTAATGATGTTGAAAGGACTTATTTAAGCTGCCTATACAGCCTCCAAAGATTTGTGCTTTATTCAGTTTTCGGGTTACATAAATTGCCTTTTCCTTCCCTGTCTTGTCTTATGATTGCTGTGTCCTGACAGCTTGGAGATTCCAGTTGTTCTATGAATATATAAAACTGTGTCGCACATCTGTGTCTTAGCTCATGCTGTTATATTTGCCTAGGATTCCTTTTCCTACTCTTGCTTTGCCACTTGAATAACTGTGCCCACTCTTGAAGATTCACTTTGAAACTTCTCTTTCCTTAGAAGTCCTCCAAGAACTCAGTGGTGGGGAAAGGTGCTTCCTCTCTGTGCTTTAATGTTACCCTGTGAATTTTCAATATCTGTTTTGTGCATCCCTTCTTATAAGTTACTTGAGTGCAGAAATTAGTCATTCATATCTTTATATTTCTAGATCCCCTCCCCTCAGTGGCTGATATGTAATAAGAACCTGATAAATATTTGTTGAATTGAAAGAAAATATGGTTAAATTTTGACTCCTTTATTTCTTAATTGATCTGAATAATATTTCTTTTAATGGCAAGTTTTAGAAGATTTTTAATCCAGGCAGACAATTTAATGGCTGTTCTGTTGTTTATAATTTCTCAAAAGGAAACATTTTTAAAAATTGATTTGAGTGAGAGGAGAAGTTAAATGACCTGGATGAAAGAAAGATAGAAAGAGACAAAGATGCCCCTTGCTCCAATCATGTGTTTCTTTTGCCCTTCTCAGTTTGTGGGGATATATATTCTATGGGTGAATTCTTCTTGCTTTTGCTTTTTCTGTCTACAGCCTGAGGATAGATTCCTAAAGATGAGAAAGGGACTAGAGTGAAATATGAAGTTTTCTTTTTAGATCTTGAGAATACTCTGGTAAAAGATTTAACCAAAATGAAGATTTTGGGATTATGTAGGTTTTTTTTCCATTTATATTTGATGCTGTGGATCCTTTTTGCTGTAGATAATTCAGAGTTGACTGAACATTTCAAATGTCCAACTAAGTACCTTTGAGGAAAATTTATTCTTTGCACTTCTTTGCCTTTTTATTGTGATGAAAAGGAAAGAGGGATTAAAAAAAAAAAAAAAAAACAACCAGAGATTCAACGAGCTGTAACTTTAATAGGTCATTCCAGCCAGTGCTTACCTTCACAAAATTCTGATAATACAGAGAAGACAATACAGTGATCAAAAGCAGTGATGAGATTTTTTAGCAGCATTAACCGTCATGACCTAGCAAAATGAAAGAAAATGGTTTAACAGAACTGTCAGCTTCAATATAGCTAATAAAGGCATGGATAAATGTTTATTACATACCGGAGACAGATCATTTCTGTACAGAAATTGAGGATGACCTTTACTGATAACTCTTATCTGCCTGATATCCTGAGAGAGAGGGAGAGCTTGAAGGAGAGAGTAGCATATTTGCTGATATTTATGAAAGAAAAAGTTATCATTTGCAAATAAAACATTTTAGTAGTGATTATCTCAAGTCACCTTTTGCTCCCACTTCCACCCCCACTGATATACCTCATGGAGGAATAGATTTCTCTCTAGGGGACCAAGTGTACCTGATAGTAACCTTGCTAAATTCAAGGAAATTCTACCTAAATTCACTGTCTTAAAATGTAATGAATTGGAGTACATGGATATGAATAATTATATTAATAATTTTGACTCTACTCTTAATTTATTATCACAAAGATATTGTAATTATATGATAACTTTTTAATAAAATGGTCTCAATTATAACTATGGGTTTCAGAGAACTTAATCATAAATGTATGTCCATTCTGCCATGATAAGTTAATTAGCTGGTAACCCAACAAATTTAGAACTTTCTAAATACATTGATATTTATATACTGACAATTCTTGGTATAATTATTTTTGTTCTTGTTGTGCAACTTTTAGCGATAGAGATGGTGCAGGTAATGGTAGAAGTATTCTGTTTTTGTTTTATTTTTTTTTTCCAATAGATTTCTTGGTAGCTTAATTCAAAATATAATTTATTGTCATCACAACTGTAAGAGATCATTTGATTTGGGTTATTTAGGGAAAAAAATAAGATTGCCTGAATTGTTTAAACCCAAATGTGTTTTTTAAAATTTGTTTGTTTTGTTTTTCTTTAAGACCACAAGTCAAATATTATATTGTTCCTTGAATGATTTTATGCATCTTCTGGCTGGCCAGAACATTTTACTTAATGAGTGTATTTTTGACAAAAAAGAAAATCTTAGACTGTTGGGGATTTTCCTACATGTTCTTGTTTCACAAATGTTTATATATAGGACTGGTTTCATTTAAACTGTTCTCCAAAAGGCATAACCTAATATGCATAGTAGGCTAAAAGTGAGAACACACATGTAGTGGATGGAAATCATTTGACATTTAAGTAGACAATTATTATTGTAAAATTTTGTTTGATTCAGTCAGTAATAGAGGTGGCATTGGAAACTTCCTGTCCTGTTAGGTCTATGGCTTAATAAAATGTCCCTTCATTTATTTGTCTATTTTATAAAAACAATCCAAAGGCAACTGTTTAACATATCTAATATGCAGAAACTCTGCAAAAAGAGTTGGTTATATTTAGGAGCCATTGTTGGTCTTTTATGCCTAGAAAAAGAAAGTGCCTCTTCTCTCTAATCTTTTCTTTTCAGCTATAGCTGTCATAAGTTCCCTTAGCCTATTTGGACTTCTCTGAGTCACTGATTCTGTCACCATTAAGATAGGATGAGTTTTCCAGAATGTCACAAGGGGTTTGTTTGGCATTTAATATTAAATATAGACTCCACTGAGGCTGAAAATGACAGAACAAACAAAATCTTGCAGATGAGATAAAACTACAGTTTGTGTCTTGCCATAAACATGTTGTTTCATGTCTCTGACCCCATCTGCACATCCAGTTTGCCTCTGAACCTACAGGAGATGTTGGCAAGAGCCTCCCAACATAACACACACACACACACACACACACACACATAAAGTCAGAGAAAAAGACACAGAAGTCTATAGCTTCTTCTTGACCTTTTAGTTGATTTAATTTAGGAATTAACAGTTTCTAAATACCTGTTAGAAGAAATGAAGTAGAAAGTGGCATTTTAACTATTTTTGTCTACAATCTTAAGCTATCGTTTGTTGGAACTCTGAAGGACAATAAAGTTGTAATTTTATGGAGTTGTATTTTGATGAAGAATAATTAGGTATTTATTATGAAAATATTAGAATGATCTCTTTTGACTCATCTTTTTGTGGCCAAATTTGTTGTCTAAAGCATGTTACAAGAATGAAGTTGACTACTTATAACACTTATGTGAACTGAGCCTTGGAAATTTATTTGGATTAATTAATTTCTTAAGCATTTTTTCCCCAGTAAATATTTAGGACAGAAGAGTCAGCCAGTATATATGCCTGTCAAAGGATGGATGACACAGATTCTAGTGACATGTTTATGATAAATGTTAATCAACAAGTATGTTTGCTACATGTTGTGGATAACAATCTTTATTATATATAATAACTCTTTTATATATTATAACTATATAATTATATATTATATACTAAAGCACTTTACTTATTATAAGGCTGTTTTAAGCACATGCTGCATGGATCAACTCACTAAATCCTAATAACATCCTTATTTTATGCATTAGAAGATAGGCACAGATGTAACTATGTGTGTTAGGTAACTTGTTCTAGGTTGCATAGGGATGGAGCCAGAGTTTAACCTAGAACATCTGACTTGCAAGAAAATTTTCTCTACCTGCTCTGCTTCTCTGTCTCTCAAGCACCAAGGGATTGAAGTTGAGGTAATGATGTAATAGAGTTCATGTGACTCTGAGAGGTGTGGTCTTAAGACTGATTTCAAAATAGCACTAAGGGATTGGGAAACATTAATTGGCTCTTATTCTCATAATTGTTGAGAATGGAGAGGAAAGTGAGCCTAAATTATGCATATTGACCATGGTCTGTGCTTACAGGGTGGGAGTGGGGATAAAACAGGTCCTTTTCTTTCAGTGCTTTTCTCCATTTTTTCTATATTGATATTTATCTTTTCTGCAAGTTTATTTCTTTCTCTTAGCATTCATGGGGTGCCTAACTACGCAGGAAGCACTCCTTACCTCACAGATTCAACGCCTAGTGGGGAGACAGCTTTGTTAGACAATTACAGTTACAAGAAAGTGTACTAATGTGTCATGACATGGTGTTTGGGAATTAGAAGGAGGGAACAACACTTAAACTGACTAGGGTTGGGAAAGCATGCTTGGGTCAAATCTTTTGACCAAAAGGAAAATAAATATCAATTTTATAATCATAAAACTAATCTATGATTCTAAAAGTAATTCATGATTCTAAAAGTAATTCTTTTATTTTTATTTTAAGAAAACTTAAAAATGTACAGGTGAGGAGAAAGAGCAGTCTTTAAACTCATGACTCAGAAAGAAAGACATAAAATCTTGATAGATTTCTGGTCTTTCCCCTTTCTCCCCGTGATATTTCTTTTTATAAGTGTAGAATCATATGAAATATATTATTTCATATATTTGAATATTTTCATGAATAGATTGTATTCAATACCACAATTTCTTTCTGTCTGTAAGTGGTAAAATATGACTGTATTCAATCTTTTGTTCAATATCTAGGTTGTTTCCATTTATTCATTATTATTAATACAATGATAATAAATAACCTTAAGTAAAAATGTTGAGCAAATCTATGACAAGGCTTAAAGAATATGAAAATATTACAGTTTTTAGTTCATGTTGCTTAGTTGCCATCTTGAAATAATATTCCAATTTATATTCATACCAGCAAAGTATAAAAATGTGTATTTTGGTATAATCTTACCAATACTGGCATTATTTAAATTTTTTCCATTGTAATAAGGACAAATATCCAACTGGAGATGACAAATATCAATTTGATGTTTTAATTACTTCACTCAGCAATAATAGGTTTGAACATTTTAGGGGGTATTTTTTGGCTATTTGGATTTCTTTTTGTATGAATGGGATATATTCCTCTTTCATGCCATTCAGTGTAAATGTTTTTGTTAATTTGTAAGATCTAAGAAACCTATGCCTTTTTTCATTCAATCTGCTGAAATATTGCTTAAAATAACTTGTTACTCTCCTTTTAATTTTAAATCCAGTTTAGATAACTTTTAATACATGGAAGCTTTAAATTTTTACTTGGTAAAAGCTATCTATCTTCCTACTAGAGATCAGATTTATTTAATTTAATTTAATTTATTTTTTTTTATTGGTTGTTCAAAACATTACAAAGCTCTTGACATATCATATTTCATACATTAGATTCAAGTTGGTTATGAACTCCCAATTTTACCCCAAATACAGATTGCAGAATCACATCGGTTACACATCCACATTTTTACATAATGCCCTAATAGTAACTGTTGTATTCTGCTACCTTTCCTATCCTCTACTATCCCCCCTCCCCTCCCCTCCCATCTTCTCTCTCTACCCCATCTACTGTAATTCATTTCTCTCCTTGTTTATTTTCCCATTCCCCTCACAACCTCTTATATGTAATTTTGTATAACAATGAGGGTCTCCCTCCATTACCATGCAATTTCCCTTTTCTCTCCCTTTCCCTCCCACCTCATGTCTCTGTTTAATGTTAATCTTCCTGCTCTTCCTCCTTGCTCTGTTCTTAGTTGCTCTCATTATATCAAAGAAGACATTTGGTATTTGTTTTTTAGGGATTGGCTAGCTTCACTAAGCATAATCTGCTCTAGTGCCATCCATTTCCCTGCAAATTCCATGATTTTGTCATTTTTTAGTGCTGCATAATGCTCCATGGTGTATAAATACCACATTTTTTTTTTTATCCATTCATCTATTGAAGGGCATCTAAGTTGGTTCCACAGTCTAGCAATTGTGAATTGTGCTGCTATGAACATCGATGTGGCAGTATCCCTGTAGTAAGCTCTTTTAAGGTCTTCAGGGAATAGTCCGAGAAGGGCAATAGCTGGGTCAAATGGTGGTTCCATTCCCAGCTTTCCCAGGAATCTCCATACTGCTTTCCAAATTGGCCACACCAGTTTGCAGTCCCACAAGCAATGTACAAGAGTACCCTTTTCCCCACATCCTCTCCAGCACTTGTTGTTGTTTGACTTCATAATGGCTGCCAATCTTACTGGAGTGAGATGGTACCTTAGGGTGGTTTTGATTTGCATTTCTCTGACTGCTAGAGATGGTGAGCATTTTTTCATGTACTTGTTGATTGATTGTATGTCCTCCTCTGAGAAGTGTCTGTTCAGGTCCTTGGCCCATTTGTTGATTGGGTTATTTGTTATCTTATTGTCTAATTTTTTGAGTTCTTTGTATACTCTGGATATTAGGGCTCTGTCTGAAGTGTGAGGAGTAAAAATTTGTTCCCATGATGTAGGCTCCCTATTTACCTCTCTTATTGTTTCTCTTGCTGAGAAAAAACTTTTCAGTTTAACTAAGTCCCATTTGTTGATTCTTGTTATTAACTCTTGTGCTATGGGTGTCCTATTAAGGAATTTGGAGCCCAACCCCACAATATGTAGATCGGAGCCAACATTTTCTTCTATCAGATGCAGAGTCTCTGATTTGATATCTAGCTCCTTGATCCACTTTGAGTTAACTTTTGTGCATGGCGAGAGGAGGGGATTCAGTTTCATTTTGTTGCATATGAATTTCCAGTTTTCCCAACACCATTTGTTGAAGATGCTATCCTTCCTCCATTGCATGCTTTTAACTCCTTTATCAAATATAAGATAGTTGTAGCTTTGTGGATTAGTCTCTGTGTCCTCTATTCTGTAGCATTGGTCCACCCGCCTGTTTTGGTACCAGTACCATGCTGTTTTTGTTACTATTGCTCTGTAATATAGTTTAAAATCTGGTATCGCTATACCGCCTGATTCACACTTCCTGCTTAGAATTGCTTTTGCTATTCTGGGTCTTTTATTTTTCCATATGAATTTCATGATTGCTTTATCTATTTCTACAAGAAATGCCATTGGGATTTTGATTGGCATTGCATTAAACCTATAGAGAACTTTTGGTAATATTGCCATTTTGATGATGTTAGTTCTGCCTATCCATGAACAGGGTATATTTTTCCATCTTTTGAGATCTTCTTCTACTTCTCTTTTTAGGGTTCTGTAGTTTTCATTGTATAAATCTTTCACCTCTTTTATTAGGTTGATTCCCAAGTATTTTATTTTTTTTGAGGATATTGTGAATGGAGTGTTTTTCCTCATTTCCGTTTCAGAAGTTTTGTCGCTGATATACAGAAATGCCTTTGATTTATGCGTGTTGATTTTATATCCTGACACTTTGCTGAATTCATTTATTAGTTCTAGTAGTTTTTTTGTAGACCCTTTTGGGTCTTCTAGGTATAGAATCATGTTATCTGCAAATAGTGATAATTTAAGTTCTTCTTTTCCTATTTTTACGCCTTTAATTTCTTTCGTCTGTCTAATTGCTCTGGCCAGTGTTTCGAGAACTATATTGAATAGAAGTGGTGATAGAGGGCATCCCTGTCTTGTTCCAGATTTTAGAGGGAATGCCTTCAATTTTTCTCCTTTCAGAATGATGCTAGCCTGAGGCTTAGCATAGATAGCTTTTACTATGTCGAGGTAAGTTCCTGTTATCCCTAGTTTTTCTAATGTTTTGAACATAAAGGGATGCTGTACTTTGTCGAATGCTTTTTCTGCGTCTATCGAGATGATCATATGGTTCTTATCTTTAAGTCTATTGATGTGGTGAATAACATTTATTGATTTCCGTATATTGAACCATCCTTGCATCCCAGGTATGAATCCTACTTGATCATGTTGCATAATTTTTTTGATGTGTTTTTGTATCCGATTCGCCAGAATTTTATTGAGGATTTTTGCATCTAGGTTCATCAGAGATATTGGTCTGTAGTTTTCTTTCTTTGAGGTGTCTTTGTCTGGTTTCGAAATCAGGGTGATGTTGGCCTCGTAGAATGGATTTGGCATTGCTCCCTCTTTTTCTATTTCCTGAAATAACTTGAAAAGTATTGGTATTAATTCTTATTTAAAAGTTTTGTAAATGTCCGCTGTATACCCATCTGTTCCTGGGCTTTTCTTGGTTGGTAATCTTTTGATTGCTTCTTCTATTTCATCCATTGATATAGGTCTGTTTAAGTTGTGAGTATCCTCCTGACTCAGTCTGGGCAAATCATATGACTTAAGAAATTTATCGATGTCTTCATTATCTTCTATTTTATTGGAATATAGGTTTTCAAAATAATTTCTAATTGTCTTCATATTTCTGTAGCATCTGTTGTGATATTGCCTTTTTCATCCCGTATGTTAGTAATCTGAGTTCTCTCTCTTCTTATCTTCGTTAGCATGGCTAAGGGTCTGTCGATCTTATTTATTTTTTCGAAGAACCAACTTTTAGTTTTGTTAATTTTTTCAATAGTTTCTTTTGTTTCAATTTCGTTGATTTCTGCTCTGATTTTAATTATTTCTTGCCTTCTGCTACATTTGCTGTTGTTTTGCTCTTCCTTTTCTAGGGCTTTGAGATGAAGTGTGAGCTCATTTATTTGTTGGTTTTTCCTTTTTTTGAGGAATGACCTCCAGGCGATGAATTTCCCTCTTAAAACTGCTTTCATTGTGTCCCATAGATTCCGATATGTTGTGTCTGTATTTTCATTTATCTCTAAGAATTTTTTGATTTCCTCCTTTATGTCTTCTGTAACCCATTGATCATTCAGTAACATATTGTTCATTTTCCATGTGATGTAGGATTTTCCCTTCCTTCTTTTATCATTGATTTCCAGTTTCATTCCATTATGATCAGATAAAATGCATGGTATTATCTCCACCCCTTTATATTTACTGAGGGTTGCCCTATGGCATAATATATGGTCTATTTTTGAGAAGGATCCATGTGCTGCTGAGAAAAAAGTATATCCACTTGATGATGGTTGATATATTCTATATATGTCAGTTAAGTCTAGGTTATTGATTGTGATATTGAGTTCTATAGTTTTTTTATTCAACTTTTGTTTGGAGGATCTGTCCAATGGTGAGAGAGGTGTGTTGAAGTCACCCATAATTATTGTGTTGTGGTCTATTTGATTCTTGAACTTGAGGAGAATTTGTTTTATGAACGTCGCAGCACCATTATTTGGTGCATAAATATTGATAATTGTTATGTCTTGTTGGTGAATGGTTCCTTTTAACAGTATATAATGTCCTTCCTTATCCCTTTTGATTAACTTAGTCTTGAAGTCGATTTTATTTGATATGAGGATGGCCACCCCTGCTTGCTTACGAGGACGGTGTGCGTGGTATATTTTTTCCTAACCTTTCCCCTTCAGCCTGTGTATGTCTTTTCCAATCAGATGTGTCTCCTGGAGGCAGCATATTGTTGGATTTGTTTTTTTAATCCATGTTACCAGCCTATGTCGCTTTATTGGAGAGTTTAAGCCATTAACGTTTAGAGTTACTATTGATATGTGGTTTGTACTTCCAGCCATGGCTGATTATTTATCTTCTTTTTTTTTTTAAATTTAGTTTGTTTCTCCATGATTAGCCTTCCCCCCGCCCTCTGTCTTTACAGAGGCACTTCCCACTGATGGTTTTGGTTATTGTTTTTCATTTCTTCCTCGTGGAGTGTTTTGCTCAAGATGCTTTGCAATGCTGGTTTTCTGGCTGCCAATTCTTTTAGCTTTTGTTTATCATGAAAGATTTTTATTTCGTTGTCGTACCTGAAGCTTAATTTTGCTGGATACAGAATTCTTGGTTGGCATCCATTGTCTTTCAGTGTTTGAAATACGTTGTTCCAGGATCTTCTCGCTTTCAGCGTCTGTGATGAAAAATCCGTTGTTAACCTTATTGGTTTACCCCTGAATGTAATCTGCCTCCTTTCTCGTGTAGCTTTTAATATTTTCTCTTTGTTCTGTATATTGGATATCTTCATAACAATGTGTCTTGGTGTTGGTCTACTGTGATTTTGTGTGCTCGGTTTCCTGTATGCATCTACAATTTGTATATCCGTTTCCTTTTTTATTTCTGGAAAGTTTTCTGTAATTATTTCATTCAGCAGGTTACTCATTCCCTTGGTTTGAATCTCTGTACCTTCCTCTATCCCAATGACTCGTAAGTTTGGTTTTTTTATGTTATCCCATATCTCTTGGATGTTTTTCTCGTGATTTTTTACCAGCCTTTCTGAGTTGGCTAGACTCTTTTCAAGATGATATATTTTGTCTTCATTATCTGACGTTCTGCCTTCTACTTGCTCCACTCTGTTGGTGATACTCTCAATTGAATTTTTAATTTGGTTTATCATTTCCTTCATTTCTAGAATTATTGTTTGATTTTTTTTATAATCTCTATCTCCTGACAAAGATGCTTAACTTCTTCTTTTATCTGTTTATGTAATTCATTTTCAATGTGTTCTTTTACTGTTTGGATATGCTGTCTTGTATCCTCTTTAAGGTTCCATTGCATCTGTCTAAGGTATTCCTTGAGTTCTTTATATGACCATTTTTCTGATGACTCTAGATCCTCTTGAATATTTAGGCTGTCCTTCATTGTTTGTACTCCTTTTCTTCCTTGCTTTCTTATGCTGCTCATGTTACTTCTTGTTCTGTTTGACTGCTGAGTTACTGTTTACTCTTATAAATTTATTTGATGCTTGGGAGGAAAGATATTAGAAGGGAAGGGAAGAAGTCACTAAAGAGAATGAGAGTAGGCAGGTAGAATTCAAGGAAGGGGGAATAAGAAAATTGAAAAGAAATGAAAAGACAAAAGAAAAAAAATAGAAAATAAAGAGAGAAAGAAAAAAATTTTTAAATAATAATGATAATAAAAAAATGAAAATGAAAATTTAAAGAAATAATAGTAATAATAATAAAATAAAAAATTAAAAACATTAAAAAAAAGTTAAAGAACAACAACACCAACAAAAAAATGAAAATGAAAGAAAAAGAAAAAAAAAAAAATGCAGTCATAGAGTTCGATTAACTTCTCTTCCAGTAGGTGGAGCTGTGCCCACTGGGCCAAGCTTCTCCTCTCAATAGTTGGGAACCATTCACTGTGCAGCAGCTCTTTGCCCCTGACTGGGCGGTTCTCCAATCCTGAGTGCCTAGGGACTTCTCTTGTGTTTCCTCAAGCCAGGCCCCGCTCACCTGTGACGCTCACCACAATACTGGCTACACGCAAGGTCTGCTGCTCCTGGGAGCCCTGTTTTCATGAACGCCTGGGCACACTCTCCCTGTTTGCCTCCCTCAGACCCTAAGTTTGTAGAGCTTGGGGCTGAGAACCCCCAGCGAATTTGCTTGCCCTCCGGTAGCCACGCCCCTGGTAGCTGGTGTAAGAGACCTCAGTTGTCAGCACTGGTGGGAGCGGTAGCTGGAGTTCCGTGCCCCGAGTCCCGCGCCACTCCTGATTCCCTCGGTCTGGCTATCACACTCACAGGAGAGGTAGGAGGGGCCCTTACGGGAGAGCTGGGAGGGGCCCTTAAGGTTTCCCCGCTGTGTGGAGAGAGATGGCTAGGGGATTACACACCTGTCGCGCTGGTTTCAATGAAGTTATCTCCTCTGCCCGTGAAGTCAGTTCTCTGCCATGGTGGTATCCCGTGCAAATGGTGACCGTTCGTTCCCTTTGCCGGGTGACCAATGCAACAGGTGGGTCCTGACTGTCTCTCCCAAGCCCCGTTTCAATCCTGTGGCCATTGCCTATGAATGCTCGGTTGGCTTTTACCTCTGTAAGTTCAGACGGGCTGACCAGTTATTTCAGGGGGATTGTTAGTGCTGAGTCACGAGAAGCAGGCGAACCGGAGTTTGAATGCTGCCGATCCGCGCTCGGTGTGTGTGTTCTGAGGGGCCCAGACTGTTCGCCCCAGATCCACGTCAGCTCAGCATTGCCTAGTGATCCTGAGCAAACCGCATTTAGACAATTTACGACTCCCTATACCCGCACAGCTGGAGAGGTCAGAGACTTGATCTCTCCGCGCCCGCCACCATGTTGGATCCCCAGATTTATTTTTATTAATTCTTCTAGTTTTGTTATGTACATTCTTACAATAAATGCACTGTTCTTACTTAATTTTATCCAAATAGCCAGAACTATTTCTTGATTATTTATCCATGTGAATAAATAAACCTTTTCTCCCCCAAGTTTGAATATTTACCTTTTAATTTATTAAGTGTATATACTTTCATGTTTTTCTGGATTTTCGTTTTTTTACTTCATCAAGTTGTGTATTATCACATCCAAAATATAGAATTTTAATTTTGTTCTGTCACTGCAAATAGTCATTATAATTCCTTTTCAAAACATTTCAACTATTTTTCACATTTTATTGCTTCATTTAACCTTTAGAACAATATTTTTAAGTTTCAAAAACTGAAATGAAAACACAAACCCAGTATGGAAAATTTAAAAAAAATTTCAAATGCAGTTTATCTTTATATATTCATAGTTTATTATGGAGAAATTGATGTTATAAAAATACAGACTTGGTTGTATTTAATGAATTATTTTTAATATTTTCCTCAGCAATGTGTTAAATTTTTATCTACACGTACCTTCGTGGTTACTTCTAGATTTTAATATTTTTAGTTGTAGTTAAAAATTGAAAGATTTTTAGTTAAAAACACAAGTTTTATATATACACACACACACACACACACACACACACATATATATATATATATATATATATATATATATATATATATTTGTCATGTACAATATGAATTTTTGAAATAGGTATCATGTGGAATGAATAAACTAATTAAACTAGTTAATTATTAACTATTTTAAATTAATTACCTCAATACTTAATTTTTGTTGTAAAAAACATTGAATACTTACTATATTTGCAATTCTCAAGAATACAGCATGAAAACTGAATATTTCAAAGGGTGTTTAGGTATGTTGGAGAGTCCTTGAGTTTTTTTATATGTTGTCTTATAAGTCTTATAGTCACTTATAAGTGACTATGTATAAGACTATACATGGAAGACTATACATAGTCACTAATAAGACAACTATTTTATTGAGTGCTTTTATTATGCAATTTCTAGTGAATCTCCTAGAGTTTTCTTTTAAAAAAAGAAAATTATCTTTTAAAAAGGGAGTGTTTCTGCCTTTCTAGTATTTATACTTCTAATTTATTTTTTTCATTATATTGATTAGAATTTTCATAAGTGTTTATAACAGTTGTGAGAGCCTCATTTAACTTAAGTGAAAATATTCTACTGTTCTGCTCTTATGTGATATGTCATCTTTGAGGTACTTCTTCAACATATGAAGAAATAAACTGTTTATTCTTAGTTTTAACATTTAGGTTAGAACAATGTCTTATCTGATGCTTTTGTGGCATTTGGCCGTTAAATACATCCTTTTAAAATTTGATCAGGTTTGGCAAGCATGTATATGACACATCTATTGTTAAGATCATGCCAATAAAATTATTTAATGGCATTTGGCCATTAAATAATTTTTCCTAGTTTTGTTTATTTGTGAAATAATATTTACATTGAATTTTACTTTAATTCTTTTAAGACATCTTACTTGGTCAGAGTAGAACTTTGTTTTGTAGTTTTACATGGATTTGATATCGTTACCAATTTTGAACATCATTTTTTTCTTTCAAACTTGATTATGTAACTTGATATTTTATAAATTAAATTATGTTATCTATGCTATGGAACAGATATGACCAGTTCCTCAACAGATTGAAAGACCATCCTCCTAAAACTGTCTTTAGGAATTGAATCTTTGGAAAACTAAAAATGTACTTTGTTTTCTGATTCTGTAGAACTTCATGTCCTTGATTTTAGTCATGTACATATTTTCTTCTGAAATATTCAATATCTTAAAAGGTTTTAAAAAATGTTAACAGTTGATTTCTTCTATAATAATTATGTCATTTCAAATTTTCAACATATTAGTTTTGCTAATAAGCATTCTCCCAGAAAGTAGTTGAAGATTGTTTCTGAATAAATTTCATTGACAATATAACATAGATACAATAAATCCATCCTTTTAAAATTTGTTCAGGTTTGGTAAGAATGTATATGACACATCTATTGTTAAGAAATTGAACAATTTCATATGCCAGTAGGTTCCTTTGTATCCCTTTTAGCCAATACCTCATCCCTGTCCCCAAGCAAACTCTAATCTTCCATATGTCACTATAAACTAGATTTGCCTATTCTAGAATTTCATGGAAATGAATCATTTAGTATGTACATTTTTTTAGTTTGGTTTTCTTCGTGTAGCATAATATTTTTAAGACCTTTCAACATTATTGTGTAGATCAGAAGCTAGTTCCATTTTATTGCTCTTGCTGACAAGCATTACATTGTATAATACACCACAATTTCCATATCCATACACCTGTTGATTGGCATTTGGCATATTTCCAGATTTCTGTTATTACAAATAAAGTTGCTTTGAATATCTGAATACAAGTCTTTGTATAAACATGTTGCCACATGTGAGGGGAATTCCTTCTTCAAACATATATTTACCTTTTCAAACAGATTGTCAGCGACTGGTCATGATGGCTTATGTCTGTGATGTCACCGACTGGGAAGACTAAGAGGGCCAGGCCAGTCTGGGCAACACAGTAAGACCCTGTCTTTAGAAAAACGAAAAGTGCCAAGTGGGTTTCTAAACTGATTTTGATAGTTTACATTCCCACAGTAGTATAAGAGTGTTCTAGTTGTTAATAGCACCAACACTTGATATTATCTTACTTATTTACTTATTTAGTCATTCTATGGGTTGTATAATGGTGTCTCATTTTTGTTCAAATTTGCATTTGAACGTGATTGAAGATGAGTTTTGTGAGTTTTTTTTTTTTTTTTACATATTTTTGGATGTAATTGTGTGATTTGAAAGTATTTTCTGCTTTTTATTATCTTGACAATGTCATGGGAGAACAATAATTTTTATTTTTTATGAAATCTAATTTATCAATTTTTCTTTATTATGGATTGTCTTTTTTGGTGCCATAGCCAAGAAACCTTTGCATAACCTGAACTTACAAAGATTTCCTCTTATTTTCTCCCAGAAGAGTTGCAGTTTTAAAATTTTAAATCAGGCCTACAATCCATTGTGAGTTAAATTTTATACATGATTCAGAGTTTAGATGAAAATTTATTTTTTTACATGTGGCTGTAAAAGTATTCCAGCATCTATGAAAAGATTATCTAGTCCCACTTTTTGTCTTTGTGTCTTTGTCAAAAAACACATGACCATGTATATGTAGGTTTATTTCGGGAATTTGTATTTCCTTGCATTAATTTCTTTGTAGTCACTTTCTTAATTGTTATCCCATAATTTGTTTCCGATGGCGTTAGTCCTTTGTATTTGGTCTTCTTTTTCAATGTTGTTTCAGCCATTTTAGGTCCTTTGCACTTGTAAATGAACTTAAAATCAGCTTATCGATTCCTATAAGAAATTCTGCTAAGATTTTGAATGGGATTATGTTCTAAAATACGTTTCAGTAGAATTTAGATATTATATTGACTCTTCTGATCCTTGAATACAGGAAATTCATTTTTTAACATTTTCTTTAATTTCTTTCAGTAATATTGTATGTTAAGTATATGGGTCATGTTTTGTAAGATATCCCTCCCAATTATAGTTTTTAATGCTACTATAAATTATATTATGTATTTAATTTCAATTTCCCATTGATCATTGCTGCTATATACAAATACAATTGATTTTGTATATGATATTGTATGTGACAACCTTGTTAAAGTCACTTTAGTTTTAGTAGCTTTTCAAAGATGCCATATAAATTTCTATATAGTTAATTTATTGTGTGTATTGTCTTTGGAAAAAAAGGCAATATTATTTCTTCCTTTAAAATCAATGAGATTATTTATTTATTTTTATTGCTTTGTTGTGCTGGCTAGAATTTCTAGTAGGATGGTGCAAACAGCAGTGAGAGTGTTTTTTCTTTGTTCTTGATCATCAGGGAAAATCAGTCAGCCTTTCACCATTATGTATAATGTTGCCTATACATTTTCCATAGATGCCCTTTGTCAGGGTATGGGAGTTTTCTTTTGTTGTAGTTTACTAGAGTTTTTCTCTGGCATAAATATTGGATTTTGTTAAATGATTTTTCTGTATTATTATGTTTATTATTTATATATTTATTACACATATTATGTATTATTATAATATGTATTATATATTTTATATATTTATTATGTGTATTATTTCTGATTATTCTGTTAATATTGTGAATTACATTGATTTTCAAAAGTTAAACCTAGCTTGCATTATTGGATAAACCTCACTGAATCATGATGTATAATGTATTTCATATATTGTTGAATTTTATACGCTAAAATTTTGTTAAATATTTTTCTGTGTTCATAAAGGTCTATAGTGTACTTTTCTTAAAATATATTTTTCTGATTTTATTATTAAAATAATGCTAGTCTTATACAAAGTGTTGGGAATTTCTTCCTCTTCAATTTTCTGGGAGCATTTATATACAATTGATATTATTTCTTTAAATACTTGTTATAATTTCCTGATGAAGCCACAGTGGTGATGAGATATTTTAGTGGCAATATTTTCTTAACTAAGATTCCTTTTCTCAAAAATTATAGTGCTTTTGGATATTTTATTTCTCTTTCAGGGAGTTTTAGTAGGTTATATCTTAAAAAGAATGTCCATTTTTTCAAAGATGTAGATTCACTGAAAATGAAGTTTATTCAATTCCTTTATTATTCTTTTAATATATTATTAATTATTAATTTAATATATTACTAATAATATATTATAAATATATTATTATTTAATGCAAAATTTGTAGTGAGGCTGCCTCTATCATTTCTAACAATAATAGTAATAATAATAATAATAATAATAATAATAATAAATTTTTCCCACATTAGTCTTGCTATAAATTTATTGATTTATTGGCTTTCTAAAGAAACATTTTGGGAAACACAAATTTTTTTTTTCTTTTCTATTTTACTGATATCTACTAATTTCTTTCTTTTGTTTTCTTGTACTTTAGACAGGTAAATTGGGTGGAGACAGAGAAAGAAGAACTTACTTTGGACTTACTTTGTCTTCCTTTTCTAAGGAAGTCCCATTGATTTGAGACTTTCTATTTTAATATAGACCTTCAGTGTTTTATATATATATGATACAGACCTTCAGTGTTATATATTTCCCTTGAAGTACTAGCTTAGATGTATTCTGTTTATTTTGATGCATTGTTCATTTTTATTGACTGGGGTGATACTCATTTCATTATTTGGGGATTTTAAAGCATTTATTGCCTTCAGTGAGTCTACCCCAGGTGCAGTCCTTTTTTATTTTTATTTTTTTTAATATGGTTCTGGGGATTGAACTCAGGGTCTTATGCATACTAGGCAAGCACTCTACCAATTGAGCTATATCCCCAGCTCTCAGAAGTCTATTATTTGGGGATTTTTCACGCGCTTTCCTTCCTTTCTTTTTCTGTTCTCAGATTTCTTTACTCTGAAACTCACAGCTGATCTCTGATCATCACAGACCACAGAGTGGACAATATTTTAAGGGAAACAGTAATAATAATACCTACCACTTATTGAGGTCTTAACTATGTCAGCACCTTTCTCTTACACATTTCTGATTTTGTATTTTGTGCTTAGACAACGTACCTCATATAACTTGAAACTTTTTAAAGCATTAGACTTGTTTTATGACCTTACCTACAATTAATTCTATCTTGGTAAATGATCTACATGCAATTGGAAATAATGCATATTCTGCTATCCTTGGGAAGAGTGTTTTATAAATGCCAATTATACCAATTTTGTTAATAGTGCTGTATAAGTTTTCATTATCTTTAATTTCTTTCTACTTATTCTATCAATTATTGCAAGAAGAGAGTTGAAATCTCTTCTAACTCCAGAATTGTGTATTTTTCCATATAGTTTTATCAAATTTTGCTTTTAAAACTTTGGAATTAGGTTAACAAATGTTTAGGATTATTATGTTCTTTGAATGAATTTTCTTCTTTGTTGATATAAATGGTCCTGTTCATCTCTGATTTTGTGGTATTTAGGCCATTTACATTGATATCGTTGGGGATTTTTTTATCCTGTTTTTCTCCTCTGTTATTTCTTTCTCTTTCCTTCTTTTGCATTATGAAATATTTTACAATGATTTATTATTATATCCCTTGTTTTATTATTACTTATAACTATTTGCCTTGTTATTTTAGTAGATGCATCAGAATTTATAATACACATTGTTAAACCAGCTTATCTCCAAGGGATATTATTTTCCACTTCAAGTTTATTACAAGTAATGTTTACTACTTTTGTGTAGCTTTTTGAAAAAATTTTGACTGTGTCTTTAATATCAATGATCTTTTTTTCTGGGCATGGGTAGCAGGGATTGAACTCAGGGACACTCGACCACTAAACCACATCCCCAGCCCTATTTTGTATTTTATTTAGAAATAGGGTCTCACTGAGTTACTTAGTACCTCACTTTTGCTGAGGCTGGCTTTGAACTTGTGATCCTCCTGTCTCTACCTCCTGAGCCACTGAGATTACTGGTGTATGCCACCAGGCCCAGCAAGATCACTATTTGTGTGTGTGTGTGTGTGTGTGTGTGTGTGCAGTATCTATTCAGTTCTACTCTGCTAACACCATTTATTTTATGTTTCCAAACTCTAGATATTCATTTTTGGGCTCATTTTATACATTTTTTTCTATGTCTCTTTTAAACATGTTCAGTGTTTTTCTCTAGCTTCTTGAACGTATTGAATACAAGTTGGAGCTATTTTTATTTTTTATTCTATAACCTATGTCATATTTTTTCTGGGTTCAATTTATTGGTTTTTCTCTTTATTATTATTCTTTCCATACCTTTTAATTGTTAATTTGATGTCAGATATTATAAAATTTTACTTATTCCATCCTGGGTATTTTGCATCTTAATAAATACTCTTAAATATTTATGCATTTATATTGTGACTAAGACACTTAAAAACTACATAGTCTTTACATTTCTTACTCTCCAGCTTTGTTGGGCATGACCAGATGCCATTTAGTCTTTGTCCAGTTTTTTTTTTTTTTCACTACTGAGAGACAACCATGCTGAACATGCCACTCACTTATCCCCAGCCTGAGGCATGTTAGCAAAGAGAGCGAAGCACACTAAATTTCCACCTAACAGTGGAAGAGACATCCATCAAAACAAATGCACAAATATCATCACAGATACAGAGAAAACATTGTAAGATCTCTAAACATTTATAACTTCAATAACTGAACCTATAGATATCAAAGTGAAAGTAGTGAGGGACAAAGAGTTCAAAAAGTTGATGGTTAAAATGATCAATGAGTTAAAAGAACTAAGAAATAAATGAAGGAAGAAAATAAAAGATATGAGAGAGCATTTCAATGAGGAGAGAGTCTGAAAAAGAACCAAACAGAAATCTTAAAAATGAAAAAATTAATGAATGAACGAAATAAAAAATTTAATTGAGAAGATTAATGGATTAGATCAAGCAGAAGAAAGAATATCAGAGTTCAAAGACAAAGAAAGCTGAAACATTAAGATTTAAATAAAGAAAAAAGTATCTGTGAACAGAATATACAAGAGCTCTGAGACAACATTAAAAGACTGAACTGAAGACTCATAAGTCTTGATAAAGGAAAGGAGCTATGAATGGCATAGAAAACTGAATTCAGCGTAGTAATAATAATGAATTTTCATAATCTTGGGAAAGAAATGGATATGCAGAAACTGAAGGAAGCATTGAGAACTCCAAATAGTCATGCTCAGAAAAGAGCCTCTCCATAATATGTTATAGTTAAAATGCCAAAAAATTCACTGAATTTTGTAAAAATAAACATTACTTGACATTAAACGCTAATAGAACCGAACACAGTGGAGAATTTCAATACACCATTGTCACCAACAGGTTAATCAATCAGACAGAAAAGCAACAAAGACACACAGATTTCACGTATACTTTAGGTCAAATGGACTTAACAAACATAGACAGAATATTTCATTCAACAGTAGTTGAGTATACTTTCCTTTCAGCTGCTAATGGAACTTTCTCCAAAACTGATCCTATATTAGGATACAAAGAAAGTATTGGAAAGTACAAGAAATTGAAATAATCTCTTGCATCTTTTTAGATAATAATAGAATGAAATTAGAAATCAATAGCTAAGAAAAACTACAGAAACGACACTAATACATGGAGGCTGAAGAATACACTTTTGAATGATGAGTGGGACATTGAAGAAATTTGGGAAAACTTAAAATTTCTTAGAATCAAACAGGAATGGAAATACAACATTCCAGAATCTGTTGTACAGTTAAGGAAGAGCTAAGGGGGGAAGTTTATATCTATGAGTGCCTACAAAAAATAATATCAGATATATTAAATAATGTAATGCTACATCTCAAATATTAAAAAAGCAAGAACACACAACCAAAATCTAGTAGGAAGAAAGAATAAAGATCAGAGCTGAAATTAATGAAGTACAGTATTGGTTCTTTGAAAAGATAAACAAGATTGATAAACCCTTAATAAAACTAATGAAAAGAAACAAAGAGAAGAACCAAATTAATGAAGTTAGAATTAAAATTGGGGATGTTAAGATAAACATTACTAGAATCCAGAAGATTATTAGGGACTATTTTCAAAACTTATAATCCAATAAATTAGGAAATCTGAAAGAAATGGATAAATTTCTATATACAGGCAAGAAAAATACACAATTCTGAGAAAAAAGCAAAACAACAAAAACAAACAACTAAGATGAAAAGATCTCCTCAATTTACAGATAGGCAGAATTAATGTTGCTAAAATGGCTGTGTTTCTGTAAACAATGTACAGATTCAGGAAAATCCCCATCAAAATATCAATGAAATTTCTTCATAGAACTAGTAAAAGCAATCATTAAATTCATATGTAAGAACAAAGATCCATAGTAGCCAAAGCAATCCTGAGCAAAAGAATAAGGGACATTAGAGTACTTGATTTCAAATTGTACTACAGAGCCATGGTAACAGAATGGTACTGGCATCAAACAGACATGTTGACCAATGATATAGAATAGAAGACACGGAGAAAACCTAACACATATATAGTCATCTGATTCTTGAAAAAGGTGCAAAAAGCCTATGCTGGAGAAAAGATAGCATTTTTAAGAAATGGTGTGTGAAAACTAGATATCCTGTGTAGAAGGATGAAACTAGACTCCAATCTCTCACTCTGTGCAAAAGCAACTCAAAATTAACCAATGGCATAGGAATAAGACCAGAAACTTTGCAACTGCCAGAAGAAAACATAGGGAAAACACTTCAGCATGTAGGCATGGCAATGATTTCTTGAAGAGTTCAGGAAATTAAAAAAAAATCAATGTGTTTAGCATCAAACTTAAAAGCTTCTGCACAACAAAAGAAACAGGAGTATGAAGAGAGAGCCTACAGAAAATCTTTGCCAACCACTCCTTTGACAGAGGATTAGAAAATATAAAGAGTGCAAAAAACTCAACACCAAAGCACCCCATCCATCCAGCAAATGGCCAAATGAAATTCGAGCAGACACTTCTCAAAAGAAGTACCAACATACACAAAATACATTCAGTAAAATATTTTTAAAAAGAAGTACAAATGACCAACAATTATATGAAAAAATATTCAACAACTTTAGCCTCAGGAAATGCAAATCAAATCAACATTGAGATTGCATTTCAATACAATGAGAATAGCAATCATCAAGAACACAAATAACCATAAATAGTGGTAAGGATGTAGAGAAAAAGGAACATTTGTACATGGTTGGTGGGAATGTAAATTAGCAAAGCCACTATGGAAATCAGTATGGAGATTCCACAAAAACTGAAAATAGAACTACCATATGATCAAGCTTTATAACTCTTTGATATTTACTCAAAAGAATTCAAGTTAACATACCTTCATGATGCATACATATGCATGTTTCTCACAGTATGATTTACAATAAACAAGTTACAAAATTAGCCTTGTTGTCCATTGACAGGTCAATAGATAAAGAAATGTGGTATATAGGGACAATGGCATTTTATTCAGTCATAAAGAGGACATTAGGTCAATTGCAGGTAAATGGTTGAAAATGGGGATCATTGAATTAAATCAGACACTGAAAGACAAATGTCACATATGGTCTCTAATGTGTGGAAGCTATAGGAAGTAAAAATAAAAGGGATGATTATGAATATTAAAGAGAATTTTAGTATAGAAGAAGAGGATCAGGAGGAAAAGAGAAGGAAAGAAAGGTGAAGTAATGGGAAATGAATGACCAAACCATGTTATGAGCATGTAAAAATGTGCTGTAATTAAATCTACTACTCTGCATAATTAATATGTACCAATAAAAATTTTATCATTAAATAAATGATGTTTTAGTGCTATTATGAATATAATTTTAAAACTTTTATTTTCCTATTGATGCTAGTATGTAGATATACAAATAATTTTTATATATAGGCATTGTATCTATAACTATTAAATTCATTTATTAATTCTACTAGTATGTTTGGGGTTATATAGGATTTCTTTGTACACAATTATCTTATAACCTCCCCTGCTTTCTTGCCCCTGTAGCTTTATTGAGGTATGACTTATAAATACAAATTGTATATATTCAAGGTATTCAGAGTGATGTTCTGATACATGCATATATTGTGCAGTGATTTTCACACTCAAGCTAATTAGCATACTATCATCTCACACAGATACTTTTTTTGGGTGTATGTAAAGAACACTTGAGATATACTCCCTTAGAAAATTTCAAATATACATTTTTATTAACTATCCTGTGCATTAGGTCTTTGGTGTTTATTCATCTTATAATTAAGGTTTGTATTCTTTGGCCAATATTTTTTTATCCCATTTTAATACCCTACAAAACCTGCTAAGTACCATTATACTCTTTGTTACTGTGAAATTTGCTTGTTTTAGACTCCACACATTATATAATAAGTTCATGCAGTATTTGATTCCCTTGGTGACTGATTTATTTAATTTAATATATTGTCCTTTAGGTCTATTGATGTCATCATAAATTATAGGATTTTCTTCTTTTTAAAGGCTGTATAGTATGTCATTGTATATCTACACCATATTTTTTTCATATGTTCACCTATGGACATTTAGGTTGATTCTATGTCTTAGAAACTGGAAACAGTGCTGCAGTGAACTGTGTGTACAAATCTCTCTTTGACAGACTGATTTCATTTTCTTGGAATACATACCCAAAGTGGAACTGCTAGATCATATGGTAGTTCTGTTTTTAATGTTTTTAGGAGACTCTATATTCTTTTCCATAATGGCTGTACCAATATACATTTGTACTAATAGTGTATGAGAAAAGCTTTTTCTCCAAATACTTGCCAAAACTGTTCTTTGCCTTTTTGATAATGGATCTCCTCAAGTGTGGTTTTGATTTGTATTCCTTCATGACTATTGATGTTGAATATCTTTTTATATATTTGCTGGTATATTTCATATATCTTCTGGGGGATATTCATATGTCTTCTTTGGAAAAAAAATGTCTAATCTGTTCCTTTGCCCATTTTTAAATTAGTTTTTTTTTTCTTTTCTGAGTTGTATTAGTTCTTTATGCACTTTGAATATTAATCACTTATCAGATATAGGGAATATAAATATCATCTCCCATTCCTGTCATTTGTTGATTTGTTGCCTTTGTTGTGCAAAAACTTTAAAAAATTTCTTTTATTAGTGTGTTATAGTTATACATAATAGAGGGATTCATTTTGACATATTCATAAATGCATATAACTTAATTTGCTCCATTTCAATCCTCAGGACGTTCCCTTTCCCTCCCTTCCTCCCTTCCCTTGATCAACATGCTCTACTGGGCTTTCTTTTATTTACTTATTGTTTTTAAAATTGGTGCATTAAAATTATATATAAAAGTGGAATTCATTTTGAGATATTCATGTGTGCTCATACCATAATTTGTTCAATTTCTTTCTGCATTTCCTCCCCTTTCCAACTGCTCCTCCATCCTCTACCTCTATTCTACTATTCTCCCGTTTATTTTCATGAGATCCTCTTTTTAAATATTTTATTCCTCTCTAGCTTCCACATATGAGAGGAAATATTAGACCCTGACTTTTTGAGTCTTTAGTTTGTTGCAGTTTCACTATGTTTTTATTGCCTGTACTTTAATATGTGTGTGTGTGTGTGTGTATGTGTGTGTGTGTGTATAGTTGTAGATGGACACAGTACCTTTATTTTATAATTTTTATGTAATGGTGAGGATCAAACTTGGTGCCTCATTTACCACAGAGATACAGCTCCAGCCCTTTATTGCCTGTACTTTCTTTCCCACTTTGGTACTGGGGATTGAATCCAAGGGCACTCAACCACTGAGATACATTCCCAGCCCTTTTTATATTTATTTAGAGACAGGGTCTTGCTAAGTTGCTTACAGCCTTGCTAAGTTGCTGAGGCTGGGCTTGAACTCGAGATCCTCCTGCCCCAGCTGCCAGAGCCACTGGGATTACGTACATGTGCTACCTCACTAGGTTTATTGCCTGTACTTTTGGTGTCAAATCCTAAAAGCCATTGCCTCCATGTCATGGAAATTTTCTTCTGTGTTTTCTCATAGTAACTCTATGGTTTCAGCTCTTATGTTCAAGCCTTTAATCCATTTTGAACTGATTTTTGTGTATGGTTTAAGTAAAGGCTCCAAATGGCCCATTTATAATAATTTTGGAAGAGTTCCTTTCTTCTCTATTTTCTAAGATTTTTTTCCACACCATCAAAATTATTTCTTTCTTAACTGCTAAATTTCAGTAGTAAAACTATTTGAGCTTATCATTTACTTGAGGGAGAATTTGTATTTACAAATTCAATCTCTGTGCTAAATATAACTATTCTGCTGTCTCCCTGAGAGAATACAGGGATTAATTTTATTAGAGGAAACAATTGTATATTTTATTATCCATGGACCCAAATATAATCTATACATTAAATTAAGTCATAGTGTTGGGAAGTGGATGAGTATAGGTATAGTTTTCTACAAAGTAAACTAGGAAGTTAGAAAGTTTGGTCATCACACATTGGACATGGATCCTCAAGTGAGTCACAAAGGCATACAGTAATTTTCTGTTAAATTTACCATCTTCAGGGTATGACCCTTAGCTTGAGCAACTTAGAAAGCGTTTTCTAAATGCATCAAAAGTTATTTTACTTTTCAGTTAGATACCAACATCAGTTAATATCATAATTCTTTGGCCCCATCTGCCAAATTTTTAACTGATAAATTTCTGTTTAACTGTCTATACAGACAAGAGCATTCATGGTATCACTTTAATAATTTTTATATTTTTCCTCAATAATTACTTGTATAAAGTACAGTTAAAAACTAAAATGATAAATTAATTTTCAAAGAAAATATAATATCATGATGTTTATCCCACTCTCCTGCAAGTGGCCTATTTATACTGGCTCTACTATCTTTATAGCTAAAACATTCACTTTAGGTAAATGCAGTCAGAATGTAGACAATTAATTGCTTGAATTTTCCCAATCAATCTAACTCAGTTTAGAAACAAACAGTGCCATCTTTCCATGAATATTCACTATTAAACACTCAAACATTTTATTACCCATAAATCTTTATTGAAACCATATATTTACTCCATCTTAGACTGGTATAAAGTACTTGAATTATATTCCAATATTCATAATAAGATTCATGAACATTCTGTGCTGTTAATTTTGGCCTAAATATTGAATCATTGGAGAAGCATTAAGTGCCAGTAGAAGAAGGAGTTTCATGGCATGGGTTTTAGACCTAGTTCAGTTGCATATTCAATGAGGATGAATCTCTATAAAGAATCAATTTTACTCTTGCTGCACAATAAGAGAAATAGATTGGCTGATCCCCAACATCTGTTATAGCTCAGATTCTATACTTCCTTTCAAACTTAATTTTTACCTTGAAAAGATCATGCCCTTGTTTGTAAACAGCCCAATAAAATCCCATTATATTTAAAAAATTTTAAATTTGTTTTAATTAGTTATATATGACAGTAGAATGTATTTATGCACTTTGATATATCATACATAGATGGGATATAATTTCTCATTTTTCTGAGTGTATATGTTGTAGAATTACATTGATCATACAGTCACATAAATACATACAATAATAATGTCTGTTTTTTTATACTATCCTTCCTATCCCCACATCCCCTCTTCTCCCCTCCCTTTACTTCCCTCTACCTAATCTAAGGTAATGTTATACTTCTCTAGTGCCCGCCTTCTTATTGTGAATTAACATCCGCATATTAGAGAAAACATTTGACCTTTGATTTTTTTGGAATTGACTTATTTTGTTTAGCATAATATTCTCCAACTCTATCAGTTTACTGGCAAGTGAGATAATTTTATTCTTCTTTAAAGCTGAGTAATATTCCATTGAATATATATACCACATTTTCTTTATCCATTCATCTATTGAAGGACACCTAGGTTGGTTCCATAGTCTAGCTATTGTGAATTGAGCTGCTATATGAAAACTACAGAACACTAAAGAAAGAAATTGAAGAAAACTTCAGAAGATGGAAAGGTCTCCCATGCTCCTGGATAGGCAAAAGTAATATTGTCAAAATGGTCATACTACCAAAGCGTTATGCAGATTTAATGCAATTCCTATTAAAATCCCAATGATATTCTTCATAGAAATAGAAAAAGTTATACATACACCAATCAAAAAATTTATTTGGAAAAGTAAGAGACCAAGAATTGCCAAAGCAATCCTTAGCAAGAAAAGTGAAGCAGAAGGCATTACAATACCAGACCTTAAACTATACTACAGAGCTATAGTAACAAAAACAGCATGGTATTAGCACCAAAATAGACTTGTAGACCAATGATACAGAATAGAGGACACAAAGACAAATGCCACTGTATTTTTATCTCTGTGTTTGGTATGCATTAAGAGAAACTTTTCTGGTTGTTTCCCTACAGAAGGTTCAAAAGACCATTAAATAAAGATTCATCAAGAGTTTATCTTGCTTGATGCATTTTTATTAATTGATGTACCTATTCCTCTTTTTAAAATGTTTTTATTAGTGCATTATAATTATACATAATTATACATAATTTATTAGTGCATTATAGTTATACATCATTTTGCAATAATCATATATCATGGAATATAATTTGCTCCATTTCAGTTCCCAACTCCCTCCCTCTGCTTCTTCCCCTTTGTTACTCTACTGGTCTTCCTTTTATTTCTAATTTTTAAAATTGGTGATTTATAGATATACATGAAGGTGAAATTCTTTGTGGTGTACTCATGTGTGAACACAGCATAATTTGGCCAACTTTATTTCCTATCCCTTCTCCCTTCCCTCCTACCCCTTTCATCTACTCCACTGATCTCCTTTCTATATTTTTAGGATTCCCTCTACTCTCCCCCACCTTTATTTTGCTTGAGCTTCTGCATATGAGAGAAAGTCTAATACCCTTGACTTTCTGGGTCTGGCTTATTTCACTTAGCATGATGTTCTCCAGTTTTATTCATTTACTAGCAAATGCCATGAAACCACATTTTCTTTATTCATTCATCAGTTGATGGGCATGTGGGCTGGTTCCATAACTTGGCTATTGTGAATTGCACTGCTATAAACATAGGTATGCATGTACTATAGTACACTGGTTTTCGTTCTTTTGGATAAATTCCAAAGAGTGGGTTAGCTGGGTCATATGGTAATTCCATTCCTTGTCGTCTGAGAAATTTCTATATTGCTTTTCAAAGTGGTTGCATTAATTAGCAGTCCTTAAGAGAATATATGTACCTTTTTCCTCACATTCTTAAAAGCATGTATTTTAATTTTTTCTGGATGATTGCTATTCTAACTGGAGTTAGATGAAATTTCAATAGGAATTTATTCCTTTCATATAAGTTGCTGAATTTATTGTTGTATTCTCTTTTTTCTTGACTTGTCTAGCTAGAGGTTTCTAATTTGTCTTTCAGAGAACCAGACCTTGTTTCTAGTTTTTCTCTGTTTTTCAGTTATTTTTTTCATTCATCTTTGGTTCTCATAAATCTTTTTTAATCTCCTACTTTTTAATCTTTAATTTGTCATTCTATTTTGCTTCTTAAAATAGAACTTCATTTCATTTATTTTAAACTCTTCCAAAATACACATTTAAACCAATACGTTTTCTTTATTAGCTTAGTTGCATTCTAAAAATTTAATGTGTTGTGTTTTTATTTTCATTAAAGTAAAAATATTTTATAATTTCCATTTTTAATTTCTTATTTGATCAGGAGATTTATTCAGGAGACTTGTTTAATTTACAAATATTTTCAAATATGCAGATTTCTAAAGTTTATTTCTAATTAAATTATACTATGGTCAGAGTACATATTCTATGATTTTAATACTTTTTCAGTTTATTCAGGCTTTTTTTTGGGGGGGTTAAGTGTTCTGTAATATCAATTATGTCAAGTTTGTTGTGTTGTTCAGGTCTTTGACACTTTACTATTTTGTATCTACTTATTCTGTGAGTTTATTGAAGTAGAATATTGAATCTATAGCCATATTTATGGATTTTTCCTTTCAGGTTTTTCAGCTTTTTTTTGTATATATTCTAAAATTCTGTAGTTTAGTGTTATATATTTAGGGTTCTTCTGTCTTGATTAATTGATACTTTAGTCATTTTGAAATGTCTGTTTTAAATTTTGAAATGTCTTTTTTAAATTCTGGAATGTATTTTTTTCTGAAGTGCATTTTTCCAATACTAATATTGCTACTTTAGTTTTAATTAATGTGTTATTTTTTAAAAAAATGTTTTGAATCTATATCTTTATATTTTAAGTGCATTTCTTGCAAACAGTATTTTGTTTACCTATACTTTTTTATTATGACAGTCTTTGCGTTTTTACTAGAAATTTTAAGCAATTTATATGTTATATGATTATTAATATGGTTCAGGTTAGGTTTGCTATCATACTGTTTATTTCTTTTATTTTAAATTTTCTTTTTCTTTTCTTTTTTTTCTGGGTGTGTGTGTGGGGGTACCAGGGATAAAGCTCAGGGGCACAAAACCACTGAGACACATCCCCAGCCCTATTTTTTTATATTTTATTTGGAGACAGGTTCTCACTGAGTTTCTTAGTGCCTCACTTTTGCTGAGGCTGGCTTTGAATCTGAGATCCTTCTACCTCTGCCTCCCAAGCTGCTGGGATTACAGGTGTGCACCACCACACCAGGCCTTCTTCATGTTCTTTTTCTACTTCCACTTGGATTAAATTGGTTATTTTGTAATGTGTAAGTTACACTTTTTATTATTATCAAATATCCTTCTTATTTATTTAGTATAAACATTATTTACCTTATAATCTATTTACAAGTATTATTATTTTATGCATATCATGAAATCTTACAGCCATATACTTCTACCTCATTCTGTAATCCTTTGTTCTATTGTTGTCATACACTTTTTCACATTGTAAACATGAAAATACTGTTATTATTTTTTTTAAACAATTGCTTCTTTTTAAAAAATAACTTTAAAATTAACAAACATGTTTTATATTTGCCATGTTAGCATTCTTAGATATTATTGTGCACAGTTAACTTTCCATCATCAGCCTGAAGAATTATTATTAATATTTCTTTAATGAAAATCTGATGCAAAAAAGTCTGGAGGTTTGACTTTTTTTTTCTGCCAGATACAAAATTTCATTTTATCTTATCTTTTTTTGCCAGATACAGAATTTCATTATCCCCTTTTAGTATTTTTAAAATGTCATTGTACTTGTCTTTTGGAATGCATTGCTTTTGTCATTTAAGGTTGCATTTATTGTACCTTTGTTGTATGCAACATTTTTCCTGCTACTAGATATATTTATAGTGTTATTTTATTATTATTATATGTTATTTTATTATTTAGATTTTATTTGTTTTTATCTTCCATTTGTTTTTACTCAGAATTAAAGGTTTATAATTTTCATCAGATTTTGAAAACTTTGACAATTATTTCTTTAAATATTTCATCCTCTGTATTCAAATTATTGTTATATAAGATACAATGTGATAGACACAAAAATTATCTATAATATGATGTGATATATTGCTTATTTTGAGAAATAATAAGAAGAACTATAATTTTAATATTGCTTTGCAATTTTTTCTAATTACTTTTATGTATGCTTAATATATTATTTCAGTCAGTTCTTAAAATAAGTTCTTAAAATAAGTTCTATCACTGTATTAGATTATAATCTAATTAAGAGTGATAGAAACATAGAAAATATCAATATTATGTTGTGACAATTCTGCAAAGGAAGTTTCAATTCTACCCTCTTGGAAAGCAAAAACAAAGAATAACTTCTGTACTGGGTAGATGGTCAGAGAAAAGCAGTGACATTTCAGCTGGGTATTGAAGAATGAAAGGAGGAAGAGAGACATATCATTTATAGAGAAGAGCACAAAGGCTTAGAAGTTTAAACTTGTTCTTTGGAAAATGATGAGACATTTACATAGAAATAGGGCTTGTGAAGAAAAAAAATGTCAAATAAGTAGGTGGCTATAGATTATGGATATCCTAAAAGACTTGTATTTGCTAATAAGTTTGGATTTTGAAATGGAGATACTATATTGTGCAACCTTCTTATGAAAATTTATTTTATAAGGATATTAAGGGAATTAAGATCTGATCAAAGCAGAAAGTAACAGTGGCATTTTTGGCAACTTTGATACTGAGTAGTCACAAGGGTACTCTCTTGCTTCCAAATCTGTCTCAATTTTATACCTATATAAAACTATGTAGTAGATCTCATTTACATACTTTTATAGTCCCCTCAATGAGAAATTGTGACAGATACACTAGAGTAAGACTGCCTTAGTCTTATTCATATGGGACAGAACTCTGTTTTGGCATTTTGAATTTCAGATATTTGGGATATTGGTGACTTTTTTTTAAAGATCAATGATTTAATTTACTTTGCTAGGAAGGAAACATCTGAAACTAACATGGGTTCTTGCCAGAAAATTACCTAGGGAAATATTTGATTTCCCAAAACCATTCTCTATCCCTTTAAAACAGATAATTTAGAAGAGAATAAAAAATATCTTGAAAATTAATGGCAATTTTGAAATAGAATATTTTGTCAAAATCAAATTCATTTCATTAAATGCTTGAGAAGAATGCAACGAATAAATGAGGTATGAATGACTGTAAGATGGGACAATTACCACCTCAGAAACAATATATTTGTAAAGTTAATTCTTCTTGAACATGAACAATCCCCTTACACTTGACCCCTTTCTATTGCTTCTCCCATGCTTGAACTCTCCTTGAACTTTGAAGATCTATCTTGAGAGTATGATACTGCCATCTCTTTTGCATCTGGTTATTTTAGCTCCAATTTGCAGCCCTAAAATGGCAATTATGGTGATATATTGCTCAAGTCACCCGACATGGATTAGTATCGGGATCAGCACATTTATGCACAGGAGTAGTGAATGGAGACTGCAGCTATGATTTTAAATGACTTGATTAATTCTGAAACAACATTTCAGAGTCCATTAGGTCCAGCAGGTGTTGGGGTGCAGACTGTGCTTTTTCCCTAAGCAGCATATTTGATTAAAGTGCCAAACTATTTTGGATTCATACACTATCTTTCCTAGAATTATTCCTGTTCACACTGTTAAATTTTCTGAACACCCACCACTTTTCCTGATAGAGATCTTCTCCCTGTTTTGTCTCTACCAAAGTTCCCTTGTGTCAATTACTGAGTGCCAACTGTGAACAACTTGAACAAAGTGTTCTGTTCCTGTTCAAAAAGCCATTTGCATGACAGAACACCAACTACCCCACTGCTAAAAGCTCCTGCTGACTCAGGTCAAAATAAGGCCAGTTGTGCTGTTTATCCTTAGGGCCATTTCATCAACAACTTGTGTCAAGGTTAGAAATGTGTCCAGTTAAAGCCTTGGTTCAGTGCTTTCTTTTACTACTAAATATACATATGCATGACATTATGAATCTCCCTCCACCCCATCTGGATGTCACTGCTCTAATAAAAATGTGTGGGTCTGGGCTTTATATTTAAGTTCTTTGGGGTTTTAAAATGGTAGTTACTTTGTGGATTTCATGGGTTCTAAAGTAATTCTTACAATGGGCCATTCATGTTTCATTACTTTCAGTTCTTTTCTTTACAACATAAATAACATTGTAATTAGTACAACATTTGTAAAATAACTTTAAAAGCAGTGCCATGAATTGTTTTGTTTTCTCTTCTCCTGGTGTAAGGTATGCATACACTGAAAACATATAATACACTGAAAACACCTCATATTTTCATATTTCTGTCTCTATTATAGTACATACAACATGTATTCTAAATATTTGTATATTACTATATATTTTTTTTCTTTTTGAATCACATCTTGTTCTTTCATCCTTATGCCTATTGCATTTTTATCCATCCATCCATCTAACACTTTCAGACCATGAGCTAGATACTCAATAAATATTTTTAATTACATAAATTAATATGTTCTTGGAAGCCAAGGAACAAATAATACAGTTTTAGTCATCTGCAATTAATCCTGCCAATGTAAATATGCAATGTAATGGAACAAAATAAATGTGCATTGTTGTATGGAGTGTGAGGTTGGGTTCTTTCTCTCATGAAATCAAAGAAGGAAATCCATGGACACAAGGGTGAGAGCAAAGTAATAGAATTAAAGTATAGAAAGAAAAAAAGCAGAGCTCCCAAAGGGGATAAGTTCCAAGAGAGGGATACCTGAGAGTAGCTATTGTCTAGGGGTTTATATAGATCTATAAGGTTTAGGAAGCTAGCCACTTACCCAATCCTGGGTAAGGCATTCAGTGTTCATGAGTTATTCACGTGACCTTTGGTCCAGTCAGGTTACTGTGCCTTTTTTTGGTGGGGGTCTGGGTACCAGGCAGTCAATGTCTCACAATCAGGTATTTCTTTATTTTTTCTCTTTTTTTTTTTCTCTGCTAATACAGGAGTTGACTTGACCTTAATGGGCCTGGGTTGGGTCTGTAGTTCTCAGTCCTGCTATGCAGAAACCTGATTTCAAAGGAGACCTAGTTTCCAGCCTTTCTATTTTAACCCTTTCTTCTACCTCATTAATATTGTATAAACATTGGAGGTAGAACATTTGGGTACTAGCATCAGCTTTTTCACTATTGGCTAAGTAACTTGAAAAAGTCACGTAATCCCTCTTTCTAAGCTTTCTCATAATTAAAATATAGGTAAAACTGTTTGTCCTACTCCATTTATGGAGTTGTTAAAATGAATGAATGGAAGAATATAAGTGAAAATATTTTGAAAACAATACAAAAAGTATTGAGATTAGTGATAGAGGTGATAGTTGAAGGCATATGGTTATATTTCATATATGGTGTGCCTGGGAATAATATTGTCCTCAGCAAGAGAATTGATGTTCATTAGAAGTAATGAATAAGTAAACTGGTATAGCTACTCTGCTATTCAAAGGCCCAAATAACAAATTTACATATACACTTTATGTACTGACTGACAAAAATTTCCTTCCCAAGAACTTGATGCTGCTTATACATAACAATTCAATTTTTTTAGCCAAAAGGAACATAGTATTAAATAGAATGAAGGTTATCTGATTATTGAAAACTTGGAAGCTGGGTTACCTAATAATTTTCTATATTTTAAAAATTTATGTAATTTCATAGAATAGCTCATATTACAGTTTGTCAATACATGAGCTTGAAAATGGAGACTTTTTCTAGTCTGTTCATCTCTTTCTTCTTCCAAGTTTTGAAACAACTGAGATACGAATCAGAAAAAACAAAAACCCAACAACCACCAATCTTTATTACTCTTAACATTCCTGAATTAGTGAATATTGCTATAGATTTATGGTTAGAGAGCTTGCTATTAAATAACCTGATTTGAACCTTTATTTTCTCTCCAGAACTGGAGGCTTTTCCTTGCAGAAACAAGGCTAGATTTGTTAACTCTAACATGGTAGAAGAGGCCCCAAATCTTGCCTTCTTCAGTCAAGCTGAATCTAAAAGATAGGGACCTAAAGTGAACCCAGTGCACTCAGCTACTTATCCCAAATTAATTAGTTAGATCAGCTACTCTTTCCATGAGAGGAGGGAGTTGGGGGAGAGGCTGAAATACTTCCATGCTTTGCTCTCTAGGGAATAGAATGGGAATTCCTGCTCTAGAAGAAAATATGAAGTGTTTTCAGTGTATTATTATCATCTGTTACCCATTGAGCAAATTCTATCACAGCAGAAACCTAAGCTGTACTACTATAGTTGGCAATATCTACTAAACTCCTAGGAAAAGAGGGCCTTGCCTTTTTTATGTCTGCTAGTCCTCTTAAGTGCTCACACAATGAGACTGACAGGTGTCTTTGTAAAGAAATCATGAAGTTGCTCAAAGGTTAGTTTTGCTCTTTTAGTCAGGCTGGCCTCTCTCTCTCTCTCTCTCTCTCTCTCTCTTCTCTCTTCTTTTATTCTAGAAAACAACAGTGGTTGATTTCAAATAGAAGGTGATCAGATATTTTAAATGTCTAAGTTGTTGGATCACTATTGGAATGGATGAAAACTATCACAATATTTTAGTGTATGGTATTTATAAATGTCATCATTTTGATGGTCCTACTTTTCTAAGCAACAGAAAATTTACATTTTTTACTTTGTTAGAAAAAATTAAATTATAATTACATTTCATAAACCTTTGTTTAATGCCTATTGTGTGCAAGGCATTATACCAAGTACTATAGAACATGTAAAAAGAGTAAAATACAACTGGTTTCTATATACCATATCTGAACAATTTCATCCATAGGAATTTATGTTCTGGAAGAAATGTACTGAAATAAATTTCAGTATCAGTATCAGATATAAATACATAATAAATTTCAGTATCAGGATCCAAAAAAAAAAAAAAAAACCCAAACAACAGAATAAGTCTTGAACTGGCTAGATTAAAAATAAAGGAAAGAAGACTGCAGTGCTAGGGAATCTTTATAGCTGGATAATAGCACAAACCCAAGTGCCTGTGAGTAAGCTTTGAATAGATGAGTATAGCTTTTGGTTTAAATAGAGAGTATTGATCAAAAGTTTCTCAGGCCTTGGAAGCATGTGGGAGGGAACAAAATGATATGTTATGAATATCTTATCCCTGAGTTTTAAAATGGTATCAGTGGGTTTCTTGTCCTAACTAAATTGAGAGGACCAACCTATTCTACGTACATAAGAATCCCTGTAATTTTAAACCTGACCATCTTTATGCCACAGAGAATTTATATAAACTGAATCACTTTACAGAATAGTACATTCTAATTTCTAGATTTTTTTAAAAAAGTTATCTTTAAGCAAAATTAAAGTCTATATCATCTTTCTATTTAGAACATGTGCCTATCCTAATGAAGCCTGCCTTGAATATGCCAGTAATTGAGTAAAGAAATAATAAGTTCTTTTTTTTTAAATCTTGAAACAAAATCTACTATTTTACAATTTCTGTCCACTAGTCCAAATTCCAACCATTAGGCAAAGATGGTCTAAATCTATGTTCCCCATCTGTAGATGTTCTTCAGATGTTTGGATGTAACTCTTAATTTCTTTCTGTTTTGTGGTGTGGGTTTTCCAGGTTTATATCATAGAAATAATTCTTCTCTGTATTTTATTCATTACCACTGATATCTGACTCTACTCCTCTACACTTTTTTTTTTCTTTTTGGTACTGGGGATCGAACTCAGTTTCACTTTATCACCAAGCCACATCCCCAGCCCATTTTAATTTATTTTATTTTATTTTTGAGACAGAATCTCACTAAAGTTACTGAGAGACTCACCAAGTTGCTGAGGCTGGCCTTGAACTTGTGATTCTCTTACCTCAGCTTCCTAAGTCTTTGGGATTACAAGTGTATGCCACGATACCCGGCTCCCCTACATTAAAAAAATCTTTTATACATTTTTCTTCCAATATACAATTCTGACTTGGAAGCATCAGTGAGTGTTGAACTTTGTCTGCACAGAGGAACACATAGAATTTGAATGGAGTTCACAAGGGAATGTTGCACAGAGGATAACTCCACAACCCCTGCTATGTGTAATAAAGGAAACTTTGGAAGCTCATTTTCTTAATATTTAATAGTGAATTAGCACAAAACAATTTGGCTATCAGGTTTTATATGACTAGATCTTATATTTATTCTTTATGGGTCAAAGAAAAAACATTTCCTAATGATTGAGGCCAAAAATTTAATTGTGGAAAGGTATTTCATTGTGGGTGTCATTTCTCCCAGGTTTGTGACTATTTATTGCACAGAAATGGACAGAGAATAAGAAATGGACAAATTGAAACAAAAGACAGGTTTCTCATTCACACATTCTTTTTATTTTTCTTGAATTGACATTGCCTAAGAGTTGAAGTGCAAGTATTAATTATAATCCAGAAATGATCATTTTTTGGTTGTTTTTCAAGAAACCAAACTCTAATTTGAATTATTTTGTAATTGAAACTATTTCCTAATGGATTACAAATCATAGCAAGGTTATTTAGGTGAAAGAAAAAAATATTGAAGGTTTCCTTAAAGTCTAGTTATAAGAGATAGGAATATGAAAGATAGTGAATGGGTGTTCTAATTAGTTATGAAAACTATTTGTATTAGCTATGATAATGTATTAGTGATGCCAAGGGTGTTTGATGGAGTGCTGTGCATGAGTAAAAAGATGTTGCCTGGGGTGCTGGGTCTTTAGATGAACATCCCTGTTAGAACTTCTGCAGCTGACATCTTCCCCAAACATTAGCAACATTCTAACATGTTGTGTCTGGGAAATGGGTAACCAAGCCTTCAGACCCTTCAAAAACTGGAGATTAGAGTAGTCAGAGTTCATGCCTCAGTGCACCTCAGAGTGACCCTCTCATCAAGTCCACACTGAACTCCTATGGAACCTCCCCCACCATTCTTCCACAACCTACAATCCTTCCAGATACCAGCTTGACACTAGTTGTATCTATAATAAACGAGGAGGAGTGGCAACACGCCATTCCCTGTCACAGACCTGAAAAATTTCATTGAAATCTTTCTTCTGAAAAAGATTCTGAACTCAGGAACACAATATCCTTTGTTCACATTTCTCTCTCTTCTCCCCACTGAAGTTGTGAATTTTAATACTAGACACTCAATATTAAGATATGCAAAACAGAATACAGGGATATACAAATCTTTATTTTATTAACACTGTAAATTCCACTTCCTCAGAATTTCCAATTTTCTCCTGCATAACAGCATAAAGACAGTTAAAGACACTTTTGGTGACATTCCCTTTGTTTAATGAAGCTCGGAGTTATGGGCAAGTGCCTTGAACTGCCGTTATTATCTGCATGAGTGAATAAGGGCTGAGGGTCCAGATCTGTGCAAGACTTTTATTGCAAATAGGCACATTGATCATTCATAATCAGACCTACCAGGTCAGCAGTGCTGCAGTGCCAGCAGACTCTGAAAAAGCTGACCAAGGGAGCGGGAGTGCTCATAGATGAACCTAATATTCAAGCAGAATAAAAGCTTTCTAACATGTTCATCTCTGCTTTCCTGTGATAGAGTGAGAGTGAGAACCAAAACAATTTGAACTGTACGCCATGCTACCAATCACAGAGCCATCCTCTGTCCATCTGAGAGTTCTCCATGTTTCCAGAACCTTGTTTTTCTTCAAGGTACACTCCTTCTCTGTAAAGGTTTGTGCTTCATATTTCCTATTACCATACTATTTAGGATATTTTTGGAGCTGCTTTCTTGTAAAGACATTGTGTTCTTATTTCCCTATTTTCTCACATTTGAAGTCACATTCAAAAGAGAACATTCATAAGACATCACTATTTGAAGCTTCAGAGTGAAAGGGAAACCAAATGCTTCTTTCTTCATAATTTCTTTGGTTAGTAGTAAGTTTTGAAATATATTTTTGAATATATAACATCCTATTTAAAAATTCAATTTTATATAAGTTACTGTACTCATGTAGGCCTAATGAACATATTATTATTATAATCAAACACAGAGTAATTCTTTCACAGCAATGTCTGTGTGTGTGTATTGGATCATCAGCACAATAACATAGTGACAATAAGAAGGTGAATGCTTTATTCTAGTCACAATTGGAAGTCCTGGAAATATGTTCATTTTAGGTTTTATGCCTCCTAATTCTTCCCTAAAAAGTAACAAAAATAAGTAAATATTAGTCAGTGAAGGACACAAAGATAGTAGCAGGGAAGTAAAATTTGAATGGTCTCAGATTTTTGAGACTAACAATGTCTGCTGAGAACACCAGAAACTTAATTTGATTTCCTGTGTTCATAGAGAAAAATGATGATGCTATCCCATTGTGTACTGAATGTGCCTTGTTAATTATTTTTATATTGGTGATAGATTTGCAATGATGTAACCACATAAAATAATTCACTTGACCTTGTGACTAGTGACAAGCATATGTCAGATGGCTGATTAGTGGGAGGGGTTTATCAAATCATTTGAATGATGATTCTGTGAGCTTATTAGTAAGATCTCCTAATCAGCTATGCTAAGTGAACACAGGGTATACCAAAGGGTTAAGAAGAAAAATGTGACCAGTTTGTTAATCACTTCTTCATAGACTCAATTCTGGAAATTATTGGAATTCAATTGAGGCTATGATTCTTCTACCATATTGAGAAGTGAGGAGAAATTCTTATTCTAAAATAATCAAATGTGTATACTGACATATGGAAGTAGTTTTAGATATGTTCTCTGTTGTCAAATAAACTTAAGATCATCCTGAAAGCATCAAAGCCCAGGAAGCTTCAATTACTGATTTATGCTTAGATAAATATTTAGCCAATATTTAAGGTACTAGTAATGTGATAGAAACCACTAATTGGAGGGATAATTGATTAAACTCTAAAATTTTAGAAGTAAAAGGGGTATTATGGTTTAATTATTCATTTTCATAAGTAATCTTGAGGCTCAGACTGGATAAGCATAAGCCACAGATTGTGATCTCTGGAGCAGATAGATATAGAAAGTAAGCTGAAGTATTAAGATAGCATTTTAAAATGTAATTGATTAGCATATGTAAGAAGGCAAAAATATGGAAAAAATGAATGAGGAAATTAAAAAATACAAAACAAAGATAAAAATGCAAGCATATCAATTGGCTATATCATTATATTGTGTATTGCATGCATGTACGAATATGTAACAACAAATCCCATCAGTATGTGTACTATAATGCGCCAATTAAAAATGTGGGGAAAAATGCAATCATAATAGCCTTTTGTTTACAGAATTACAACTTTAAAAATTAAGAAGAAAGTAGTTTTATATTTATGCATAATTTTACCACTTGTGATGCTCTTAATCTTTCTTTTTTTTTTTAAAGACTTTTTTTTTTTTTAAGTTGTAGATGGGCACAATACCTTTACTTTAGTGATTTATGTGGTGCTGAGGATCAAACCCAGTGTGAGACAAGTGCTATACCACTGATACACAACCCTAGCCCCTCTTAATCTTTCTTATGGATCTGGTTGTCATTATCCTTCAGAAATTTCCTTCATTGTTCTTTCCTTTCTGATTGAACTTCTTTTTTTTAAAAGATTTTTTTTAAACCTTTGTTTTATTTATTTATTTATATGTGGTATTTAGGATCGAACCCAGTGCCTCATACATGCTAGGCAAATGCTCTACCACTGAGTCACAACTCTAGCCCCAAACTGAACTTCTTTTATTCATTTCTTAATAATGCATATCTGTTTTTGGTAGTTTATTTCACTTTTAATTTATGTGAAAATGTTAATATAATTTTTTTACCCTTCAGTGTTTTTAACATGCTTATTTGGGTTTGGATATGAGGTCCCCCCACCAAAAAAACCCTTCCTATATTAAGGAAGAAATATTCAGAGGTGCAATGATTAGATTATGAGAGCTGTAACGTGATCCATCCATCCTAGTGTGAATGGACTGACGGGGTGGTAACTATAGGCAGGTGGGGCATGGCTGGAGGAAGTGGTCACTGTGGGTGTGCCCTGGAAAGCTCATCTTCCCTGTAGCCTCTTCACCCCTTTTATCTCTGCTTCCTGGCTGGCATGAATGGAGTAGCGCTCCTCTACCACACCCTTTTCATCATGATGTTCTTTTTCATCTAGCACTCAGAGCAATGGACTCAGCTGATCATGGACTAAACCGCTGTAATTGTGAGCCAAAATAAGCTTGTACTCCTCTAAGTTGTTCTGGTTGGGTATTTTGGTCACAGCAAAGTAAAGCTAACTAACACAATGCTAATCCAACATATTTTGACTTCCATAATTTCTGATGAGACGTCACCATTAAATTTTATGATATCCTCCCTTTTTCCAAATCCCTTGAAGGAATTTATTTTTTAGCTCCTTTCAAGATTGTCTCTTTACCTTCTTATACTTATAGCAGTTTGTCCTTGATATAGTTAGGAGAGAATTTCTTTTTAAAAATTATTTATTTATTTAAGTTAGGTATATATGACAGCAGAATGCATTTTGATTCATTGTACACGATTGCAGCACAACTTTTCATTTCTCTGGTTGTACACAATATAGTGTCACACCATATATGTGGTCATACATGTACCTAGGGTAATGATGTCCATCTCATTCCACCATCTTTCCTGACCCCATGCTCCCTCCCCATCCATCCTCCCCTTTGCCCAATCAATGTTCCTCCATTTTTCCCTTCCCCCTCACTCCCATTAAGGATCAGCATCCAATAATCAGAGAGAACATTCGGCCTTTGGTTTTTTGTGATCGGCTTATTTCATTTAGCATGATATTCTCCATCCATTTACCGGCAAATACCATAATTTTATTCTCTTTTAATGCTGAGTAATATTTCATTTTGTATATACCATGATTTCTTCATCCATTCATCTATTAAAGGGCATCTAGGTTGATTCCACAAATTAGCTATTGTGAATTGAGCTGCTATAAACATTAATGTGGCTGCATTACTATAGTATGCTGATTTTAAGTCCTTTGTAGACTGAGGAGTGGGATAGCTGGGTCAAATGGTGGTTCCATTCCAAGTTTTCTAAGGAATCTCTGTACTGCTTTCCAGATTGGTTGCACCACTTTGCAGTCCCACCAGCAATGTATGAGTGTGCCTTTTCCCCCACATCCTCATCAACACTTATACTTGTTTATATTCTTCACAACTGCCATTCTGACTGGCATGAGATGAAATCTTAGTTTTGATTTGTATTTCTCTAATTACTAGAGATGTTGAACATTTTTCATATATTTGTTAATTGAATGTATATCTTCTTCTGAGAAGTGTCTCTTCAGCTCCTTAGGCCATTTATTGATTGAGTTGTTTGGGATTTTTTTAGTGTTAAGTTTTTTGAGTTCCTTATATATCCTGAAGATTAATGCCATATTTGACATGCATGTGGCAAAAATTTGCTCCGCAAATGTAGGCTCTCTCTTCACATATCATTGATTATTTCTTTTGATGAGAAGAAACTTTTTAGTTTGAGTTCATCCCATTTATTAATTCTTGATTTTATTTCTTGTTCTTTAGGAGTCTTGTTAAGAAAGTCAGGGCCTAATCTGACGTGAGAACTCAAACTATCATTATTTGCTAATGAAATGATTCTATACTTAGAGTATCCAAAAAACTTCACCACAAAACTTCTAGAATTAATAAATGAAATCAGCAAAGTAGCATGATATAAAATCAATGTCCATAAATCAAATGAATTTCTATACATCAGAGATGAATCCTCTGAAAGAGAAATTAGGAAAACTACCCCATTTACAATAGCCTCAAAAAGCAAAAACAAAAACAAAAAACAAACAAACACAACCTTAGGAATCAACAAAAGAGGTGAAAGACCTCTACAATGAAAACTACAAAACACTGAAGAAAGAAATTGAAGAGGACCTGAGAAGATGAGAAGATCTCCCATGCTCTTGGACAGGCAAAATTAATGTTGTCAAAATGGCTATATTACCCAAAGCACTATACAGATTCAATGTGATTCCAATTAAAATCCCAACTTCATTCCTTGTAGAAATAGAAAAAGCAATCATGAAATTCATTTGGAAAAAATAAGAGACCCAGAATAGTTAAAGCAATCCTTAGCAAGAAAAGTGAAGCAGGAGACATCACAATACCAGACCTTAAACTATACTACAAAGCTATAATAACAAACACGACATGGTATTGGCACTAAAACAGACTTATAGACCAATTGTACAGAATAGAAGACACAGGGACAAACCCACATAAATGCAGTTGTCTTGTACTAGACAAAGGTGCTGAAAGCATACATTGGAGAAAATGTAGCCTATTCAACATGGTGTTGGGAAAACTGGAAGTCCAATGCCGCAAAATGAAATTAAATCACTATCTCTCACCATGCACAAGATTCAGTAGATCAAGGACCTAGGAATTAGACCAGAGACCCTGTGCCTAATAGAGGAAAAAGTAGGCCCAAATCTTTTTATTTATTTTTATAGGCATTTATTAAACTTCCTGAATCTGTAAATAATGTATTCTACCAAATTGGTAAAATTTTTCAAATTGTTTTTCTTCCTCTTTTCTTTCTGGAATTCCAATCATATACAGGTTAGACAAATTCAATTCAAAGATTCAGTTCTTTTTTTTTCTTGTCTTCTATTGTTCGTTTTTTTTCTTTCTCTCTGTTCTTTGTATTGGAGAATTTCTATTGATGTATTTTAAATTCACTGTTTTTTTTTTCCTCCAGTAATTTCATTGCTGTTGAGCTCATCTAGCTAATTTTATGGATTCTTCCTTAATGTACAGTTGTTCTACCACCTTTGGACTTTATACATATTAAGCTTCCTGTGAACAATTGGGGAATGTACTCAGATTAGAAAAGCATTAGACTCAAATTCTATATACTTTATCTATCAAGGGCAGGTTCTCTTTGATTTCATCCTGTGGTTTATACCATACAGTCAGTGATATTTGGACAATTTATGCTCTGGTTTTTAATCTGATTCCTTCTGTGTGTGTGTGTGTGTGTGTGTGTGTGTGTGTGTGTGTTTAATTGGCAGGATTTCCCCATTTAATTTCTAGTTTATTTTCTTAGATTGAGTTCTGGTGTCTGAAACCTTCAACCAGTACTCTTTTTTTTAAACTTATATTATTTACTTTAGTAGTGAGAGTTGGGAAGGCCAGAATATTTGACAAAGTCAAAATTCATACTCCTTTCATATACAGCTTTTACAAAAACTAAACTCCTTTTCTACTTCTATTTTTTAATGTTTTATGGTACATTTAAATAATTATTTTTATTTTATTTTACCAAATAAAAGTATTATTTATGGAGTGTTTAATGTCTATATCAGTTCTCAACCATTTTTGCTTTCCTGTACTGTTTATAAATAGTGATGTTCAATGTCATTGCTTTTTCTATTAATCCAAGACTCTCTGCTCTCCATCTTTAACATATTAAACATTTCTTGCCTTATGGCATGTCTTTTGTTGTTTTTTGTTTGTTTTCCAGAACATTTTTTATTTATTCTTTTTCTCCTATCATGTCAGAAAATTTTGAATGGGAGTGGCGACAAATATGAATATCCACAATGATTCTGTCTTCTCAAAATTTTGAATATTGTGTCAACTTTAATTTTTTTCATCACTCAGTTTGTTTTACTAAATAATCAATATATTTTGAATTATTTTTCAAAAAGTAAGTTAAAATTAAAAAAATATGTAATTAAAGTAAAAAAAAAATTACTTGAATTTATTTGGGACAGAGTTCAAACTAATTGACATATTCCTCAATTTGTTTCCTTGGATATATTTTAAAAATGCATTTGCCAGAAAGTTGTCATTCCTATTTGTATTCTGGGTTTCATTTTCAGGTCTCATGTACCCATCTAGATATAAACTTCTTATGATATGGGCTTTGCATATCCAGAGAAATAACTCCAGGGCCTTGGCAGTGTTGATTAGAATTATACATTTATTTTACCTTTCTCTAATTTACTCTAATGGCAACAGATGAAGTATGATTTTAATCCCTAAGTTTGAGCACTTGATCTCGATCAAAATTTTCTTAAGAAGACTGTATTAAAAAGGATAGATATTTTTTCCTACTAGTTCACCAGTATGTAATATCCACATCTTGTTCTTGTTGTTTTTGAATAGAATTAAACACTCTCCATTGAAAACTTCCCTTTGCTAAAAGCCATTTTAACATAATACATTTAAGAATGCAGGTAATTCTTTTGTTGTAATTTTGTAGGATTTCAAGATACATTTACAACAGGATTTGTAAGATGTGATCATTAGGATTTTATGACAGAATTAAGTATTTGTTTACTGTATGTAACCATGATATGCCAATTGCTTTTTAATCTAGTTCTAATAAGTGAACAATTTATTGCCACTAACACCTATAAAAATGACACAATGAGGAGCCCTAAAAAATTTGAGATTAGTTAGTTGAACGCTTTGCTTTGTATGTGAATTATAATCTTCACAGAAATAGATAAGAGATATATACAAGCAATTATGACCCTGTACAGTATTTTATTTATGAAACACTAAAGAATATGGCTATATATTTGTAATTAAGTTACTGATTGAGTGCTATGTAAATAGTAATATATTATCTTAATGCTTCATAAATGATAAGAATTGAAAGAATTATATAGAAACAATGCTACCTTATCTTTGTTCATAAAGTTATTTGATATATTTTATTCTTCCATATCATTTACTATCATTATATTTTAGGTAGGGCTGTAGGGGCACATTAATAATTTTTAAAAACATTGAGATGAAGTTTTTTGTTCACAGTTATGAATTTGTGATATGATCTGACAATTCAAGTTATTAATTTAAGAATTGTACACTGAATGTACATGTCTTTCTTGAGGAATTCAGTATTGTTTTTTCTCTTTTATATTTATATCATTTACAAATATTGCATTACAAAATTATAGTAATAATCAAAATAAGGAAACATTTATTTAATGCTGCCCTCTTTACAAATAGCCTGGAAATTGTTATTGTAGATTATCAAATATTCCTAATTCTTTCCCTTCTGCATGTATGGTAAGATTAGACTTACTTGTCCCCTTTAATAGTAAGCTTGACAATGTAACTTGTTCTAAACAAGTGATTTTTAATACTTCCTTGAGAAAACCCTAAGAACCTATTCATGATTTGCTGTTACTTTATTCTTGTTGCAATAATCTTAAAAGTGTATTTGAAAGGGCTGATGGTTGTAGCTCAGTGATAGAGCTCTTGCCTAGCATGTGTGAGTCACTGGGTTTAATCCTCAGCATAGCATAAAAATAAGTAAAATAAAGTTATTGTGTCCATAGAAAAAGTATATTTGAATATTACATTTCTATCAACTCATTGAGAGGCTGTGATAAATAGATCAATTGCAGACTCATGGTGAAAGTGAAATACACTTTTACATGATAAGCCATGAGATTTTTGTTTGTTACCTCATTGTTTGGTTTCTAGCCTGCTGATAGATACAAAAACTGGTACCCCAAAGGAAATATCAAAATATGTGAAACAGGTTTAGCTTTCTGGTGGAAGACAGAGATGAAACTATTTTTGGATGCTAGATAATAATCACGGTTACCTCTTTTAATTTCCTGTTCGAATACTAAAGGATTCTTTCTATGTTTTGGAAGTTAGTTTTGTTTATTGTTTTTTCCTTTTAAAAGACATACTAATGGGCTGGGGATGTGGCTCAAGCGGTAGCGCGCTCGCCTGGCATGCGTGCTGCCCGGGTTCGATCCTCAGCACCACATACAAACAAAGATGTTGTGTCTGCTGAAAACTAAAAAATAAACATTAAAAAAAATTCTCTCTCTTTAAAAAAAAAAAAAAGACATACTAATGTAATTATGGTAAGATTTAGCCACTGAAGTAAAATTCCTACCTGTGGTAGATTTTGTGAGAGACAGAAATGACTTAAAAATCTGAATTAAACCATACTTCTTATTCAAAAGTAGTGTCTTCTGAGTCCCAGGCAGTAGCTCAGGCCTCAGGCTGTGAAAGAGTCAAAGTTGGGACTGAACTACCAGCTGACAAGTTCCCAGGTTGGCAGGAAGCAGAGTGTCTCTGCCCAATCCTAGGGACCTTGGAGTCTGGCAAGGATACCTTCTCTCTGGTCTCGTTTATACTCACTTCTAGGGCAGCACAGAGCCTTTTAAGCTAGGACCTGTTGGAAAAAAAGAAAAACAAAACAACAACAATAAAAATAACAGAGGCAGGAGGAGAAGCTGTGAAGGTTGACCTTGGAAAATTAGAGGACCATATCTTCAACTCCTTTCAACCTTCCCAACCCTACCCCTCATCCTCAAAGCACTTGCCAAACTTCAGTGAATAGCCAAGAGTCTGAATAAATAGTAAAAATCTCCCAAATAGTATGTATTGGTAGAGAAGAAGGCAAGAGTAGAAAGTCCCAGCACATCCGTAGAAAAGCCTGGTGAAAAAACCACCTGGGCCCACAACCAGGTATGGGAGGGTAGCAGGAATTTTTGCCTGCCAGATTGAAAACAAATACATTCAGGGCTCAAGTCAGCCATACAGGAAAATAGAACCACCCTCTTCCCCAAAATTGAAGGGAATAAATCACTAAAAAATTTGCAGAAACCAATGAAATAGAAACCAAGTAAATTAACTAACTTTATATAATAGCTCCTCCTAAAAAAGTTTAAAAAAATTGTGGAATTAAAAAAACTAAATTTTAAAATAATATGCATGATATATTTCTTATATTAATTAAACATCAAGTATATTATAATATTATATGCCATTTATTATTAAATATGTAAGGTATGTAGAAAACTGAATATTAGTGTAACAAAACAATGGTGGTAGTTGCCTTTGGGAAAGAAAGAAAGCAATGGGATTGAGAAGGGAAATAAAAGGTCTTAACATTATTGATACAGATGTATTACTGCATCTGAGGAACTGTGAAAATATGTTAACAATAGTTACTTCTGGATGGTGGGTTTTGAAGTACTTGTTAAATTATTTTCACTTAAATTTTATAAAAAATTTGGTAAAAAGTTAATATTTGGAAATATAAAATATATGCAAAATATATATGTATTAAAACATTAAAAGTTGTAAAAGGAAATCAGTGCAATCTAAAAGAAGAGTGATTTAAAAAGAGCAAGAAAGACTTGAATATATAAGGAATATATTTTGAATGACATATTAATGAGGATGGGGATGATAGGAAAGATAGGTTGCTGTTATTGATGCCCTATATTCAATCCATATCCCCAAATCCTGTCAACTCTGTTGTATCTTTTCCATAGCATATATCACCATGTACATACTCTGAATTTTGCTTTTTTCAATGTCTCTCTCTTCCCATTAGAATTTAAACTCCTTGAAGGCAGAGACTTTTATTTGTTTAGTAACTATTATATCCTCATACTACAAAGTTCAGAAACATGTCAGGTGTCAATAACTGTCAGGAGGAATGTATGTATGAATTTTCCAGACAGAAGCTATAATTTTGATGATTGACTGGATTGAGAAGAGAAAGGAGAGAGGTAGGGATGATACATTGATAACTTTTGAAATTTTAAGCCTGGATAACCAGAAGAAAGGGAGACCTTATTTCATTAATAGTGGATTGATTTTTCTTTTTAGTGTTTTATTTCTGATGACATAAGTAATAAATATTAGGTCATTGTAGAAAATTCAGGAGAGTAGAAGAATGGAGAGAAAGATAAAAAATCATCACTTGGATGTTCATTACTGATTTTTGTCATAGTGCAGTTGGACTGAAATTATACTCTCTTCATTTTATGTCTTTCTTTTTAACTTAGCATTCTACTATTAACACTTTTTCATGTAATCACTGTTTTCTTGTGATTCCATTTATAATGTCAGGTTATTTTTCACTTTATAAAACAATTTTTGCATTTCCTATTAAATATATGTAGTGTCCATTTTTCACTATTACAACTAATACTTCATTGAACATCTGTGTGCATAATTCTTTATTTATATATGATTATTTTCTTATTCTTAGATATAAAGTTGGGAAGAGATAAGGCTCTTATCTTTTATTAATTTAAGAATTGTACACTGAATGTACATGTATTTCTTGAGGAATTCAGTATTGTTGCCAAACTGTTTCCCAGAAAAAAATTTTCATTGCACTCTGAACATGGAATACTTCTGAGCCATTGTTTTGTTCCAATGGTTTATACATTCCTCAGTCAGTATCACACAAATTTAATCATTATTATGATTTTATACAATGTTCTAGTCCTTGGTAAGTTTTTTCTTCATCAGTCTTCCTTTTCAGTAGTTTTTAAATTTACTTTAAACATAATTTTTTCATCATAAAAATACATAAATCCCACTGGCATTTTGACTAAGAGTACATTAATTGCAAAGATTACTTTGGGTAGAATTATCTACTTTATAGTCTCAGTGTTCCCATTTAGGAGAAGATTAATTATCTCCATTTATCCAGGTTATCTTCTATACTTCTCTTTCTTCATATAAATTTTACATATTTCCTGATAATGTTATTCCAAAGTATTTTATGACTTTTTTTCTGTTGTACTACATTGCATCTTTACTAATTTTAACTACATTATCAAAACAACATAATATAAATTTTTACTTTAAAATTAACTGCGATTTTAAAAATGGAATAATTTTGCTAATGTTGATGCATATCAATTATTGATAATAAACTGTTGAAAAATATATTATTTAGAATAGGACTTATTTAAAGTAGAATTTTTAACTACTGTCAGCCATTTTTATATAATATTTACGTCGTTTAAAATTTTTTCTTGGGCCAAAATGCAACTAGAATGATTTCTGGTTTCAGTTCTTCAGGCTCTCACAGATACTTGGTGCCTTCACTTCTCATCAACTTCTCTTGGCCTTTTGTTTTTTACTGTAGAATAATTTCTAAATATTTTTCCTCCACATATCTTTTTTTACTGGAGGAAACAGGAGTACAAATAACTTTATCCTACTCACAAGGATATTCTCGGAAAGACACACGCCAGAACTCTATTTCTTTTAGTTTAGCTCACTGAATAAATAATGAACCAAGCCACCATTGTTTCCTATCAAAATACCTTGTTCAACATGAAACTAACCCACTGAAATGTGAAAGCAGTTTATTTTGCATCATGCTGGTGAATCTTGAATCTTTAAAAATTCTTAAAGATAATCCATGTTGACACAAGACATGATCAGGAGAGTAATCATCGTGTGAGATAGTGTAGAACCCATGTTCTCCCTCAATCAAAGGTATAAACCAGCTGTGTGTGTGTGTGTGTGTGTGTGTGTGTGTGTGTGTGAGAGAGAGAGAGAGAGAGAGAGAGAGAGAGAAGGAGAGAGAGAGTATTTAGCATCCAGAATTCTGATCCAGCTATCTGTGCTGTCCCCAGGAAGACCAGGCCTTTCCGTATGCCCAAAAGTGTGTAGGTATGAAGTATTTTCCAAAGTCCTAGTGCAGATCATATACTATTTATGTTTGGTTGTCATTTGTAAAAATACAGATCTTCACTGGGGAGAGAAGACATGATATGTAGGAAGAAAAAAATGAAGAAAATCTGAAACGTTACAACAACTGTTAATCCAATGGGACGTTTAGAATACAGATTAAAAAAGAAAGAAGAAGAAGAGTAAGGATGCAAGTATTAATATTGAGTGTCTAACATTGTGCTTTTTTTCCTTCTTTTGTTGTGATGCTGGGGATCCAACTCAGGGCTTCACATATGCTAGGCAAATGCTGTACCTTTTAGATACATTCCCAGATTTTAAGCAATTGGTATATTTGAAGAATGATATTTGATAAACAATATAATTACTAAAAACATTAAAAAAACTTTTTAAAGTGATTAGTGGTTTGTGGATCCTGGGTTAAAATGCAGTTTTCTATTCCTAACCAAATTCCTAAAAATGTCAAGAAAATTATAAACAAAAATAAAATAATACTTAATTTTGACTAAATATTACCAATGTTATGCAAACATTCTATTTTAGAAATATCTACAAAATATTTTCTTTAAAGTTCATTTTACCTGATTCTTGAAGGTTGAAAAATTCTTTCTTTTTTTTGCAACTGAGATTGTACTTTGTTGAAGCTCAAAATACTGTTGAACAAGACTTTCTTAAAGACCACTTAAATAACCATACATGCTGCCATTGAAAATGTATTTTTTGAGGAACTTGGGCTTTCATTTGTTACTTCAGTAATCATATATAAACATTAGTGATAACCATTTTAACCATTTCTTCCTACTACCACACTGTTTTCTTTTAATGTAACACTGTTTTATTAGCATTTTATTTTAACATAACACTGTTTTATAAGCATAATATAACACTGTTTTATTAGCATATATCCTTAAAGCAAATGGGATATTTAAAACTAGAATTTTAAAAACTGTTGCCAGATATCAAGGAACCAGACCACCCTTGTCCGTTCAGTGTGAAATATGATAACTATAGTTAATAATACTGTATGTATACTTGAAATTTGACAAAATAGATATTAAATGCTTTTACCACACATAAAAATTGATAACTATGTGATATGACAGATATGTTTATTAGCTTGATTGTGGTATCCATTTCATAATATATATTCATGTTGTACAATGTAAATATATATAATTTTATTTGTCAATTATATTCCAGTAACCCTGGAATAAATTTTAAATGAATGCCAAGCTGCCTTCCAAAAATAAAAAAATTAGTATAAAAATAAATAGATTCATAAGGTAAAATAAATAAATAGAAATTGGCAAGTGGGAGCACTTATATAAAGGTTCCATACATTATGTGGAAGCTTTACATTTAAAAATTTAAATGAGTTCAGCTAATTGTTAAGAAATTATTTCAAAAATGTCTAATAATTCAAAAGAAAAATTGGCAAAGAATATTACACAGTGATTCACTGAATAGAAAATAGAGATGTTTCTTAAGTATATGAATGGATATTATCTTTTATTCGTGCATCCTAAAGGAAATAAAATTAAGGCTACACTCAGATTATCATTCTTCACTTTATATTGGCAAAGGTTCAGATTTATATCAGTGATGCAATGTAGGAAGACATTTTCCTGTCTCAGAATTTAAATTTATACAAACTACATGGAGGGCAGTTGGGCAGTATTTGATCTATAAATGCACATTCTAATTGTGCATTACTTTATTTTGTTGCTGAAACTGTTATATCTTTGATCATTCGGAGCTTGTGTTCTTATTTAACATATTACCATCTTTTTTTTTTAGTGGGGGGATGTGTGCATGTGTGTATGTGTAAGCATTTTTTTACCTTCTGAAACTAAAAGATATTCCAGTGTCATTTTGTGTATCACCTACTCCAGTTCTACAACCAGCCATTATTTCAAGGATCCATGCATGGACTTTTTATTGAAGAATGGTATTAAAAGTGAAGTTCTGGGTGCAAGAGGGGTTCATTGCTACTGGGGTGTTACTTATTTTAGGATCTTTCAGTTGTCAAAGCAAAGATAATTACAAAGCTAATTTTCCAAATATACTATGACAGAATAAATCATAGAATCACTATGGTATAGTGATTAATTGCACAGTCTCTGGAACTATAATGCTTGGATTCTGGTCTTGGCTCTATTGTTTACTAAGTGTGTGATTTTAAACATATTGTGTAATCTCTCTATTTTTCAGTCCTCCCCACCACTCCCCATAAACTGAGAGTTATAGTACCTCCTAATTGTTTTGAAAATGAAATTAGTTTACATGTGTTTGGCATAGAGTAAGAACTTAATCATCATCATCATCATTGTTCTAGTCTTTTTCTCTCTCCATGCTATGGATTTATTTAAAAAGTGTCCTCTGATCTTCCTCATCTCTCTTCCCCCAGCCACCCAGAATAGCAACAAAATCTTTCTGAAGGGAAGTGTAGTGGCAGGGAAGGCCTTTGTAGCTTTTTAAATTTCAGAGACATTAAAATAATGAAGTGAATTATCCAAGAAAAGAATTTACCCAAGAAGTTGAGGGAAGAGTGGCCTAAACCCAGAGGTAATAGATGCTGGGACAGGCCTATTACTGAGTGACCTATTGAACCTACCATCTAAACCAGGCTCCATTTTGCAGCCCATATACCACAAAACTAAATGTGTTGGCTCTGCTTGGGGGATGGGAGGGAGGGTTGTGTGTTCCACATAGGATGGACACATAACCAATGTTCATTAGAGCACAACATCTTGAAAGGCTGGGGCATCTATCCTATGGGAATGGTTTTAAGATAACAGGAAAGGACATCACCAGCTACTGGGCTTTGGGGAAAAAAAACAATGCCACCAGCAAGAACTATCTGCTAACATAGGACTATATTGTCCTACTAGCAAACTAAGCAAGTGAGAAACACTGCAGACAGAACTACCAAGTAGACAGAGTAGAAAACCAGCATCTTAGCAAAGTATTGAGTCACTGTATGAAGAAATGGTTGATTACTGACTAAAATATTTCCCTTATGATACACCTAAGTTTTTTAAGACTCCCATTTATTACTAGAAAAACAAAGGGTATCCCCAAAGAATGACTGATTGGAATTCTTGTAGACTTGACAGTGGAAGTATATGACATGAAAAACAAACATAAATGGAAGGTTTCTTTCATCCAAGCATTATGTATTACTTTTAGTAAAATATGGACATACATATTTTAGGCAGATGTAAAAGTCAATATGTGTAGCACTTACCTGTATAGATAGTCAAATTGGACTCTCATTTGGCTTTCTCCAAAGCATTGTTATTTCTAAGTTACATTGTTATTTCTAAGTTATTGCTCAGTGGGGAGTGTAATGCAAATATTTTTAGATGAGTCACCCCCTTTTATGAATGGTTTCTTAATATTTTGACTTTCTGGTTGGGAGTCTGCCAAAGCAAAGGGTGTATCATAGACTATCAGAGGATGGAAGGGGTAGGTATAGGATATCTTACTTTTGTATAAACTGGTCAGGCACCTATCTCTAGTTGAAAGCATCAGGGATTCCACTATTTCAATAATCTATATTTTATTAGTGTTTTATGGTGGGGATCATGTTGACATAATCATACATGCATGGAATATAATTTGCTCCATATCGGCCCCTAGTGATTCATTTTCCCCTTCACTTCTTCCTTCCCAATAATATTTTCTTAGTTCTTGTAAATATTTTTAAATGGGAAAAGATTTTTTTTTTCATTTTAGCCAAATATCCTTTCAATTTTTTTTAAAAAAATTCATTTTGGAGCATTGTTTACCATTACACTGTGAGGTCAAATTTTATTGTTCTAGTCACTGTTTATTCTCTTTTTGACAATATAAGAGCAAAATTTTAGTTTGATATGGGTGCCACAAGTTTTGCACATAAATATTTAAATATGCTCCTAGGGAAGACATTGCTAGACCATCCAGGTGCCCTGATATCCCATGGGCAACTCTGTTGCAGGGCCATATAATCTTGTAAAAGCCTGTACAATTCTGTTTGTTTGATTGACTTCTTTGGGACAAGAATGTAGCCTTCAAGAATGTAGCCCTCTCATATTCCACAATCTACACATACTATTTAATGCTTCACAAGTTCAATAAAGTAATAAATCAGTTTGGTTGATATGCATGGTCTCATCAGTATAAAAATCATGTCTCTTACAGGGAGGTTTTGACATTTGATTTAATTTCTGTCCTCAACACACAATCAGTCTTTAAGTGAAAAGTGCTATTTATATGAAATTTAATGCAGAATTTTATATATATATATATATATATAGTCTTTCAGGTATGCTGTAGTATAAATGTAAGGAGATATTATTCATTGAACAGGGGTTTATTTCCAAATAGTACTGTGTTGGGGGAACATAGAGCACCCTTTGTACACAATTTCAAAACTTTATCCTTCAGCATTGACCAAATTATAGTGGAGATTGATTATATTCATTTGAAAACCCATCTGTTCATGCCAGATAACATTGTATTTTAATGGATATAGTTTGAAACAGACTGAGAAGAATGAAAGTTCACTTGCTATCTTTAATCTATTTATGATTTCACCCCAGAACATCCATATGAAACTGAATTACCTAAAGATACAGGTCTCTTTTTTATGTATGCCTGTAAACTACTAGGATGAGTAGGAATTAGCTAGTCTAAGAGGATATAAAGGAATGTATATCCCACTAAAATAATGTGTATGAAGACTTTAAGAAAGAACACATATATTTAAGAAGCACAAATTCTATACATTTTCAAAAGCTCAGTTAAAAATATTTTATGAAAAATCAGAAGTCTATTCAATACAGTGGCAAATAGTCTTGGATTAGAAGAAATACTTTGAAATTCTAATACCATTCATGATTCATTTAATCAATAATTTCATAATGACCATATACTGTACATATCTCATATTGTACCAAATTATAGTAACTCCAATTAACAAGATACAGATGCTACTCTCAAGAAATTACAATCTAATTAGTCTACTAGGAATATAAAAAGACTCGTACAAGATGCCTTACCATCTCTTAGGCAGATGAAGTTATATCAATCTTAATGCCTAAATTTGGCAAAAGATTTGTTGCTTCAAATTTAACTTGGGGACCTCTGTTTTTTTTCTAAGCCTCCTGAGGTAGTTGGGAATACCCAAGAGTATCTCATATGTGTTTATGGAATCCTGTAGTGTTTACCTTTGGGATACTGCAAATGTCAGGTGCCTGACATTGTCACTGCTTATTATACCCTGCCTGATATTCAATGTCCTGTATTCTTGACCTTACAGTTTCTCGAGTCATCATATTGCCACTGGGTTGGTGTGTGTGCTATTTTCAGCAGAATGTGAAAAATGCCCTGAGCCCAATCTCTATGTTGCACTTCATTACCTGAACTACCAAGTAGTACTGCTTATGCCCTATGTCTCGAAAAGTCACATATTCTATTCTCCATTTCTCTCTCTCTTTATCTGTCCTTGCTAAAAAAATGTTTTTGCATGGAACTCTATCCCCCAATACAAATAATTCATACAAATAGATGCCTGTGAACCTCTGGCTAACTGTTCAGCGGACACAGGAATATTCCACTGTGCAAATAAAGAGGAAATTACAATTGTCTGTGATAAATGTTAAGATTAACTTCCCATGCTTTTGGGGGAACACATAGGAAGTATGCTGTACCCAGGCTCAGGGAAGTGAGAGTGGGGAGATAGAAGGCTTCTGAAAGACAAGACAATAAAACTAAGAGCCTAAGAACAAATGAGAATTAGCTAGGCTAAGAAGATATATGAGAGTGTATGTGCAGCTATTATGAAGATGCGAAAGAGGAACACATTTACTTGCAAATATAAAATCATACACTTCTGCCAAAGACCAGTCCAAAAATCTTTATAAAGCTTCTCTTTTTTGTATTCATCTATTTATATTCCCTTTTGGCATTTATAACATTAGACCTTCTATTATAATTATTTGTGAGCATATCTGTCACCCATTACTAAGAAGATAAGCTCATTGTGAGTCCCACTAAATTATTTTTCACATACTGAACATTACTAATCACAATGGCTTGAATATAACAGGTGCTTAATTAAAAGCAATATGCTGGAAGTGGCTGAAAGTGCTTGGGATAAGTAAACACATGTTTCTTGAACTAATGGATTGGCATCAATGATTCAGATGAGTAATAGGAAGCACCCTGTTTCTAGATTTTAAAAGGAAAGGCTGGACAAAATCTTTATTCTCTGTTGGAATAACTTATTAGCTCTATTGTTACCGAAGCGCTCGTGAAATAGTGAGCAAGAGAATAACCATTTGGTTCTTTATACTTGTTACTTTACTCACCTTTACTAAATACGTACTTGGACCAGATATTACTTTTTACTTTAAAAATTAAGTGGCTTGCACAAAATGCTGTGACATATGTGGAAAGTTTAAAGACTAATAACAAAATAATATGTGCCTACCACATAGCTGAAGAAGTAGAACATAACTAAACATAAAGAAAATGTACTTATCCTAAAAAAAGTCAAAGCAATGTGGACTGCTGGATCCTCCTTCATTTCTGGGAAAATTTCAGAACTAAATTATAGCTGAAATTACAGACAAAATAATGGGATAGAGAAGATCAAAGCAATGTGTCAACATACTGTCTCATTAGGGAAAAATTTAAATGGGCTTTAAGGTAAGCCCATCTGTTACAAAAGGAAATGTAGGAACTATGACATAAAAAAAAAAAAAACAGAACACTTAATCTACACAATGGAAAGCAGGAGTGACAAAAAGAAATATAAAGAAGGTACAGAAAATTCAAAATATTTTAAAAATGATAGTAGCATTAGCTCCTAAAATAATAGAAATCATAATACATGTAAATGGGTACAACTGGTCAATGAACATTGGGTTTCTAAGATTTGATTTAAAATATCCACAACATATTTTCTACAAGAGACACAATTTTAAACATTGTCAAAAGAATATTGAACATAAAAGCATGAGAAAAGATATTGTTGGTTCCTCATATCCACAAGTTCTGCCTCTAGTGATTTAGGCAACCATGGAATGAAAATATTAAAAATGAATTGCATTTATACTGAACATGTACAGACTTTTTCTTGTCATAATTATCTATACAATATAATACAGTAACTATTATATGCTAAGTAATATAGAAATGATTTAAAATATATAGGAAGATGCATGTAGGTTAAATGCAAATACTCTGCTGTTTTATATAAGGGATTTAATCATCTGAGGATCTTGGTATCATGAGAGATCTAGAACAAATTGTATACTTAAGAAAGGAACAACAGATTAGGAAGGGCAAGTATATACCTACGTATAAATCCCAGAAGGTATGAAGAGTATAAACAAAAGTATAAAAAAAGAAAGAGCAGGTTAATAAAAGCTTTCAAGTTCACATAGTGAACTTCTTCACATCCCTTTCCTTCCCTACCTTCCCAGAGATAACCACTACTTCAGATTTTATGTTTATTATTAAACATGATAATTTATGTGTAAGTTTTATATTGCTGTATAACAGATTATCACAAACTTAGTGGTTTAAAACAACATATTTACCATCTCATAGTTCATGTGCATAAAGATTATGGGTATGCCTTAACTAGGTCCTCTAGTCCCAGTTTGAGAAGGCTGCAGTTGAGGTGTCCTTGGCTGAGATGCATTTTCTTTAAAGGTTCCATTGAGTAAATATCTACTTGCAGCTCTCTTAGGCTGTTAGCAGAAATCATCTTCTAGTGGTTATAGGACTGAGGTTCTGGTTTTCTTTTGCGTATGGTGCTGAGGATTGAACCCAGGGCCTTGTGCATGCAAGGCAAACACTCTACCAACTGAGCTATACCCCCAGCCCCCAAGGTTCTAGTTTTCTTGCTGACAATAGGCTTGGGGATGCTCTCAGCTTTTGAAAGTTCCTTGCTTTGTCATAGACTCGTTCACAACATGTCAGTTTACTTCAGGGCCAGAGGGAGAATATCTTGCTTCAGTCTGCAAAATGATTGTGAGAGTCATATCCCCTCATCTTTGCAATACTCTATTGGTTATAAGCCCACACTGCAAGGGATATTATACAATGGTGTGACTCATTGGAGTCATCTTAAAGTATGTGCAAAATTTACATGGATTTACTTAAATTTTCACCATATATTATGTATTTATCCTAAGATACTATTTATATTGTATTTATTTTTGAATTTTATATAAGTGGGATTATCCAGTGTAGATTATTTTGCAATTTGATTTTCTACTCCTAATTATTATTATTTTAAAATTTTCCATAATTATTTTTGATTCACTCATGTTTATATGTCCCACTGTCATTTTAATTTTCACAATTATAGTCAATTATAAAACTGACACAAAATTGATTTATAATTCTACCTTTGATAAAATTTGATGTTCACTTTTTGCTGTTATGAACAATATTGCTGTAAGCATTCTTGTTCATGTTTTTGCTATAAATGTGTAAGAATTTTTCAAGGATTATAATCCATTCTTTATACAGTAATCTTTTAAGAGCATAATTAAGCTTAAAACACTCCAGTGACATCTCATTGTACTTTGAATGAAGTCTAAATTCTTACTGTGGTTTACATGGCCTCTGTCCATATTTGTGACCTCATCTTGGGCTAATCTTACCCTTTCCCCCATATTATTCCACAATAACCATTTCTTTTTCTTAATATTCAAAGTCTTCCATTCCTTTTTGTCTAGCTTGAATGCTTTTCCTAGGTCATTGAATATTGACCCCATCTTAGTACCATGACTTGATTCACATATTAACGGAGCTGCCTTTTCTATCTACCAAATTCACAGTAGCTTCCCTCACACTCTCAACCATGTAACTGTTGATTTTTTTTTCATATACTCCATTCAAATGATATATTTCTTGAATTTATTCACTACCAATGTGCTTATTTCCATCTTTTGAATGTAACTTTCTTGAGAGCAAGGATCTCTTTCTACTACTTCTCTTACAGTCACAGATATACCTAGACAAGTGGCTCCCATAAAGTTTTCAAAAACTGTTGTAGTAAATGAGTAAAATAATAACTACCATATTAGGATTTGCAAAAGCCAGTGGCATAGAGACAAGGTAAAATGGAACATGAAATAACTAATACAAACTGCAGGTGGACTCAAAGGATCTGTCCAATGTTCTTTTACTTATTAAGGGATGTTTCCAGAAGCCAAAATAAAAAAGAGTTTTCTTTCTGACAGTTTGAAATCTGAACTAGGAAGAAGTGACACAACAATGCTGGGTGAGTGAGAGTAGGCAAGGGCTGGGAAATGCTGCCTGTGCAGGCCAATCATTCGACATTTAGTTGTTGACAGGTTTCCTGGCTCACTAATTAGAACTGTAAAATTTCAGGTGAATGACAGTAGCTTAAACGCTAATTCTGCTTTTTGCAGCTGCAATCACTGGGCAGCTAATGGTATAATTGATGGACGCTGCCAGTTGCTGAGATGGATGGAAATTAATACTTAAATTACCATTGTTAGAGGTCATAATCACATTTTCAGTTGCATCCAAAAGCAGTGCATTATATTACCTCAATCAATAAAACTATAATATATATTTTTTGGGAAATATTCCACTAATACCTTGGGTGTGTAGTATTATAAATATAGATATAAGTATGTACATTAAATTTTAAATTTCAATCTATAATTTATTTAACTTCTATCCCCATCCTCCAACTAATAGTTCTTTAAGAAAAACATAAGGACAAATAAAACTGCCAAACAGATAAATCTTCAAGAAGAAAATATTTGTTCCACAAGACTTTGCTTTTATCTTTGAATTCTTTAATTATTGAACATGCATGATTAGTTATATGTAATTCACCATGTTTTAAATGAAATGAAACTTCTGGGAACTTTTTTTTAAATAAGGCATAGCCAGCGAATTGACTCCATATTGGTAAAATATAACTTGAAATTTTGAAGTGGATGCTATTATGATGGTCAGGGATTTCTGGAATGATGGTATAGCACTATATTACCGATATCACAATATTTACTTTTGGAACAATGATTATGTCACATTCATTCTGTTCTAGTGAATACAGTTGAGAGTTTGAAAGAAGTGGAATATTTTCCCCTTCTTGTTCTCTTTATATATTTCTGACCATTTCATTTTAGTTTTCCTCAAGGGCTTATAGTCTTGGGTCCACCTTTATTTTTACTTAACACAGTTAATCCTAGACTTCCCATCAATTCTGATTTCAGTTGTTTGGGGCAATGCTTGAACATGAGTGTCTCTTCAATTGACTCCAATTTACAGATAGAAATGAGAACTAGTATTTTACACCATCTCTTTAGTCCATTCACTCTTATAATTTGAATTACTGTGTTGATGACTCTTAGATATGTATCATCAACTTTAATTTTACTTGAGCTTCACATTTGAATATTTAAATACATGTTTTCAATCAAGTTTCCTCAACTTGTTCCTTGTTCTATGTTCCTGTTTGGAATCCTGGAAATAATTACAGCTTTTCCTTCCCTTTGCATCTCCTACTAATTGAATTACTCAATGGTCCTGAAAACTGATCTTCTAAATGTTTCTCTTTTCCTTTATCCTTACTTAAAATATCCTTGTTTAGCTAAAATGTTTCCATACTGGCAGTTTCAACAGATTTTCCTTGTTCAGAACCTTTTTCCTACTACCCAAACCCATCCATCCTATCTCTCTGGAATGATTGATTTAAAACAACAATTTAACCACAACACTCGCAGACAAAATTCTTCAGTGGCTTTTCACCATTTACTGGATCAAACCCACATTTCTTAAAGTAATTCCATGACTGGTGTATGTTTCTTTTTTCATTACCTGATTCTACACGATTTACACTTTAGGGTTGAGGATATGGAATTGCTATGGTTGCCTCAAAACATCATTTCTCTTCATCATTTTCCATACTTTTGTTCATATTTAATTTCTGTCTAAAATGACTTTTCCTTTTTCTTATACTATCTAACTACTAATCATTCCTTACTACTTAACTGAGGTATTATCTGCCACAAAATTCTGACTTGTCAGATTGGATAAATGAAGCTCTGTCCTCTTCTAGCACATTGGGGATTTCCTTATAATAGAATTAGTTTCCTGTTAAATGGAAATAATTTACTTATTTATCTGCTTCTCTACCAAAAGGTAAGCAGGAGCTGTCTTTCCATCTTCATATCCTTAGTACTTATCTGGCACTCTGTCTGGAAGTTAGCAAGCTGTAATAAAACACTTTTTGAAAGAAATGATTGCTGATAGCTCCAAAAAATCACCATATATACATTAGACACTGCAACTCAATGAAGGTGTTTTCCTTACTGTAAAATTTGTTGATAAATTGCTATAATTTTTTGGAATATTTATCTGGAGACATTTCAGAAAGCATGATGTGACATTAATGAGAAAACACTGTCTTATTTTCAAGGTGCTCCTCTTGGTAGTCCCTTTAAGCCATTTCTGGTGATATTATGTTTGAAGCTTTCCTTATCCAATGGCTAATTGCATTCTATGCTCTTTGCACAGTCAATTCTTGATTATCCATGGTCATGGTAAGAAGGGAGAGCATGTATAATCTAAAAATCTCATTTGCATCAACTGCCTCTCTCACCAAATCTTTTGCCAGAGATAGTAATGAGTGTAGCAAAGCTGGTAGAGGTGCAAATGAACTGTGAAATGGCAAAAACTCATCTTGCCAAATAAACAGAAAATAAAAAGCTCTGAATAATGCACATCTGGATAATCAGTCACCAAGTAACTTAGAATTGAGTCTACTTTAACAATGAGGACTTAGTGTTTATGACTGATGATGAAAAAGACTGATGTCATCTGCTTTTAAGGATATCAGGACTTTATTCATGGCAAAGTAAATGGCTACATATATGCTATTGTATCAGGTGGCTATCCTTAAATAATATAAACTATTATGGTTTGGATCTTAAATGTCCTCCAGAATTTCATGTGTTGAGACTTGGTCCTTAACTGGTAGTACTATTGGGAAGCGTTGGAAACCGTAGGAGATGGGGCCAATTGGAGAAAGTAGATTTGGGGGTGTGTGTCCTTGAAGGATATATCTTGATTGCAGCTCTTTCTTCTTCTTCTTCTTCTTCTTCTTCTTCTTCTTCTTCTTCTTCTTCTTCTTCTTCTTCTCTCTCTCTCTCTCTCTCTCTCTCTCTGTGCATCCTGGCCACCATGAGGCAAGCAGTTCTGTTCCACCATGTATTCGCCACCATGATGTTCTGCCTCACCAAAAGCTATGGAATGGAGCCAAGTGACCATGAACTAAAACCTCTGAAACTGTGAGATAAAATAAATATTTTCTCTTTTAAGTAGATTTTCTCAGGCATTTTGTCATAGTAACAGAAAACTGACTAACACAGGAACATCTACTTTTATATACTGATCAAATAGACTTTTAGGGAATATTATATTTCATTCTCAAGTTTAGAGGACATTACAAGGTAGGTGTGCCAATGCAAGTATTTCTATAGGCATTAAATTGCTATATTTTTTGGTGGAATTGATAAGGTCAATTGAAACTTTGATTATGCTCTGGAAGCAACTGGAGCTTTTAAAATGCATATTCTTTTCATTGCTGAAAATGGTGGAAATAGAAGAGGTCTGAAAGTTTGTAAGGCATACTATTTCTACTGGTCTTCTTCTTAGGAAGAAAGAAAGAGAAAAGAAAGAAGCAGTACCAATAGGATGTGTTTATATATATGAAGAGATTTATTTTAAGGATGGCTCACATCATTGACAAGACTGACAAGTCCGAAATCATCATGATGACCTGGCAAGCTGGAGATGCAGTTTGAACTGATGCTGTAGTTCAGATCTCTTTTTTTATTTCTTATTTCCAAAGGTATCTGCAGACAAAATTCCCTTAACCCAGGGGAAATTAGTCTTTGTTCCATTTAGGCCTTTACTTGACTGGATGAGACCCATTCACAATATAAAGAGCAGTCTGCTTTATTCAAAGTTCACTGATTAAAGTGTTAATTCCTCTTAAAATTATCCTCATGGAAAGTCCTAGAAGTTGACCCAAATCTAGGCACTGTAACCCAGTCAACATGATACATAAAATTAACCATCACACTCTTTAGATGATTTAATGGACTTTGAGAAGTTTGAAATGTCACATGCCTGAGTTTCTAGTAGTTGAACTGGACTAGTCACAAATGTCTTTTCTTATTTTAATCCTTTTCTAAGCTAGAAAATTGATTTCCCACAATGGTGATAATGTGAAGAAAATAGATAATTTAGCTCAGAAATAAATGGCCCAGAAATAAATACCATTGTGATTCATAAAACAAAATCTTTTGAATGGGCTCCTGTGACATTTTAGAATGTTTAGTATATTTGATTCCCTTCTGAATGACAGAAATAAGTTTCTGTCATTTTTAAAGTAAAATTTTAATTATCTCACATAGCTTAAACATCATCTTTTTAAAAGTATACAATTTAATGTTTTTAAAGCAAATTTAAAAAGTTGTCTAAAAATCACCAGTATTTATTCCCAGAATGCTAGAATCACCCCCCAAAGAAACACCATACTTGGGGATGGGGTTGTGGCTCAGCAGTAGAGTGCTTGCCTTGCACATGGGAGACTCTGGGTTGGATCCTCAGTACCACATAGAGATAACTAAATAAAATAAAGGTATAGTGTCCAACTACCACTATAAATAAATAAATAAATAAATAAATAAATATTAAAAAAGAAACACCATATTCATTATTCCATTTCCTAGAAATTACTAATCTTTCTGTCCCTGTAGATTTGGCCTGGTATAATATGTGATTTTTTTCATTTAACAAAATATTTTTGAGATTTGACCATGCTATGCATATACTTCATTCCTTTAAAATACTTTATTCCTTTTTTATTGATAAATGCTATTCCATTTTTTGTATTCCATATTTATCAACTCATCATTTGTTAGAAGTTTGGATAGTATTCACTTGTTAAGTATTATGAATCAAATCACTATGAACATTTATTTATAATTTTTTTGTGGATATGTGTGATCATTTTTATAGGAAATACTTACGAGTGGAATTGCTGGGTTATGTAGAAACTCTGTATTTACCCTTTTGAGGAACTATCAGACTGCTTTTTACAGCAGCTGCACCATTTTATATAACTGGTATTGTATAGAGTTCTAATTACTCCATATTCTCATCTACATTTGTTATTACCTATTTTTTTCTAATTACAATCATTATTGTGGGTGTAAAGTGGTGTACTATTATGATTTTGATTCATAATTTCCCAGGGACTAATAAATTTGAACATTTTTTCATGTGCTCATTGTCTCTTGGTTTATGATATTTGGAGAAATGTGCACTCAAATTCTCTAACCATTTTTTAATTTAGCATTTTTTAAATTGTTGAGTTGTAAGAGTTCTTCATATATAAACATTTTACCATATATATAATTTGCAAATATTTTTCTCTTATTCTCATTTTGTGCATGATATAGTTACCTTTTTCATTGCTGTAACTAAATGATGTGACTAGCACAACTGTAGAGGAGGAAAAGTTTATTTGAGGGCTAATGGTTTCAGAGATCTAAGTCCGTAAAAGGCTGGTTCCATTCCTCAGGGCTGGAGGTAAGACAGAACATCATGGTGGGAAGAGTTTGGCAGAGGAAACCAGCTCACATGGTGATCAGAAAGCAGAGAATCTCCACTCTCCAGATACACCCCCAAGTCCCACCTCCTCCAGCCATACCCTAACACTTCAGTTACCACTCAATTAATCCCTATTAGGGGATTAAATCACTGATTGGGTTAAGACTCTTACAACCCACTCATTTCTCCTCTGAACTTTCTTGCATTTTCTTATACATGAGCTTTTGGGCAATACCTCACATTCAAACCATAACAGTTCATTATCTTCTTTTTTCTTTTTTCAGTTCTGTGTTTCCAGTTCCAGGACCTCAAGCATGCTAGGCAAATGCTTTACCACTGAGCTCCATCCCCATCCCTTCTTTTATTTTATTTTGAGACAGAATCAAGTTGCCCAGGTTGTCCTTGAATTTATAATCCTCCTGCCTCAGCCTCCTGAGAATCTGTGATTGTACAGGCATGTGCCATCACATCCAATTCTTTTTTACCTTCTTGATGGAGTCTATCAAAATATAAACATTTTTAATTTTTATAATTTCTTATAACCTGTTTTCCTTTATTTGCTTATGTATTTGAGGTCATATCTACATGGCCACTGTCTAATCCAAGGTTGAAAAATTTAATTCTATGTTTTCACCTAACAGTGTTATACCTTTAGCTCTTACATATATGATTTATTTTGAGTTTTTGTTGTTTTTTGTCTATATTTAAAATCAATAGGGATCCCGATTCATTCTTTCCTGTGTGGATATTCACTTGTCCCATTTAATGGTCCTGGAACCATTGTCAAAAAATCTATTGATTTTAAATGTAAAATATTTTTTTTCTGTATGCATCTATTTATCTATGTAATTAAACTTATGCCAGTAGTAGAATGTCTTCATTAGTATAGCTTTGTATTAAGTTTTGAAATTGGGAGGTGTGAATGCTCCAAATTTTTCTTTTTGAATATGGTTTTGGCTATTCTGGGATACTTAAATTTTTATATGAATTTTAACATCAGTATGTTATGCTGCCAACACACTGATATTGGAATTCAGATAGTAGAAATTGGGATATTGATAGAGATCATATTGCATCTGTATATTGGGTTGGCAGCATTTCCATGTTAATGTAATAGAAATTAGGTTTCCCCATCTATGAACATGGAGTATATTTCCTTTTACTTGATTTTCTTCAACATTATTTTATAATTTTCATATGTATAATTTGAACTTTTTTGATAAATTAATTTTTAAGCATTTTACTCTTTATGATTCTATCATAAGTGGAATTCTTTTTTCCCCCCAGAATGCTTATTGCTGTATGTTGAAATGCAAATGATCTTTTAAAGACTTATCTTTAATCAGGTCTCTTGCTGAACTTGGTCCCTTTAATTGTGATAACAAGAAATTACTTCTGTATATTTCCAAAATCTTCTGGGTGGGGTAAGGTAGAATCCTGCAATCCTGAGAATCCCCAATGAAGAGCTTGAGCATGGTCTGAAAAGTAGGATGGAATCCTGGAAAACTAAATAGTTCTGCTTAATTAAAAGAACAACAACAATAAAACCTTAGATGGTCAACTTCAGTAGTGGAAATTGAAATTGATAAACCTTTGACATGGAAGAAGAGAGATAGAAGATAAGGATACTCTTGAGAGCATTGACCCATAGCACTCATGGTGATAAATGAGAACTAAAGATGAGTAAAGTAAAAAACCCCTTATATTAACAATATAAATATATATGTATAATAACACAGATTCATTTATAAGTAGGGACTGTGATTACTATCACCTCATTTCACCAATGAAAAAGGTAAAACTCATCAAAATTTAAAGAAGTATCTAAGATAGTTCCTTCCTGGTTCTACTATATTGTACTGCTTTAGAGGGCAGCCGTGTTGCCCAACCCCAGGAGTGCCATTTCCACCGAACACACTGTGAATGGTGCCTGCTAGAGTTAATAACAAACACAGCTGCCTTAAGGAGGAAAGAGTTGAGTACAGTCATGTGAACTGGGAAAGTCACTAATACTTTCTGTGAATCTTAAGTTTCCATAGTTGTACAACAGGGATCCTAATAGCATATTTTCACTATTGCTCCAGTCTATGTTATGAACCAGAAGAGATGATGTGAAAGGGCTTCATAAAAATATTGAGACATAAACATAAGGGAAGGTGAAGAGGAGACAGAATACTTATCAATCTTAGCCTGTCATTGGATTAGGATTACAAACATAATTTATCCTTATACAAGAGGTGTGTGATGGTATCTGTGACTGGAGAGTTTTAGTTAAAAGAATACTGAATAACAGAGTGACTGCCTCTAGGTCTTTCTGCAGAATGAAAGCCTCTAGGAGTGCAAGGCCACCCAGCTATATTCAGATTCTGTAGTTAAACGTGGATGATGGGAAGACAGCTGGAGAGGCTGTGCTTGACTGGGAGTCTGGCAAGCTGCTTAGTATCCTTCTGAAGAGGAAATGAAAAGATCTTGTAGCATGTTCCATCCAGGGTCTGCAGGAGATGGGAAAGATTGCCCTATTTGTTATATTTATTGGAGATATTATTATTTGTTTTATGCCATGTGGAAGGAGGGCCAGGGCTATAATCTATTGATCATTTAGTTTTATGAAGTTCTCAAATGGGTGATCTGGTATTTTTCTGACAGAGAGGCTATGGTTCCTGAACACCAGTAATAAGGTTGTCATGTCATTTTCTTCTCCGTCTTTTTATTGCTTTTTATTTCTTTGATGATATTACCTCTTCCCTTCCTCACCTCCCCCCCTTGCAACTGACTTTTGATTTGATTTTATTTTTTTCTCTTAGGGCTATATTTAGGATCAGCTTGATTCATTTCACAGAACCTGTCCTGTGCCTTAAAAAATTATTTATCTTTGCTTTTCACGTTATATCCTGTGAAACAGTTTGTACACTGCAGACACTCTTTTAAAGTCTTCATAGTAAACTCTGGAATTTAACTGGGGGGGCGGGGAATAGGTCAGGGAAGCTGAGACCAAATGTTCATTTTGCAGCCACAGTCTGAGCAGATGGATAACAGAATGAGGTGGCTTTCTTTGTGGCCTTGGTTTTCTGTAAACTCTTTTAGGATTTCCTGGGATTCATGATCCTTCAGGATCCCCAAGTATTTTTGAGCACATGAACACAGAGGATGGTGTCTTCCTAATAAAAGGACTAAAGTTATTACTCTATTATCATGTAGGGAATAAATTTGATGAGTTACATTCTCTCTTCCCTCTTATTTAGCTAGCAATGTGATAAAGAACACAGAATCTCCTTGGGAAACACTACTAAACAGCTCTGCTCTCAATTGGGGTTGAGACAAATGAAGGTTATCACCTCAGTGATCATCATCAGCCACATTACAGATAAAACTCCATTCTGCCCTCATGCCAGTCAGTTAACCAGGTAAAGTGATTCCAAATCATTCATAGGTTAGCTGTGGCTTTACTCCGAAGGAGCACCAGGTTGGGAGAGAAAAGCTGTTTTAAAAAAGGAAGTGTACCTTTAAGGAATAGATTGGAATGTGTGCAAAGACAGCAGAAAGATTAGCAATGGCAAACAGTGCCCAGGCTAGTGAAGAGTTAAGAGCTGAATGACTGTGGGAGGCTGGTGTTATAGCTAGGGAACAACTGCCTAATGTCTTTCAACTGGACTGTTTTGCAAAACTTCATTATGATTGTAATTGTGTGCTGCAAAGGCACACCACACGGAGGGAACGCTCACAGTAAAGGTATGATTGTATTGCCCGCTGCCATGCCAATTACTGGATATTAATGGAAGGATGGCATGCATATGCCGGAGCTGGGAAGCAGAAGGTTAATAGACGAACAGCACCAGAAGAGCCCATTTATCAGTTTCTATTTATCTCTCCTTGGGAGGTGGCAGGTTTACAGTAAATACCTTCTGTCCTCCTAATTTCCTAATGATGGGGATAATGATGGAGAATGGTGAAGTCATTAACTGGGACAGGCTCTGTGCATCACTCTGTCAACCACATCTCCCCAAGACCTGCAATGAGAAGTGATGGGCCCCAGCTGTTCAACAGAATCTAAGCCCCTCCTCCCATCCCTTCCACCCTAAATTACAGGCTTGGGAAAGGCTCCCCAAATGAAGAGGAAGGAATCCTGGGGTGGATAAAGAAGAAAGAAGGGGAGCAAACAAGCATAGATTTCCCTCTGCACCGAGCTGAAGGAAGCATGTTGACATGCACGGGGATGCATCTTCGGTGATGCCAGGGCTACCATGAAATATATGTAGAGTTGGATTACCAGTAATTGAAATGAGCATGCTATGGAGAGTGGATTAGTAGAGTTGACCAAGTGTTCTTTTCAAAAAGTAGAGAAATATATAAATAAATTTATATATTTAAAATATATATAATTCATTTTTTGAAACCTCATCACTAAATGGACAAGAAATGCTGGAGGAAAATCTCCTTTGCAGAGATTTTATTTTAAAATCTTGAAGGCAACCTAAAACAATTTAGATTAACTTGGATGTGCTTTTATTTTTCTCCTAATAAGGATTATAATGTGACTATTTCATTTAATTCTATATGCAAAGAGTCTTTCAACTTTTAGTTGCTCCCTAAAAGGAACTTGGCTTTCCCTTAATGGTTTATAGATCCTGAAAAAAAACTATGATCTTATTATTTTTATCTTTTTTTAGGAAAGACCATTGGCTATTACTAGAATTTGCTCTCTTTAAGTTGAGGCAAGCTATTATTTTACCTATATATATTATGATTATTTTATTAGTGAACAATGGAGAATTACTTAGGCCAATAAAGACAAAACATGAAAATATATCCTAATGACAAGTGGGAGTCTCAAGATCAGGGATACAGTTGGGCTACAGTACTAGACGGACAAAAATTAATCTGAATGGGCTAAGGTGCTCGTCTCTGTTTCTCCTCAATCTCTGGCTCTCTCTTATGTCGTGCTGCTCTCTATCCACTTAGTTTTTCTCTCTTTCTATGAATCTACTTTATTTTCCTCAGAACACAAAATTGAAAGTAGAGCTGCTTACAATGCTCAGGTTTGATATTTCTGGTCCAAACCTTAAAGGGAGACCAAATCAACCAATATTTTACTATCTTTGTCTATCTCTCTCTCTCTGACTACCATTCTAGAGGTGAGCCAAGCTTATTTCCCTATAGCCAGGATATTGGAATTAGACATATGAGTGTGTATGCTGGAAACATACACTGTGTACATGTGTGTGCTATGGGGAGTTACAAGAAGAAGGGAAATTGTGAGCTATGAGGGCTACATACTGGGTGCCCAGCTCTAGCAGCGTTGCCTGGTTACTTGGTTCTTGGTGGTAGGAAACAGGGGAAGACTATAGTCCCATTGGGAAATTCACTTCAAAATACTAAGCAGTGATAAGAGTTTTAACATTAGACCTGGATCAAATTCCTGGTCTTTTACTTATTAACTATGTTATCACTTTCTACCTCTCTATGATATCAGGTCTATAATAGGGATGATGGAAACTATACCTATTAAATAGGGGGTCATGAGGAACAAATGAGTTAATCTCTTAAGTACTCAATCAGTAACTCATGTAAAGAAAGTTCCCTGTGTAAATGTTAGCTATTATAGTTGTCGGTATGAATTTTCAGTTTGACATATCCTTTTCTTTTGAGAGGAACCAGTCATTTATATCAAACATGTAGTAAACTGTATTTTCAGAAATGATATAGCAATGTCTCTAAATCTACATGCTGTTCTGAATCATGGTCACACCCAACAAGAAGTGGCTCTATTTTCCTCTTTTTGAATTTGTATTTGCCTTTATGACTGCCTAGATGAACAGCATATGACAGAAGTGATGCCAAGTTCATGATGCTAGGTCATAAGATAACAATATGGCTTCCACCCAGGCCCAGCTTCGTGGCATGTCTGCATCACCCAAGTCCCTGTACTCAGACATTCTCCATGCTTGGCTTAATGCTCTACTGTTATCACCTTATAAGTTTTAGTAATATTTGAAAAATTAGTCCTGCATTTTCATTTTTGCAATGGGCCTCATAAGTTAGGTTGTCCATCTTGCTTCCACCTGGCTTTTGCCTGAGATGTGTATTTTAGCATTCTTTCAGACCAGCTACCTGGAGACATCATGCTGGAGAAACCATATGAAAATTACAAAGGTATAGAGAGTAAGAGAATATTTAGAGGTCCTCCTTGAGGAGGCATATTTATGCTGAGACCTACGGGATGAAAAGGAGCCTATATGTGAACAATAGGGAGAGTGCTGTTAGAGACTAGTGTGTCCAAAGACTCTTGGAGACATTTTGACTCACTAGTAGAGACTGTGTTAAGAAAATCTTTTTGTGATTGGTGGAATTTTGGATAGGAAGGCTTGGAAAAACATTAAGAAATATGTATCTTTTCAATGATTTCTTTTTTACCCTGCTCTGTCTCCCTTTCCTCTGTTCTTTTGTTTTATTACCTATGTGATTTATGAGACTATTAGAAAGTGTTTTTATATATTTTTTTAATTCTGCTTTTTAAAATTATATACTGGATACTAGATAAAAAATATTGTTTGAAGTAAATTTAAGAAAAACATACCATCAACTAATTAAGATGTTTCTGTAGAATATCTTTTAAATAATATAGCATTCACTGAAATTCAAGCTATGAAACAACATTTTAGAGTTGGTTCATACAGATCTGTTCTATTCATATTATGTGGGTTTTATTAACTGTGTTATTAACTCTCACCAGGTTCTGGTACTTGATGCTAGAGATTTTCTGCACTCTTGAGATGTTTGCAATCTAGGACCTAGACTGCAGATAAAATATAGGCAACTAAATAAGGAACAAGTATATAGTTATATTAATGGTCATGAGGAGGGATAGGTGCTGAAACATCTGATAGGTATTTGGGATGAAATCAGAAATTATAATGTGAAAACTACTACTTAATAGAATAAGAAATATCTGACAAATTCAGCAAAAGTGTGAATTTGGATTTTTACTCTGGATTTTTATTTTGTGGCTAATCAATGGTCAATGCTTAATCTTAGATTTCCTCTCTCTTGGTTCTGGGATATGTATTTAGGAATATATAGCAAATGGTGGGCAAATCTACTACTATAAAATACTATTAGCCAAAAAGAATTATGAATAGTAATACAAATAACATTTGGTTGATCTGCTGTTTGGATATTTTGTATGAACAAGTACCCAGCACAAAGTCTATAAAATATTCATTAATTATTAGTTTTTTGTTTATTTCTACAGTTTTACTTTTATGGATATAAGAAGTTGATCAGGTATAGCCCTTGGGACATTGGGAAGAATATGAACACTACAAAAGAGAGGAATTTTTATAAAATGGGTAGAAAAAGGTATGAAATCAGGAAGTTGGCTGCTTTGCCTTGAGTTTAAATGTCTTTATTCTGAGTCATAATCTGTACCCTTATCAATTACACATTGTGAAAATAGTGTATTCAAAGGCTTTTTGAATACTCTATATAATATGAGGTAAAATAAATTAGTGGGTAAATGCCATTTATTAATAATAAAAATTCCCCTCAAGATGAATTTGCTGGCATTAGAACAATTCCTTGAATCATTCTAGAAATTCTCTTTTTTATAGCTAATAAGACCCTTAATTGTGTTATAAAACTTCATATCAACCTTTTTTTAGGGGGAAAACAATTTTACCTCAATGTATTTGGAAGTTTAGTCACATACTTTAAATACATTCCTATGGGATACCACACTGCTATTTACATTCTGAGTCTCTGGTTGACTTTCATTCAAACACATGATGACAATCAACAACACTCAAAGCTTATTTTCAAGAATGTTTCCTTGACACCATCTTTCTCCATCTAGATGAAGGATTTCCTACTGTGGCAGGGACAGAGGTCATCAGGATTGCCTGGAGCAGCTTTTCAAGCTATCCATGTGCTTTCCCCTTCTCTCGACAAGTCCTCATACATACCAGTGAACAATAATTCCTGGCTTTTCTCACCTCCTAACTCTAGGATTAAAGTGGCTATGTGACTGTGCCTTGTATTTGATTTCTTCTCAGGTATTCTCAGTAGTGGTAAAGGCACAACTTCTGAACCTGACTGCCTAACTCAGTTCTGGTCCCAGTTTACCACTTATCAGCATCATAATCTTAGTCAAGTGGTGACCAGATTGCTGTGGTAGACCACTTAGACACTACTGGAAATGAAGGCCTGCTTCCTCTAGACAAACTAGGCAGATAGCTCTGTGTTCCTTCCTTAGAAATGAGAATGTTTGGAGAAGCAAACATGTTTGAGCAGATTTTTTAGGTAAGACTGGAAAACCCACTAGTAAACTATGTCCCATTAGAGGAACTAAGACTGTACTGTGAGAGGGATACCAATGTCACTTAGAATTTCAGTGGTGGCTTTCCTCAGTAGGAGATCCCATTATAACTGGGCCTACTGATGGCAATGGAGGTGACAGGATTTGAAATCAATGTGGCCAGGGTGCCTAATCATCTGAAGTTAAATGGCCATAATTCTTGCAGTGCATGAGTGTGGGGTAGAAAGGAAGAGGTAGTCAGCATAACCCGCAGGTTTCATCTTCAGGTAGTTTGGTGAGGTGTCAATAGAAGATTTTCTGGGGCAGACATTTGAAAAGATTTTAAAAGTAGGGGGTTAAAAGTCCAATATTTACATGGCTTGTAAAAAGAGACTTTTAAACTATCTCCATCCCAAATGCCCAGGCAGGGACATCAATTAATGTCTGTCTCAGACCAAATAAATTCTTAAGTGTTGATAAATCCCAAGCATGTGAGCTAATGCAACCACAGTCATCAACTTCATTACTAGTTAAAATTTATTAAATTTTTATTATAATGTTGTATTCAACTAATAATCCAGGAAGAGTATTTGATATGTGCAAAAAGCAAAACAGAAAATACTTTTAATTCTTGAAACTAAAAAACATACATCAGAATGAGTTGGGCAGTTTTGGAATAATCACAGAGAAAACAATCAGCTAATAAATTGAGAAGGGATATTAGAGGTGATCTTGTTCAATTTTATAGCTGAGAACACTGAGGTACAGAAAAGAAAGCTCAGTGTTTGGCAGAAATAATTGGTTTTTCCAATAAGAAACAAAATAATGTATTTGTATTTTTAAGGCAAGTTAGATGAAAATGGAAGGGGAAAGTGTTGTGGGGAGAACGGAACAAAAAGTGTGAATAATACAAGGAACTATGATCTGCCACATTGCATCTCCAGTCGTTCAAATAACTGTGAATTGAATCAAACTCTACAGGAGCAAATAAAAGGGCCATATGGTACTCCTTGGCCTGTATCAGCTTTTACAATCTCACTGGGAAAGAGATAAACACATATGAGGTGTATTAAAACAGGGTAGATTGTTAATCTCCATAGGATTCTTATCTGTCTTGTTCTCCATTTCCTCTCAAGACATAAAACAGTGCCTGATGCATAGTAGTTGTTCAATAAATGTTTATCTAGTTAATCATTGCATATGTGATTAAGAACTCAGATAAACAAAACAGAAAATAAAGTCTCCAGGTGTTTGGAAAGGGAGCAGTCACCATAGGCTGAACTCATTTGGCAAAACTTCACAGAAGATGAGAGCTTGAGATAGTAATGGAACCACTGAGAATATGCCGAAAGTAGGAAAAGGTGTTCAAGTATGGGAGGAAAGAAGAACATACAAAGGCAAAGAAGTGAGCATTAGTAAGGCATGTTCCCAGGACAATGAGAAGATAAGTTTCGTTACTTTTAGTTGGAATAATATGAGCTATGTTATTTATAAATTCAGTGTGATTTTGCAGGGCCTTGATGCCTAGACTGGCCCTGGAGCTAGAAAAAGCCACTGAAATTTAAGGAATTGGTAATGGCAGTGATGCCTTTGAGTTATACTGAAACTGGTCTCCTGGGGCCAAGCATCTAGAAGAGATAGGAGGGTTTAGGACGTCTAAGACATTCAGGGGGCAAGGAGTCCCCATTCATGGCCCTCTCCATTCAGTCCTGGGTTCTTGTGTACACATCTCTTGCCATTTCTGATCTTGGCTCAGCATTTACTCAGGTGTCACAAATACATAAAACTGTATGAAGAATAGGTTCTTAGAAATTTAGGGAAGCTCTAACAATCCTTGGAGATTAGAAAGAATATGATACCACTCCTTGGTATCCACATCTTTCCAAGTACATGTAAAGGATCTAGTTTGTGGATCACTGGGAATAGTATAATTAAAATCTCAGGTAGACAGTATAAAGTTTGTTCCTTGCTTCTTTTCCTTAGGATGCATAGTCCATGGTTACATATAAGTCAGAGAAAGGAAAGGATATGTTTGTGTTTTAAAACTCTAGACTGATTTAGGATGAAAATCATCATGACTGAGTTGCAACTGGATGCATCAGCTCAGTTAGCAGTTGCTTCCTTTCTTTGAAACATCAAGTATGACATAAATCAAGATGGTGTAAAACATCTGTGAATGCTAAATAAGGGGAAATGACATTAGCCACCATGCAAACAATGTGTATGATAATTTACACAAAGGCAGAAGATATCCAGGAACTCAAACAGGCAAAAGAGTTGAAATTGACTTTTATCCCAATGCAAATAATATACAAAAGGAAATATCTATTGTCTCTGTTTTCTCCTGATCATGTGAAGAATATTTAGATGAGTGAAATGTTCCCCTTTCTATTAAATTAATATAAATAGATTCTTCTTGAAAGAAAGGGGAAACCTTTTTTTTTCTTAAAGCACTAATTCCTGGCAGATGAACCTCTAAGTATCTGAGAAATCACAACTTGCCCTTGTAGGGTATGCTGTCACTGTTTGTTGCTTGTTTCTGAACATAAACACCACATCAAAAATTCTTGACTATGGTCAGTTTTAAAGAAATATGAGCCCAAAAGACCCCAAAGGAAACGGACATTTTTATCTCAGGCATGCTCATTGTAAGTACTTTTTGGCAAATAACTTATGTGCCCAACTATATAATGTTCTTGGCTGGTATATTTCTTCTAGCAGAAAATAATAACCAAAGATGGTTGAGTGTGTACATCACAAGGCAATAAGAGAAATTTCCCAGTTATCCTGTCCTTTCTTGTTCCTGGAAAATGACACCTGAAATTAATCAAGTAGCCTTGGAAATCACAGATGCAGAGAGTCATGGGGATAAGAAGTAAGTCTCCTTCTTCCTTTGTCCTCAAAATCATAAACCTTATTTGAACAAGCATTGTACCTAAAGTTAACACTTTGTTTCATCTGTGATTTTACTGTATAATGAGAATGATGTTTTCATTATTCTTAGTATATCAGTCTGTTCTTTTCCTTGCCCCCATTAACAATAAAAATCCATGCAGTTTTCAGACATTATCATTTTTCTCCTGATAAACCATCTGTGACATGGAGACCTTGAAGCTGGGAGTTCTGGCCACAATGCTCAATAGACTGTGCATAGAGCTTTTTCAGAGGTAACCGCTGTAAAAAAAAAAAAAAAAAAAAAAAAATCATCCCCACTGTTATTCCTCTCTTACAATTATTTTTCTCTCCCTCCTTTTGTTACAGCTAATGTAATGTGAGTTTACATGAATCCAGCCAAAGGTGTTTTGCCAGTCAATAGAAACTATTTATAAGGCTCTCACTGAGTGCTAGGACTGTCCTTTTTCTTAATTGCAGCTCCTCTGGCTGCAATAATGAAATCAGGAACTAGAAGGAAAATGTTCTCACTACAGACCTACCTATTTACAATTCTTTCCTTACAGGGTTCAGTAGCCATTTGTCTTTGGATAGAATAGGTCTATAGCACAGTAATTGACAGAATAATCGAAAAGAAATCAGGTAAGAAAGTCTTGTCTCACCAATTAGTTCATAAGTAAATATGAACACAGTTTTCCAGAGTCTTTTGGTTTCAACTTTGAGTCTTTGTGAAGTTGAACTGACATAAGTAATATGGAGATAATGTCCAAAAATCGGTTATAGAAGTAAATCTAAAATAGATGGTCATAGTTCAGTGTTTATGTGTGCATGTTTTATTTATTTTTTATTTTTTTTATTTTAAGTTTTTCTCTTTTTTTAAAAAATTTTTATTGTTGGTTGTTCAAAACATTACAAATTTCTTGATATATCATATTTCACACTTTGATTCAAGTGGGTTATGAACTCTCATTTTTACCCCATATACAGATTGCAGAATTACATCAGTTACCCATCCATTGATTTACATATTGCCATACTAGCGTCTGTTGTGTTCTGCTGCCTTTCCTATCCTCTACTATCCCTCCTCCCCTCCCCTCCCCTCCCCTCCCCTCCCCTCTTCTCTCTCTACCCCCTCTACTGTCATTCATTTCTCCCCCTTGTATTATTTTTCCCTTTCCCCTCACTTCCTCTTGTATGTACTTTTGTATAACCCTGAGGGTCTTCTTCCATTTCCAGTGTGCATGTTTTAATCAGAGTTCTCCCAAGAAACAGAATCAATATAGAGAGAAGATTATTTAAGAAGTTGACTCATGCAGTTGTGGAATTGTGGTGACTCCAAAATCTGATAGGAAAGACCAGCAGGCTGGAAACTGAGGAAAGAGGTGTTCTTTGAGGAAAGAGGTATACTTTTGAGTCTGTAGGCGGTTTGCTTCAACTGATTGGATGAGGTCTACCCATACCATGAAAAGTAATCTGCATTACTCACAGTCCACCTATTTAAATGTTAATCTCATCCAAAAAAGCACCTTCACAGAAACATTCAGCACAATGTTTGTCCAAACATTCAAAGTTGACTACAAACCAACCATCATGTGCACATATACCTTTTAATGTTATTTAAGCAACATCCCAAATTAGATATCACTTGGGAAACTTACAAAGCTCAGAAAGTCATCTGGGCAGGCAATGCTTTTATTTTCCATCAATGTTCCAGGGACAAGATATTATACTTTTATTTTAGATAAAACTATTATTACAAGTACTACCTGGTATTCTGTTATGTTTTGCTATTTCCAAGAGTAGGAGTTTCTTCCTTTATTAATAGATGTCTCCAAGACCCATTAAATAGTCATTTGAATCTCTTTTTTTTTTCAGGAAAGAAATTAGATTGTTGCCTCAAAGATAGATAGAATTTTTTAAAAATATTTTTTGGGAATTATAAAATATGAATACTGTTATGAAGATCACATAATTGAGTTAGCACCAAGCCCAATTTTGTTTTGTATCCCATGATGCTTTTATACTTTTAGTAATAATATTAGATTATAGTATTGTAATCTGAGAGTTTAGGATGTGTCTTCTTGGTAGGAAATTGTTCCTTTGAAGTAAAATACGTCTTATAGGCAGTTTGGCTTCCTGGGAAAGATAATTTCTCTCAAATAAGAGGAAAAGTTTATTACTTTCCTCATCATACTTGGGATCAAGTTTCATAATAACTGTATAAATCACTAGATAAAAACTTTGCAGAGAGGTAAACATTAATATTGTGCAAGGGAATTGATAATTTTTGGAGATATTTCTCATCTAGTCTGATTTGTTTGTCTTTATACATGGGAAATGTTTTCAGCATCTGAGTTGAAAGTGAAAAATAATTTGAACAAAACTAGAAACAAATGCAGCAACACAACTTTTGAACATTTAGTATTATTTCCTAATAATCATAACAAAGTTTAATCCGCCTTTGCCAGCTGCTGTGACCCAGATGTTAAACTGTTACACTGAAGTCTAACATCTTTTTTTTATCCCCTTAGTCATCTCCTTTTTTAATGGTAAGGCATGTGCTTGAATCCTATATATTTTTCATTTGCAAAATAGGTGGTATGAATCTGAAATATGAGTTAAGGAATTGGCAAATAATATTTACTAATTGTGTGGTTTGGAGAAACATCATGATACAGATGTTAAATTTAGGATATTTAATTTCTTCACAGATATAAGTATTACTAAATCAGATATGAGATATTTTGTAATGATCCTCTTGAATATTTGATAAAAGTCTTATAGAATAATTCAAATGATGACCAGCCTCCAATATTCTGGAGAAGTATGTCAGGAAGTATTATCATAGATCAAGGAGAACTTCTGTTCATCCAATATTTACTTATGGCTCACTATGTGTTTGTGTAGTGTGCTAGGTACTAAGTGAATAATTTTATGCACCAGAAGAATGGTTCCCATTCTCATGGAACTTAAGTCTAGTGAGGAAGATGCACAATACACATACACACACAAGAACTTTATGAAAAGTGCTATAAAAAAAAGTTTGGTGCTGTGAGAGAACAACTTCGGTGGTAATTTGAGATTGAGGTCTACTTTAGATGAAAGGTAAGAAAGATCTTTCTGATTTGACATTTATCCTAGGTGTGGAGGGCAAAACTGCTGTGCAAAAAATGAAAGAAAGAGAATTCTAGAAGAGAGAAAATTGTGCATGAAAGTCCTAAGGCAGGGAAGACCTAGGAGAATTTCCAAAGTGGAAAAATGGCCAATGGGACTACTACCTAGAGAGCAAGAAAAAGAGTAGGAGAGTAGGGGAATGGGAAAGAGAAGAGGAGGGGTTGGTTTTTGTTTTTTGTTTTTTTGTACTAGCAATTGAACTCAGCTACTGAGCCACATCCCCAGCCCTATTTTGTATTTTATTTAGAGACAGGGTCTTACTGAGTTGCTTAGTGCCTCACTTTTGTTGAGGCTGGCTTTGAACTCTTGATCCTCCTGCTTCAGCCTCAGGAGTGCTGGAATTACAGGCAGTTTGCTACCATTCCCAGCAAGGGGTTGGGTCTTGTATTCTCCTAATTGTCTTGACATTATGATTTTACTCTAAATGCAAGTGAAAGCTACTGAAGGGGTTTTCACATAGATGCATGATGTGACATGATGTGATAATTCAAACAAAGTTAAATACTCATGATATTTATTTAATGATTTTAAAGAGTATAGGATTTTTGAATTATTTGGCATATATTATTTTTGGTTTTAGAGTTATTTTGTTCCAGAAATACAAGTAGAAGTCGTCTCTAGTAATTGCATAGAAGGGGGGAAATTCTAGAGTTTGACATTGAGAAAATTGCTTAGCTACTCTTTTCCATGCCTGAATTCTGAATTTTAAAAATAAGATATAGTAAAGCAATTTTAAGGCAGTGATCCAAGAATATGTACTTTGAAGTATATTTACATTTGTTATATTATTCACCAATTTTTAAAAGTTCTAGTGAAGGGCGTTATCCATCAAAGGTAGTCCATGAACACACACAGACATGCAAACACACACACACTCACACACACATACACATACAAATAGTTTTCAAAATATCATCACAGAATGATTTCATAAGTTCTCTTTTATTATTTCTTGTTTGGTTTCATGTTAGACTAGCTCTTCAGGGCCTTTTAGTAAGGCAGGAGAATAAGAGGGAATACTGAGACGTCATGATGAAGTGACGCCTCCTAAGGAAATGTAATAAAATGTTTTTTAGGCCCTCTTGCAAGCAGGAAAACAGGGCAAATGCCACACAAGTGCATCTTATTTTCACATAAAAGATGACAAAGGTATTTTGTGGTAATTCTGAGTTTGTATGCATTTTTCAAGTAAACCTGTTGTATGTGAAAGAATGGAGTTCATTGCATCAGGTTGTCATTAGAGGTCCCACGAGTTCCTGGAGAGGTAATCTGACTCAGGATAAGCAGGATTCTTGGTTTATTGTATGGTAAATAATTTCAGCACTCATCAGAGACAAAGGTTTACTTAGGAAAGCAGAAGCACATTCAAAAGAAAATGTGGGCTATCTTGAGAGTAAGCGAAGCTTTTAGGATAAAGCAAGGAATGCACCTTCAAGGGAGAATGTGGACCAACTCTAGAGGTAGAAACAGCAAACCCTTAATGTAGGGTGTTAAAATTTATAGAGAAACAATTGCTAGGGGCTGGACTAGAAGTAGAACCAAGGGGGAGTTACAGAATTTCCCATCAGTTTTCCCTGTGCTTGCATATTGCCTTTATATTACATTTTGCAGGTTATGGTAAGAGTCAATGGCAAGGGCAAGGGCATGCACTAAGGGCATGGGCTGGGTTGCCCAGGAGTTGCAAGTGTTCATGGACATTTTTTGCATTTAATGGTTCATGGGAGCTTTTTTTAGATTTGGTTTATTTCTTCCTCTCTGTGTTTCCAAATTGTTCTCACAGTAAAGAAATAATTTTTTTTTTATTCCATCCTTTAAAAAATGAAGTGTGTTGTACTAATAGAAGGAACTGAAAGTATGGCATAGAAAAATATATGGAGCACATGTGTTTTCTCTAAAGTGCAAAATATCATATGAGTTCACAAATTTATAGTTTATATAATCTGCTGTGTGCCATTGAGTCCCAGTTTTGTCTGTGATCTTGGAGTAGCCAACATCTCTGGTCCTCAGTCTTTGGCAACATCTTTTGTCCTCAGTCTTCATCTTTCTCATATACAAAAGCAGAGATGTAGTGGTCAGGGAGGCAACCATTACTGCTCACATCCTGAGCCCTAAATTGACTAAGCTAAGGCCAGGTAGTGCCATGGAGCTGCATGGGGAACCCTGTGCTCATGCCTCCAAGGTTTGAAGTAGAAGCTTAAGTTATGTTTTGAGAAACTTTCCTCTACTCCTTAGAAAGTTCAAGGAAGAAATTACATACACACTGTGGTTGTGATTGACTAAAGTAAACAGAAAGGGAGACCCAGAGACCATAAGGTGGTTTCCATTAAAGGGAATTTCACTCCAGGGGTGCATAATACATAAGTTTCTTGGTTAACAGTCTTGTAGTTTATTAGTCTCTGACCTTGTAGAACTGCTGCTGTCCCCATGCCTTCATGTTTTGCCTACTTTTCAAAGAAGGATAAACTTATGATGATGCTAATTTTACACTAAAATGGGAGATTGAAGTTGATGTTTAAGTGGTTTGGCCACTTTAATCTGTGGCTAGTATAAGATTCATTTTTTTTAAAACATGTACTTCTGTTAAGATGCATCTAGTTATATTCTCATAATTTTTCTACATAGTTCACACAAAGTATCTAAGTGAAAAAATCTTAGATATATCTTCAGTGAAGTCATTTCATGTGTTTTCTAAATTAATCCTCCAAGAAATTCAATGAGTTAGATAATATCTCAATTATAGAGACAAAACCAAGGGTCAGAGAAATTAAATGACTTACCAGAGTCTCAAATAGTAACTGTTGGGGGCAGGGATTGTTCTATGGGTGAATGAAATTAGTAGTTACAAACCCATTGCTTTTTTCCTTGCTTCACTAGCATGCTAAATTCATCATTTCTGCAATATTAAGTACAGGGATAACGAGGGCACAGTGCAATCAGAGTAGTGGCAGAAATGTTTATTTTTGAGGTATTAAAAAATCTCTATTGTGTATTCATGGCAACAATTAAGCTCCTGGTCAGGCCAAAGGGTGAGAGTGCTTAAATGAGTTTTTTTTTTCTACCTCCCATTATCCACTTGGAAAGTCAATACTAATAGGGGAAGCACAGAGCAAGGACTAAGTTCATTACATGTGATCAGAAAAGGAAACACATCTACCATGTTAATGTAGCTTTCAATTTATGGTGACATTTACTGAAAACATTCAGCAATATTTGGGAAAGTTAAAAGGGAAATTTTGTACCCCAATTAACCATAGGAACAAAGAGTGAAGATTAGGGAGGAAAGTATTTTTTCTTTTCTTTTTTTTTTAAGCAAAATGTTTGGAAAGGTCAGGCTTTGAGTGACCTAACCTCTACTGCTTTTATTAGTTAGGTTGACTAATGAGCATTTCACTTATCATTCTAATGGATACATTTACACATGGAAGAATAATAAAATGCTTCTAAGTAATGGTGGCCAATAGTAACTCTATGTAGGCAGAAGCTAAATAATTTCTCTATTATCCAATTTACATAAAGAAAATTTTGAGTTGATTATAAACTGCCATTCTATACTCTAATATTTTATTAAATATCTTGAATTCACTTGTCTAATCAATGATTCAGCAAACATTTATTGAGCTACTACTATGTGACAAGGCCTGTTTTTAACTAAGATAACAGTGGTGTAAAAAGTCCCTGACTTCATGGTGCCTTTATTCTAGGATGTCTTTACTGGAATTATCTAGACATAGTATTGAAAAGTACTTTTCTGGGGTCCAATTTTGGCTGTAACGTTTTCCCCAGAATTTGAAGTTCATGAAAACAACTGCAAATATACTAGCAACATCTCAAGCAACACATGAGTGGTATCTTTCTGAAGAAAATTAATTGCTGTAAAATATCACCTCTTTAAGGTGATTGCTAGGTATATAATATAACTTTTACTCTCTCCCCTACCTTCTCTTTATACATCATGTCACCCTGGGGAAAAAAGTTTGTCTTAGCATTGCATACAACTTCAGGGATCTAAAAGACAAGAAACAGATTCTTTGAGAGGAACTATCTAAACTTCAGTATTTTTAAGTGCTTGCTATCCAAGTAGCAAATAAGCTTTAGTTAGGAATAGAGGATTCTGAAAAGGCACAGTAGTAATAGCTACCATTTTTCAATGACTTCTATGGGACACTGATGTCTCACAAAATAGAAACTCATTCTGAGAGATATGTTTTGCACATTAGCATATTTAAGAAGTCCTAAAATTCACAAACTTTTTTAACTCAGTATTTCTCAAACATAACTAATCAAGGGAATATTTCCTGAACCTCCATCTATTGACAATTAACATTTTGGAAAAACATTTTTTTCTATAAAAATGAAATTCTGACTGTTGCAGAAAGAGGAATTTTCTGCTGTCTTATCATTTGTTCTAATATTCTGAAGAAGTACATAATTATAATATTGTTGCCTGTTTTTTATTTTGACTCATTCTACTATGGCTGCCATCTTTTTGTGTGTTTTCATCTTTTTATTAAAATATAAAATGTATATTTAAACATTTTGCTCTTTGAAAGGGCATAGCACAAAAACTTCTGAGTGTGTTTCAAATGAGTTCATACATAGCTCCATTATTTGGCAGATTTGTTACTGCTCAGTGGAATGTCATTTGTTGTCTTGGTGGCTTTGATGTTTGCAAAAAGTATTTTTTCAAGTTAATTGTTGATTGATATAAACCTATAATTGATGAAAGAAAATATAATTTCTTCCAACAACCCTTTTCCAATGATAAGGAACTTTAAGAAATATGCCCAACAGTCACAATGAGGCTGCCTGGAATTCTTGAAGGAAATAGTCTACAAGAAACAAAAGAAGTCACTAAAACGAATTCCCAAAATGAAAGATAATCATATAGAAAATGGGAAATAGATAGCAAGCAGGGAAATTTCTCCTCAAGCAAACTGAAATCACAAGTGAACAGTTCCATGAGTAATACTTTCCAATTTAGTTTGTTCTTTTCATTCAGCTCTCTGTGGGTACAAAACATTTTAGGACCCCTCTATGGCTTGAATTGCTGGATGACAGATAGAAAAAAAGAGATCTATGAATTTCTTTAGGGTCTTGATTTATGTGTTTCTTAGAGCTTGCTCAGGTTCTGTGAGACTGGGAGAGCAAGTGAAATTGTGCAAAAAGACCAGCTGTTTCTTAGCAAATGTTGTACATAGTGTTATGTTAAGAAATATTCTCCCCCCCCCCCCCCCCGCAATTTTGGCAGTGAAATATTTCTTTTGTGGAAATAAGTACATATATTTTTAGAAGAGAAATAGAAACTTACATATAAATTTGCTTCCTGTATATAACATAGACACTTAGATTTACCTGAAACTTGCAAGTTAATTATGTCAAGTCATATTAGTTAATTGGCACAAACAAAACAACAACTAAAAAATAAAAACACAAAAAACTTTTTCCCCAAAATTTTGTAGCATTAATTACCTCTCTCTCTCTCTCTCTCTCTCTCTCTCTCTCTCTCCCCAGAGGCACTTACCCACAGAGCCACATCCCCAGCCCTTTTTATATTTTATTTAGATACAGGGTCTCACTAAGTTGCTTAGGGCTTCATTAAGTTGCTGAGTCTAGCTTTAAACTCTTGATCCTCCTGCCTCCGCCTCCTGAGCTGCTAGAGTTGCAGGTGTGTGTCACTGTGCCTGGCTTACTTTTAATTTTTATAACTTTGGGATTTCTGAATGAGTGTTTACTGCATTGAAAGAACTGTAGATGAAATTTCTTCATAAAGTTTAGTTTTTGTAACTCAGTTTTACATTCCTGATTTTTTTTAAATTGGAAGATTGGGTAACACATTTCATTCAATTGGGTTGCTGTAGAAGATTTTTTATTTTTCTCTGGTAGGTAGTATTGTGCTCATTTCATGCTTTATACATGGGTCACTGTGTTTGACAAAACATCAGTTCTATATCATTTTCTAAATGATAACAGAAAACAGTTAAATATTCTAACGAAGTCACAAATCTTTCACAGACCATACAATACCTAGGCAGCTGGTCTACTCTCCATTTCCTCTTACACAGCAGCTTTCTTCCCATAACACACACAAGAGTCTTTCTTGATTGTGTATCTTTAGAAGGCAGCCAAAGTGGCAAACTGTGATATGTTGCAAAGCTCAGTTGAAAGGCTGCTGAGATGTTTAAGAGTTGAGTTTGGAACGGGGAATTTCCTAGATGATCCTCAAACTATTTGGGGGAAGTTGCTATTTTAATGGATAAATAATTCCACTCATTTAAAACCCAGACATGATATATATATATATATATATATATATATATATATATATATATATATATATATATATATATACACACACACACACACACACACACACACACACACACACAGTTCCTATGTTTTTCCTCACCAATTAAAAATCTCTCATTTTGTAGATGTGGCTTTAATTTGAAGCAATATGGTATTCTTTTTTTTCCTCCCCATTCTAACTAAACAAACTCTGTAAGAATTAGCTTTGAGTTATTCCATCTGTGGACTTTTAATTTTGTCATAAAAACACAGAAGCCTGGCAGGGAACTCTTTCCAACTGGCTACATGTATCATCTTGTCTGAAAGCTGGTTAAGTAAGTATGGCATTTAGAATGAAATAAAAAAAAAAAAAACTTCATTTATGGAACTAGTTCACAGGATGTGTTTGCCCACTTCTTTGACCATCTGTTTATGTTGACAACCACCGCCCCACATTGTGCCAAAGTGCCCTTGGCTATTAAAAACAGTGTTTTGTGTGTGAGTAGTGTGTGTGTCCTCACACATGTATGTGTTTTGGGGGTGCCATTTTCTTGAGAAAAGTCTTGTTAAAGGTCGCATATAATCCATGTGGAGATATTTCAGGTCAGTTGCTGTTCAGGAAACATTGCACCAAAATGCTATAAGCCTACTCATTCTTAAAGATACTCCCTGCCTCCCTGACATATTGAGATTTCTTTAAAGAGACTATGAATATATTATCAAAATACCTGTTGAGTTTGGCTACAATGGAAATAATATTATGTGTTGAAGGTGAATCCAAATATGAATCTAAACATCTCAGAGTACAGAAGTACTTGGGAATCACTAAGGATTTCTAAATTGTTGGCAAGATTCTTTCTGCCAACAGGACTATCAAAGTTTGACATTCAATTCACCAGATGATAGGGGAACCCTTCTTTCATATTTAACACTATAAATAAAGTCTTTGGGGGTATCCTGAGGGATGTAGAACTATGGACACATGGGTTGCCAATCTGGCATCATTATCATTTTTTTCTGCTTTGAACAATAATTTATTCAAGGTTTAAACAACTACTATTCAAAGCCAATCAATGTACAATAATACTTTAAGCCCTGTGCTGGAGAAATAAAGAAGCATGTTCTCAACTGTACCAAAATTGTAGAGTGGAGGAGGAGACACAAGTGATGAGAAAGATAACACGGCTAAGAGATGGATTTTGTAACATGGAGATAAAAATTGTTTAGGAGGTCCAAGGATGGAGAAGTGTTACAGGGCTGCTAAGCACCAGTGACAGCAGCTTCTGTTCTATGAGGCCTTCACCTCTTCTTTATTCCAAGCCCCTAAATTATCTGGAATGTATATGTGAGCAACTATGTGGCTCTTATTCCCCTTAGCATTGAAACACAGAACACCTGAGGAGCATAATGAGTGCAGTGAGGTTTATATACTTAAGTAACTCTCAGGGATAGGGTACAGGCTTAGAAATAAAGGTATTGGTTTGGGGACTAGTGTAATATATTGTCATAGAACACTTTTAAGTAAGGTTGAATGCATCATATCCTTTGACTCTAATCTGTAATTATTATTTTTATTATTACATTTTAATCCGTTAAGATTGTGATGGTCTCCCCACCCCGCTTTGGGCTTGTCAGCTTTTCAAATAGGTTTGCTCTTTCTCAAATAATTTTCCATGTTTTATCATCAGTTGTTTTAGAATCCTTTCTCAGGGTCTGGGTCTGGGCTGAGTAACAGATATCATTTCTGACAGCTGTAAAGTGAGGCTAACGAACGTCCCAATGAGGATGTACCGTGCCAGGCTCATCCATCCAGCTGAATTTGCATTGTGAGTGCAAATAGCTGCACGTCATGGCCCACTGCTGCCCAGGGCTGGAGTAATTTATTTAATAACTCAGTTCAGAGGCATTACAGGGGAATTGCAGCGTTTCATATTATTCAAGACAAATAAGAAATTAAAAAATGCTGCATAGAGAAAAGTAATATTTTAGCTCTTCCCATGACTGAGGCAGTTTAAATGCTGAGTATTATAGTCCTGAGGTATAAAACATGAACAATTTCTGTTAAGTTTAGGAACTCTGTATCTCCAGCTGTATCATTCATTTGATGGCATGCATTTTTTGTGTGTTTATTTGGGGAGGAATTTTAAGATGTGTTTATTTTTCTAACTTTCAGTATTTAAAGTGCTGACCATTCAGGCATTTCAACAAAGTGAACCTGTTTCTTCCAGTAGTTGATACTTGGAAATATTTATGAGAAAAATCTATTAATAAAAAAGTCTCCAGTCTTAAATGTGGATTGTTTGTACTTTTAATGAATTTTGTCTCCTTCCCTCATATCCTTTTGTTAATATAAAACTAGCCTAGGTACTTGACCTTATTTAATTCTGTGAAGTTGTCATTGAAACACCAAGCTGCAAGTAAAATGATGAAAATAAATTATCTTGAGAAGTGGGTGAAAATGAAAGCTTGTTTTCAAGTGGTCTTTCACAGTGTCGAAGGTGGATGCTATGTAACAGTCTTGTGGGCATTCTTTATTAGGTTAAGCAGGGGAAAACAGCCTGCAAACAAACCTTGACCATGTGATGGACCGGGGCTTGGATATGACAGTATGGTGGGAACTGGCCTTACATCTGCCTGAAGAAGTCTGGGAGGCTTCCAGGGAGAAGTAAAAGACTACCATAAGTTTGAAATTTAGCATAACCGAGTTCAGTCCTTCCAGTTGGTGGTGTGAGAAGATATGGCTTATTTAGGAAGCTTCCATATGACTTGGTGAGGACACAGCAAGAAGCACACCTGGAAAAATAGGCAGTGGCAAGTAGAAAAGGGTATTTCATATTAATTGGGACTACACCTGTTAGGTAATAGGAAACACAAATCCTTTTAAATAGATGACTTAACATTTTAGAAAGATTGGCAGAGAGAACAATGAATGGGATGGGGTCAAGACCCAAAGTAGGAAAGCCAGTTGTCTCTACCCTGTAAAGAGGGTGAAGGGGTTACAGAGCAAGAGATGGTTTTGAGACACTTAGAAGATAGAAATGATGTGATATTTTTACTAATTGAATACTGGAGGTATAAAATGGGGAGAATAGTTGAGGTTTACTTTCAATTGCCTGGCTTGGGAAGCTGGGTGGAGGGTGAATTGATTTAAGAGATGAGGGAATACAGGCAGAGAAAGATTCAGGGCAAGGTGCATTTGAACTGTCTGTAATGTCAAAGTGGGTATATTCCAGAGCAAATTGGGTGTCTGAATTTCAGAGTCTTCAGTTTATGGGTAAGAATAGAACTTTAGGGTAGATCTGAACTCATCCAAAGAAAAATGAGAGAAGTGCAAAGATGGAAATGCCAAGTCAGAACCTGCCCTGGGGATTATCAACAAAGGGAAGAGAAATAGAAGAAGTCTGTGAAGGAGACAGAAACATTACAAGAGGACAAGAGAGGAATTAGGGTAGATGACCCCAAAACCAGTGAACTACAGAGTTATGGGAGTAAAGACTGCCAGATGTAGCAGGAATCAAATAAGTTAAGGGATCAAATGGCATAATGATTCACTTTGAAGGAAATCTTGGGAAGAACAGTGTTGGGGATTGGTAAAGGGGGTAGCCAAATGGTAACATTTTGAGGAAGTGTAAGAAAATGAGGGGAAAAAAAGACAAAAAATAAAAACTATTTTTTTTCCTAAATGATTGGCTATAATGTAAGGAGAAATAACTGAGGATAACAGTAGGCAGAAGTGGGATTGTGAGTGGGGAAGAGTAGATGTGACTGACATCCTTTTCATGCTCCCTTAACATAGTACTGCAGGCATTGGGGAAACTCTGGGCCATTCCTTCTGACCTGTCCCCTGAATTCCTCAAGAGGATATAACTTCAAAACACACTGTAGAAACTTCCTTAACAATACTCCCATTATGGACTTCCTTCCTTGCCTGTGCTACATGGTCCTTTCCCTACCTGTTTTCTGGGATTACCTTCCCAAATGAAGTTATTGTACCCAAATCTCTGTTAAGGGTTTGCTTCTAAGGATTCCAAGCTGAGACAGAATTTGTTGACATCCAGAAGTTAATGAAAGGAGGGAATCCGAAATAGAAAAAAAAAAAGAAATAATTGATGGATTGTGGACTTTGTGAGTTGAAAGAACAGTGATGGTGATCTAGGAGTCTTGATGAAAATAATTGAGGTGGAAAAATTTGAGAATAGAGTGGAAGAACTGCAGACAGTCATAAAAGGTTTCAAGTGAGCTATATGCTGTAATTGACGTTGAGTAGCAAAAAGACACATTAAACTAAACTATCATGCATAAAACACAGCAAACATCATTTGACCTATTGATACTTTACAATTTCAGGAAAAACTCAGTTTCAAACATCATAGAAACTTGAAAGCTATTTCTGTGTGAACTGCAAAACTAAAGAACATCATTTAATGAGTTTATATTATAAAATTCTCATTCTTTGATTTTTTTTACAGAGATGAGTTTTTGCAAAAGCATCTAAAATATATTTTTCTATTTGCCTTGTATGTGAAATCACTAAGGGATAAAAAGCCAGATTTTAAAAAATTTTCAAAAACAGGAATAAAATTGCAGATAATAAATGGGTTATGTCAATTGAAGATTGATTTCTCATTTTATGTTTTTTTTAATTTTAAAACTACAGATAAAATGGTTAACAATTTAGCTTAATGGCTTGATGGCAGGAATCAGTATGAAGTAATTTCTTCATTTATTCAGTATTTACTGATAATTGTGTTAATGCCAGTTGCTGTGGCAGACATTGAAAATAAATGAATAAATACCTATAGCTTACTTGAAGAAGGCTCTAATAAGAGGAACATATAAGTAAAGAGACAATTATAGCATAAGGTGTCAAATAAGAGTTAGGAAAACCTTTCTGGATTATATGATGTTGAAGGTTAACTATGTGACTTTAAGGATAATTGGGAGAGTTATCAGGGTGACTCTGGGTGCTTAGGGCATATGCCTGGAGGTGCAAAGTTGGGCAGAGGGAGTAGAGAGAGGAATGATGAAAAGAAAGTCTTATGTGGTCACTTGTATCAAACCATTAGGTTCTGGTCCAAGTAACATAAAAACCTACAATAGGGACTTGGGCAAGTCAGTAGATTTTCTTTTCACATACCTGGTAATCTGAATTATCTGATAAAGACTCCATGGTGCCTGGTTTCTAAGTGCTTAACAGGTATTAACTCCTCTGATGCTTTTAGCAACATTTTGAAGTGTACACTATTTTTGTCCCCATTTTATAGTGAAAAAACTAGGACATGTGGTGGTTAAGTTGCTTGGTAGTGCACAATGGTGGAGATAGGCTTGAATCCAGGTGGTTTGTCTCAAGAATACTCTGATGGACTCTACAGTGTATTGTACTTGGCTATCCAGTGGAAAACTGTTCCATAACTTCAAGAGAGCAGACAAAGGGACAGGAAGAGTCCTGTCTTAGATATCTAAGATAAGTAATTCTTTGATAGACAAAAGTGAGAAATTCAATGACAATGATACATTCCCACCACTCAAGACAAGAAATGAAGTAGCACCAGTTGGCCCCAGAGTTTTGGACTCTAATTATTGAAAAACAGAGTTAACATAGCCTATAGAATTTCACTAAAAGACTTTTTAATAAGGAGGAGTAGATAAGTAAAGCAAGTGCTTACTTAGAATGGGACTGAATATAATTTTGAGTTGAAAGCTGAACTAATTCTCTAAACTCCATCTACATGGGTGGCCTTACTCAGTTTAAATAATTCTATTTTAAAAAGATTCACTTAAAATATGTTTATTCTAAATAAATAGCTAGTTTTTACATATGAAGACCACTGTTGAACTTAGATCAAGAGAGGCTTTAATATATATATGTAATTAATTATATATAATTAATTTTATATATATATATATTACTTAGCAGATCCTTAGGAAAATCTGATGTGGGGCATCTAATAAGCTAGTTTAACAAAACACTGCTAGCTAGAATATTTATTAAAGAGAATAAAACAGCTAAAAATAACCTCTCTCTTTATCCCTGCATCTTTCATTATTCCTACATTATCTTCATAAGACACACAAAACGTATCATGACTTTCTTTTGCTTAATGAAAAAAATCAACCATTTTATCTTCTTTTTCCACTGAATGCACTAGAGTCTGACCTTATTCTAAATTTCCAACCTTTGGGGTTTCTCTCCATTCTTTACACAGCCCATCCTACAAGGGCTTTCCCTTCACTCCCTGGGCCCACTACATGTGTCTCCCAAGCCCAGAGTGTCTGTGTCCTTACTCCAGGGATCTATGAGCTCAGATCTCAACTCTTTCACAAAGGCCCTACAACCACACAGAGAATTAATGATAAGCCTTTGTGTTCCCATAACATTGTAAGATTTTGACATGAATTTTTGTTTCTATGATGATAAATTAGGCTTTAGTCTCTTCTAACTCTGAAGTTTAATGAGATACACCATATTCACCAAATTGAGAGGATTTGAGTTTAAAAGTGCCCTAGAGATCAACTAGGACAACCTTCTCATTTCACAAGAAGTAATTGAAATTATAGGGAATTTGTTCGATTTGTTATTTCTGGTTAGTTGTAGGACTCAAACTAGAAATATTCCCTAAATCTATGGTTTTCCTATCAGAATACATGTAGCCATGTGTCAAACAGAAAGTACCCCCTCCTTACATTATCCATGTTCTACTCCATGGACCTGAGGAAATGTTAGGTTATGGCAAAGGGAAATTAAAGTCATAGATGGAATGAATGTTGTTAATTAGCTCAATTTAGAATAGAAAGATTATCCTGAATTATCTTATAGGCCCAGTATAATCACAAGAATCTTTTAAAATTGTGGAAAAGGAAGGCAGAGAATATCAGAGTGATGTGACATAGAGAGACTTGACTGACCATTAGATAGAAGGGGGCCATGAAACAAAAGAGTGTGTACAACCTTTAGAAGTTGAAAAAGTCAAGAAAATGGACATTCTTCCAGAGTCTTCAAAAGGAATTTGGTCCTGCCAACACTTTGATTCTAGCCTAGTTAGACATATTCAGACTTCTGACATCCAACTGGAAGATAATAAATTTGTGTTTTTGAAATTTCTGTGTTAGTCACCTTTATGTTGCCATGACCAACATATCTAAAATGTATAACTTAGAGGAGGAAGTTTATTTTGGGCTCACAGTTTCAGAGTTGAGTCCATGGTTAGTTGGCTCCATTGCTTTGAACTTGAGATAAGGCAGAATATCATGGTGGAAGGTCAGTCAGCACAGAGGAAAGTTACTTAGATCATGGCAGCTGAGAAGCAGAGAGAGTGGGGCAGGAGGGAGAAACCATGGAGAAGATGAATCTTTCCAGAGTATGTCCTCAGTGACTCACCTCTTCCACGTATGTCCCACCTTCCTACAGTTACCACCCAGTTATCCCATTTGAATTAGGATGAACTGATTAGGTTATAGCTCTCAAAATTCAGTCATTTCATCTCTGAATATTCCTGCATTAACAAAGGAGATTTGGGGGAGCACGTCATATCCAAAACATAACAGCTACTGTCCAGTAAAGTAGATACATGTCATTTAAATTAGTGGTAATTTATTATAACACTAATAGGGAATAAATATAAGCACTTAAGACTAAAGGCTAAATGGATATTCAAGGTTTAATAAAAAGGAATTTAAATACGGGCATATTTTAAAGGCATATTTTATTTTTACATATTTTGGGTTTATTCTTAATGTTTTTGGTTTTATTCATTCATTCTTCCAACAAATCTCTATTAAGTATGTGACATTGCTGTTCCAGACATTATGGTAGATCAAATTATATGCCTCAGTATTTTCATTCCTCTCTGCATCTATCTTTTTATTATGGCCTTATAAAGAATGAAGTAAACTTTCTTATGCTTTGGCTTTGGGACTTGCTTTGACAGATCATATATGAGCAGAACAAGTGTACCAATTTTGACTTAGGCTTATTAAGAGGACTCATATAATTCTGATTTCTCTTTTATGACTTTGTCATGCCATTGCTTTAAAAAGAGGTTCATGTCATCAGCTACTAGCCTGAATAACACATAGAATACTTATAATAGTACCTACCTGACCCACAGACCTATGAGTAAAATAAACACTTATTGTTCTGTGCCATTGTATTATTGAGTTTGTTACACAGTCTTAGGACATTAGGTGTGATTGGCAATGTGATATAAGCAAATGACCTAAACATTTAAAAGGGCCTCAATAGAAACTTATGCATTAGAACAGTAGTGTCTCCGAGTTTAAAGGAGTGTTGCATCAAGGGAGGGTCAAGGAAGGCTTCACAGATAGGGCAACACTTGAGCTGACTCAGAAAGGATGAGTATTAATTTCCCTAAGATGATAAAGGGTGTGGCTGAGTAATTGGGAAAGGTTATTTAGTGTAAGTATATTCCCTTTAGCAAATTTCAAGGGAAATTAGTTATAGCTAAAGAGGGTGGTAATATGTCTTTAGTTAACTTTGTACTTGTCTTTTAATTTTTTTTCATGTAGAATCTGCAAAGTAATATTTCTCAAGTAGTTTGTTAAACAGATATCATGCCTTATTTCTGAGGTAATGATCACAACATTATGACATAGTTATTTAAGAGCAGAAACAGCAGGAAATAAAGAGGGACTAGTTTCTCTTAAGCATGAAAATCAATAATAACTAAGAAGAATTAACAGCTTGGTAGGAAGATTCTATTATTTGTAAACTGGCATGAGTGTTGCTTATAAGGCCAAAGCCATTGTTTCGTTTACTTAGTATTTTGGTCTTACTAAAAAGTCTTGGACATCCTACTGTACTCTAATCCTATTAAGTCACTTTCCAAATGCATTCTTTTAGCCATAGGGAAAGAAAAGACTATGCAGAATCCTTTCCTTCTAGGAAGAACAGCCAGATTTTCCAGATGATCGTGGGTCATTAGTATCTGTCCAGTAAAGTAGATACATGTCATGATTTCGACAGAGTTTGAATTTGTTCAATAAGAGCAATCTTGGAACTCCTTAAACGCTTGTGCATATTGTGATGTGTATTGAATCTTCCTCTATCATATCTGAAATTTTCAATTTTAATTGTATTTTATTTTTGTTACTTAAAAATTCATACTCATACAAATTCTATGCAATGTGCAGGAAACATGCATACTCTTTTTCTGTATGAAATGAGATGCAATTCTAGCATAAGCAAGATTGAAGATGTTAATAAAAAAGGATCTACAAGTGTGACTAATATGATCTCATATTAAACAATTCACAAATAAATACCATGGTTGGATTTAGATACCAGATGTCAAACCACATAGTAGTGCAGATACAGTTGCTTGCCTTCCTGTCACTGGTCGCCAGAAAGAAACAGATGGTTAAAAAGATATGTAGCTGAGGCAAGGCATGGAAATAGGAAGCTACAGAGCAGAAATTCTGCTGTTTAAGTAACAGTAATTTTCTAGTCTGGAAAACCTGGCTGTTTTATACCTCTACTTATGCACTTAAGCAGTTTAAATGTGAAACATAGCAAAAATAGTCCAAGCAAGGCTGGCAACTTGCAAATTTTGCCATGCATAATTGCATCTCAAAAATATCAGAGGCAGACGCACAGCAGTAAAAAGTAAACACTTGTATGCAGTTGAACACAATTATATGGTGGTTATTACCTAAGCTCATTACAGCTTCATAAGGGGCTTTGTGAACTTGTGCTCTAACTAGTAGGTCAGGCAAAATGCAAATAAGGACTAAATTTGAAAGCAAGTGATGAAAAAAAATCATACAATTTAGACTGGGAACTATAATTTGCCTTTAAAAATAAGCCTGAGCAAGAATCATCCTCATTATAATAATGGCTTATTTATTCTGCACAACTTGTTTGCAATTATGGACCCTCCTTTACAGCTGATTTTAACAGGAAATAAGAGCAAGTAAAAAAAAAAGTGTGTGGGGGGGCTTTGTGGTTGGTCAGTTATATTAATTAGAGTGGATGCAAATATGTGTTACAAAATCATTTATGCCTTTATTCCAAATCTTTTAATTTCTGATTTCTGTCATTGAAATCTAAAGTCTCAAATAGTTTATCAGTCTAAAGAAATCATTATAATTGAATTTCTAATGAGAGTGTCTATGGAGCTTTGTTCCTGGTATTTCCATTATAAGACTGGAGTCCTCTGCATCTATTATGGTCAGGTGACCATGAAATGATGAGCTACAGCTGTTACAGGGCATGTCTCTGCTGGTGCTTAATTTATAGCAAATACACATTTTATTGCTAGTATGTTTCCTCATTCATACCTACAACAAGGAGGCATAATAACAAGGCTGCTAGACTGCCTAGATTTGAATCTTGACCCCTTTACTTACTAGTTGGGTGAACTTGGGCTTCTGTGCTCAGTTTCTTTCTCATTAAAATGAGAATGATCTTGTTAACCCCCTCACAAATGGTGAAATTTATGTAAGTTAATACACCTTTCTATGTGCTCATAAGAGTACTGGGCTCATAGAAATGTTCTGCCTATTATTATTTGCTGGGCCTTGGGAACACAGAGGCAAGCAAGATGATTCCTACCCTCATAGAACTTGGATTCTGGGAGAGAGGGAAGAAGGCATTATGCAATTAGTCATCTACTTAATTATTTTTGTGATAAATGCTATAGGGAAGAATGAAAGTGAAGCTATTGTTTAAAATGGGGGACTTGACCTGGTTAGGTTTCTGGCTTCCAGAAGGAAGTAACATTTGTGATCTGAAGAATAAGTAGGGATTATTTAGAAAAATAGAAATAAGAAGGATATGTAGGGAAATTGTTTTGCATACAGAAGCCATAGGAAAGATGAAAGAAGTATTGTGGGAAACTGCATAGAATTTACAATTAGAGACCCTCTGGCTGGAAATAACTCAAGCAGTTGTAGCAAAGGTTTGATCGTGAGCTGAGTTTCCTTGTCATTGATGCTTCTTGTTCTTTCACTTAGACTCTGATCCTTTAATACCGATTATCCATGCAATTCACTATGAAATTTCTTAGCTTTGTTTGTTCAGATACTTCTGTTTTCTTACCAGCTCATGATAAAGTTGTTTTTCACTGTATTTTGTTATTTTCAGGATATCAAAAGTTACAGTTCAAAAGTATGTGTTACTCTATAGATGTGCAATGTACCTTCTCTTTATATATGCATATATATACATACATACACATATCTATTACAAATGGATATTTTGTAAGTATGCACATATAATTTTATATTGAATTTATAACTTTTTATGGCTTAATACCACATGTAGGTAGTATTTCTTCTTGAGATTTTTCATGAACTTTCTCTTATGTCATGGTATTCTTTGAAATCAAAATTTTAAACTATTTTAAAATATAATTCATGCCCACTCCTTAATTCATTTATCTGTTCAACCTGTAGATTTTTCTGTATTTTTTATAATGCTATAAAAACTTTTTTTCTAGAACTATTTAGGCAAAACTGCTGAGAGTAGATTCTTAGGGATATTATTACTATATCAAGGAATATTCATTTTGTGGTTCTTTGTACATATAGCAAATTTACCAGGAATGAATGTGATTATTGATTTCAATATTTTTTCAACAATATTAGTCTTTATAACTAAAAAATGGAATCTTGTTTTAATTTTCATTAATTACTAATGCTTGCTCTGTTCATGTTTATATTACTTTTGCCATGAATCATCTGATCTGGTCTTTTGCCAGTTTATATATTAGGATACTCATGTTTTCACATTGACTTGTTTGAGTCTCTTTTATATTAAAGGATTAATAATACTTCATCTACCATACACCTGAATTTTTTTTCAGTTTCTCATTTTTATTCTGGTCCTGCTTTTATTTTGTTGTCTGGGACTTTTAAATTTTATGTGGTTGAATCTATAGATGATTTAGTTTAGTTTAGTTTTTTTTTTCATTTATTTTTGTCATTTTTTTCCTTGCCTGGAAAAATATTACATATTCTATGTAAAAATTCCATGTGTGCCTTTTCTACATTACTCCTAAATTTAGGCTCAAATTTGCAGACATAGTATAGAAAATGAATATTTAAATCACCTTCAATGGCTATTAAGTTGTTTAAGAAGTGTTTCAATGAACAATACTGCAAGACTATCTGTGGAGAGTGGTGACAGTGACTGGGAGACCAATGTCTGAGACTGAGGTCCCTGATGACTTCATGGCTGTGGCATACTTGGTGACTGAGAAAGTTTCTGTGCAAAGGCGTAGGATGCCCTGTTGCTGTGGGGATGTCCTCCATGTTAGAGTTTTATCAGCTTTGACCTTATTCTCAGGCACACAGCTCCTGGAAATGAAGGAACTTTCTTGCTAAGATATCCACAATGTTTCATCAGTTGGCTGCTCCTGAATCTGCCTGCAAATTAGTAACTTTAAACAATGAACTTTCTTGAGAGCTGCACAATGCTCCTAACATTGCACACTGCAACTGTAGAATGTAACTGAGAAAATAGCTGCATACTTTTGCTAACTCTGTAACTTTCCTGAATACAAAGAATAATGCTTGCATAGTCTTTAATCTGATTATGAGACATATATATATATAATAAAGATTGCTGGTGTAATTCTTTAGACTTGCTTCTCCACCAGACTCCAGCTTTATCTTCAAGATCTGTGTATGTTAATCTTATTTCTTCCAATCTCCCATCGCCCCTCTCTGGAACCTGCTAGTTTGGCCATACTAGTCGCGGCAACTATCAAAGTAATGTCAGCCTGGAGGATCCTTTCAGTTATTGCTTCCCTTATTACTGTTTTGGTCATGGTACTGGGGATTGAACCCAGGGGTGCTCTACCACTGAGTTACATCCCCAGCCCTTTTTATTTTTTTATTTTGAGATAGGGTCTTACTAAGTAACCAAGGCTGGCCTCCAACTTATAATTCCTACTTTTAAAGGGTTTGGGCTGCTGGGACTGAGGCTCGGTGGTGGAGAGCTTGCCTAGCATGTGGCAGGACCTAGGTTCAATCCCCAGCATCACCAACAAACAAAAACAGATGTATCCTGAAATGTGTAGGTAGCATTTACACTTCCCTGAGTTTTATAGTGTTGTTCTCAACTGAACTTCAGGTCTCTGGTTTTATGTGAACGTAAAAGAGAATTCATCTTCTGAAAGTCTTTTCAATAGCTATTTTGCAAACCTATATAGAACAAAAATTGTTCAGGATTAAGATGTGAACTAGTAAATAACAGGATCTGTTTATAAATACACAGAAAATTAGAAGTTTACATACTGTATATATTATTGTCATATATTTTCATTGCAGTGTTGAATTTAAAATGGTTAAAAGCTAAAGCTCATTTCTATGGTTGTTTAAGTTTTTATTAGAGCAATACAATCATCTAGGGTGCTCTTTAATATGGACTTTTTATTAATTAAGGCAACTAATCTCTATTTAACTACAGTGGACTTTTCATGTATATAGAACATGCCTACCTATATTGAAAACATTGCATATATGAATTGTAAGGCATATTTATTGCTACAAATTTGAAAAGCATAATATTGATTTTAAACAAATGCCTTTAATGCTGTATCTAGAATTTGAGGGCTAATTTTTTTCCTGGAAATTCTTTACTCAAATGTTGTTATAGCTTTTTCATTTTGGAGCTTGTTTTAGAATTATTTAAACAAGTTTATAAACTGTGGACAAATATCCAGGCCTTAAGCAAGAAAAACATCCAACCCCCCGCCCCCCCCCCCCAAAAAAAAAAAAAAACCTGAAGGTGATTTCCTCTCTTATGCATTATATTTAATCAAATAATGAAAATTTGACTTCATTAAGAGTAGTTAAATGAATGCATTCTAAACTCTAGAGGTATTATTTGGAACATTTTGAAGCATATACACAAAAACACATACACATGCACATGCCCATTGTAAAAATATAAATGGCTGAAGAAACTTTAGATGAGTGGAAATAAATATAGGAAAATAGTGAAGAAATGTATTATTATACACAAATATACACACTATGTTATCCTTTGTTAGGTTATGAATTTCTAAGTATAGTTATAGTCAGAGGTGAGAAAATGAATTATCAGATGTACAATGTCTATAAGACAAAGAAACCATTGTTCCAGAGAAGCATACTGATGCTCCAGGCTACATAAAAAATAGATCTACTATTTTAAAAAGATGACACTATAACTATCTACATCATCTTGCCTTTTTAAAAATATGATCCTAGGGGCAGATGTCATAGCAGGAGAGACTTGTTGACAAGTCCAGAAATATTTAAAATATCAGAAAACATTATAAGTAAAATATATAGTAAATAAACTGAGAAAATATTATAAATAGGTGAATATTTAACCTCAAAGGGTTCATATTCCTCATGTAGTTTAATGGCAAAAAGACAAATCCTCTAATGGAAAAATAGATAAGGAAACCGAACAGGCAAACCTCAAAAGAAGAACGGCAAAGAAAGATAAATAAATAAATAAATAAATAAATAAATAAAACTTTGTTCCCATTAGAAATGCAAATTGGAACATCACATTGAAGTCTACATAGCAAACTGGCATATATTGAAAGAATATTCATTTTTTTTGTGAGGGTTCAGGAAATAGGCAGTCTCAAGCACCACTACTGATAATGTGAACTGATGGAAGTTTACTGAAAAGCATTTTGACTATATGTATAAAAAGTAAAGTCTACTTTCCATTTGACTTGGAAATTCTTCTACTAGAAACACAGTATCCGGATCCAAGATCTGGACAGGCAGTAGCTGTGAAAAAAATTTCACAGCAATGTTTACAATAAGGAAAATTCCACCCTACTAAATATCCAACGAAAGTTTTATTTCAATAAATTATGGTATATCTCATATATCAGAATAACAGTAAAACTATAGATATCTATTTCTTGGCATGGTAAGATGTATACAACTTAATGGTTAGAGAAATAGCAAATTATACCATAGTAGGTGGATCATTATTCTGAAAACAAATAACCTAATCAATAAATGGAGCGAGGACTTGAACAGACAATTCTCTGAAGATGATACACAATCAATCAACAAATTTATGAAAAAATGTTCATCATCACTAGCAATTAGAGAAATGCAAATCAAAACTACTCTGAGATTTCATCTCACTCCAGTCAGAATAGCAGCTATTATGAAGACAAACAAAAATAAGTGTTGGCCAGGATGTGAGGGAAAAGGTACATTCTAATACATTGCTGGTGGGACTGCAAATTGGTGCAGCCAATATGGAAAGCAGTATGGAGATTTTTCAGAAAATTGGGAATGGAACCACCATTTGACCCCAGCTATCCCTCTCCTCGGTCTATACCCAAAACACTTAAAAACAGCACACTACAGGGACACAGCCACATCAATGTTTATAAAAGCACAATTCACATTAGCTAAATTGTGGAACCAACCTAGATGCCCTTCAATAGATTAATGGATAAAAAATGTGGCATATGTACACAATGGAGTATTACTCAGCAATAAAAGAGAATAAAATCATGGCATTTGCAGGTAAATGGATTGAATTGGCAAAAATAATGCTAAGTGAAGTTAGCCAACCTCAAAAAACCAAATGAAGAATGTTTTCTCTGATATAAGGAGGCTAATTCATAGTGGGATAGGGATAGGGAACATGGGAGGAATAGATGAACTCTGGATAGGGCAGAGAGGTGGGAGGGGAAGAGAGGGGGCATGGGTTTCAAAATAATGGTGGAATGTGATGGACATTATTATCCAAAGTACAGGTATGAAGACATGAATTGGTGTGAATATACTTTGTAAACAACCAGAGATATGAAAAATTGTGCTCTATATGTGTAATAAGAGTTGTAATGCATTCTGCTGTCACATATAAATAAAAAAATTGATTAATAAAAATGAAGGTATATCTTATATATCAGAATAACAGTAAGACTATAGGTAACTATTTCTTGGCATGGCAAGTTGTATACAACTTAATGGTTAGAAAAATAATAACTTATACCATAGTAGGTGAATTATCATTATGAATCTAATGTTATGAACTGACTTGTGCTTCCCCAATGTGATTGTGTTTGGTGATAAGGCTTTTAAGATGGTAATTAAGGTCAAATGAGATCAAAATGGTGTGGTCCTAATCTCCTAGTACTTCTGTACTTGTGGAAAGAGGTAGATCACCAGAGATCTACTATCTATGTGTGAATAGAGAGGAAAAGCCATGTGAGACACCACAAGGAGACAGCATCACAAGTCAGGAACAGAGTTCTCACCAGATACCAACCCCAGCTCCCTTGTCTTGGACTTCCAGTCTCCCCAGCTGTGAAAAAATCAACCTCCATTGTTTAAGCCAGCCAGTTTGTGATGTTTTGTTATGGCAACCTGAGCAAGTTAATATGCCTAACATATATTCTAATATGTTGATACAATAAATTGACCAAGAAAGTCACACATCAAAGGGTTATCATAGTGACCACTGGGCAGTGAGGATTATAGGTGTTTTTAAAAGCTTTTTTCCTTTCTTGTACAGTCTTCTCATTTATTTTTCAATTTTCATTTCAAAAACAAAAGAGGATTTTATTTTTTCAGGGTGTATGATGTCTTCAGAAACTTCTGGATAATAAAATTATGAATTTTATATGCCTACTTCTAATAATGATCCTCAGTATAGGATAATGTGAAACATTGAAGATTCATTTTTTGAAGCAATTGGACAAAGGTAAGATAAGGACTGTAAGCATAACAAATAAATAATTTTGAACCTAGAATATTTAAAGAACTATAAGGAGCACATGATCTTCAGGTAATCTTCAATAAATAAATTCTACAAAACTTGATATCAGTAATATTTGGATGAAGTGGCAGAATATCAAGGTGATCAACTTTGGAATCATACAGCCTGATCTTTATTCTCATTTAGCCTTTTATGAGCTGTGTTATTTCCAGAAAGTTATTTATCTAAGTTTCTGTTTCCTCATCTTAAAAATAGCATAATAATATAGACACTCTTCTAAGGTTATTGTAAAAAAATAATTGTGATAATACAAGAAACTATCATTGGACTTGGCTGCTAGGTTGGAAAGTAATAAATACTCTCTAAATATTAGTTATAAAATACTCAGTTGGGAGTGTAAGATTACATTCTTTGCAGAGGACTCCAAGTATAAATATTCTGCATTTCTGACTGAGGCAGATATGTGCTTTTTATCTCTATTGGACAAGGGTGAAATTTTAGCCCACATATGAAATAGAATCCTCTAAGCTAAATTTGTCCTTAAATCAATGATTATTCTCGACTTATAAAGGGAGAGACGAAGTCTAAGAAGCAGTTCTAAATTTAAAACAACAACAACAACAGTTTTTCCAAACTCCGGTATATTAGATTTCCATTATTATAACAAGTACTTGAAATAATAAACTTATAAAGAAAAAAGGTTTATTTTAGCTCATAGTTTTGGAGGTTTAAGTCCATGATTCATTGGTTCCATTGCTTTGGGGCCTGTGGCAAGTTAGCATATCATGGTGGGAGGGCAGGACACAATAAAGCCACTCACTTCATGGCTGGGATGCAAAAGGGAGGAGAGGAAGGGGCTAGAGTCCCACCATTCTCTACAAAACAAAGACTTTTAATGATCTGAACACCCCCCACCCAGGCCCCACCTCCTAAAGGTTTCACCTCCCAACAGCACCTTACTGGGGATCAAGCATTTGGCACATGTACTTTTGCAGAACATTCTAGATCCAAACTGTAGCACTTGGTTTTGTTTATAAGTTGACATCTCTAGTTTTGTGACATTATTTTATATCTAAAGTAATATCCATACACATAGGGTTATGCATATTTTATGTTTGAATGTTATGGCTATATAAAATTAAACCTTATAGAAATTCTTTCTAGGTTGTAAATATTAATAAAATGAATGAATCATACCTAAAAATAATAATCTACTAAAATAATAATTTGTATTTTGCTTAACAATAACAACAAAATGCCCTCCTCCAAAAAATCTAGAGATCAGTAAATTGTAGGGACCTTAATGAGTTATTTATATAACTCCTACAAACTCTTCTTTGTTTCTACATCATAATTTTCAGCCTTGCATGATGTTTTCTGATGCTTATGTACTGTGTATACTTCTAGGGGTTATGTACTGAACTAATGTCTAAAATTTGCAAAAGGGCAGGCTGGTGAGAAGTTTGTAGGTTGAACTATATTTTGAAAATATTGGCTGAATGACACTTTTCCTAAAATATTTCTTAAGTTTTAACAGCTCCAAGTAGCCTAAATGAGTTAAGATCACTCCCCAAACCTTTAAATTAATATCAGGAAGCAATTTAGACACCAAGGAGAATTGAACTCAATGTGTTAGTGAGATGAATAATTGAAGCATTTGAAGTGGGTGATAGATCTTACTAAGTGATTACTTCCTTATAAATTCCTAAACAAGAAGTCTTCATTGAGAAATGGTTTGAGATTGCTGCCATTTGTCACTTGGCCCATGCATGCTTAATAACCTGCATTTTCAGGCCACTAAAGGCATATTCAGTGTATTGTGATGGCCTAAAATAGTTAATACATCCACTGAATACCCAACCCTAGTGTGAGTGTCCTAAGCACTGGGAAGGAATTCTGATATTGGGTTCTCAGTCAATAGGCCTCTGTTGTCCTGATAAATTTCAATAAAAGATAATATACCACTAGAAAAAAATAGGGATTTTACACACTTGGAGTTATTTTTAAAGTTAAGTTAAAAATTGATATGAGACTTGTTATGACTGAACCTGCAGTAATTCAGTTTATTATACCTACTGGTCCAATCATGAGTGGAATTCGTCAACTATTTACAGTAATGAAATGATAGAAGATAATCTAAAAAGAGGGGGTTTCTTCTGTCCTCTAGTCTTCTCTCTATGCTCTTAAATTCCTGTATGCACATCATAGGCCTCTGTATGTTAGACATCTTAATATACCTTGGGCAAGAGGCAGCTAAGGTAGCGACTTAGAGGACAGGTTCTGGAGGCAGGAACCACACAGGAGCATGGTGACATTAAGTAACAGTGGGTGCCAGAGCTTTTGTGCTGTGATTTATATATAGCAATCATTACACACATTTGTCTATTATGAAATCCTTTCATTTGTTTACCAGCTCATATGTTATACTGTGGTTGGGTTTTTGCTTTTGATTTTTTTGCTCATTTCAACATGTACATAACCACCATATAAATGTAAGCATGAGGTGTTTGTTATGTTTCTTTAAACCTTCTGAATATATTAATTGTCAGCACAGAACCAGGTCATGGACTGGCTGAGCAGTATGAAACATGAGAGCTAGGGAAAGAAGACCCTTCTATAAGCATGTGATATTAAATACTAGATATTTTCTTAAGCTGTATGAGCATGTTTTAATAAAGGAAGGCAGCAGATGAGAAGAATTTATAATAGCTAAATTTCATATATTCTTGTTTCTGCTTGATAATTTGTCTTTGATGAGTATGTGATATCTTTTCACAGTAGTTATTCCCAGCTGCATATGTGTGCTGCAGAAAGAAAGAGCATATGGAATATATACCGTGTATATATACATATAGAGATATTCTGGCACTGTGTGTGTGGATTCACATGCATATACATGCACACACTTGCAATATCAGTCTATGTATGTCTATATGTAGAGAGAAAAATATATGTATAGATATATACATTCCTTCTGCTCTTTTCATTGTGTTACGCATGTCAGAGACAGGAAGAGTTCTGCTCCCCTCCCTATCTCCCACCCCCAACAAGCTGGAGGGCCAGAAGGTGGGGCGGTACCTCAGAATAATGGCAGCAGAAGGCAAAGGGAGCAGACAGCTGGCAAGCTCTGTCCCAATATGCTTCCCTGAAAGAGGCGAGGAAATTTCAGAAGATGCAATGCCTGAATAGCTCAGTTTGCAGAAAAACAGAAGAACCAAGGTAAAATTCCTTAGAATGCTGTCCATTTTAATGAGTCTAGAATTGACCAGCTTATCACATCTTGATAAACTTCCTCAAAACTGTGAGTTTATAAACATTTCCTCTTGGAATATATTCTAGAAAGAGATGTCAACTTTCTGACTCACGAGAGCTGTCCTCATAAGCTTAAAAAGACTGCCAATGCCAGGTGTCTCCCTGGAATTTTCTAGAACAAAAATGTACTGTGAAACCTCTGCTATCAAACACTGGAAAGCATAAGAAATTCTGAATACTAGATCCCCTGTAATAAGCTCTGTAGCTTAACTATGTTGAATGAAACATTTTCAAAAGTAATTTTACATGCTTCTTTGCCATCTTAAACAGATCATTCCAATTTCACACTTTCTTGAATATTCAGGGTCATCATTATGCACAATAATTTTTGTCAGTAAAACATAGTACTCTTTGGGGCCATTGAAATGTGTAGGACTGTTTCACTTATTAAAGATTTTCTTTTCCTTTTTTTCCTCAGGGCCATTATTTTTCCCAAGGCCTATTTTGTTTCTTTTAAGTCAATTATCGACTTGAATTATGTATCCTAGTTTGTTCCAATGTTATAAAAATAGGAAGTAATCTCCACGGGAGGACTCAAGGCTCTGTCTTGCAGGGTCTTATCATGTACAATGTGACAAAAGATTTTTTTCTTCTTCTTCTTCGTAGATTGTCAGCAGCAAGGTTAATGAAAGGATGAATTCTGAGTGAACAAAGAATTTCTCTTTCTTAACTATTACCATTGTATGATATCTTATAATATTTGATCTTGTTCAAAAGTCTTAGTTTTGCTTCCACAATTAGACTGTAAACTCTTTGGAACACAGACCACATACACAATTTTCTTCATTCTTTATAACACCCAGTGCAGTACTCTGCATCTAAACTGGACACTCACTTATACATTGATTCCAGGGTATAAAAAAGGTGCACTGGTTAATTATTAACACAATTGTAGAACAATTGATGGAGCCATCAAGCTGGCAAATTAGCTTTAGCAACTGCCCAGTACAGAGGGAGACAAATGTATTCCTAGGACATATAGTTTATTTAGGGATTCAGTTTTTCTGCTACATACTGAAAATGTTCACAGGCAGGCATGTATGTGTGGGGCAAAAATGGAGAAGATAAAAGCTATCATAGATGTGAACTGAAGCTGATTTAGTTTTTCTTGGGGTACTACTTATCACTAGTTCCATGGCCTAGTAGTATAATATGGTCTAACTTTCGTTCTGAAATTATTTGCAAATTCATATTTGCAAAAGCACTTTTTAAAAAAAATAATATTTGAAATTTTATCAACAATAAATAATTTTATTTATTCATACTATGACAAAGAAAACAAGCTTTTTGTAAAAAAAAATTATATGACTTTGTTTCATTTACCAAAGCTTCATAATATTGAAGAAGAGTTAAACTCTGGTTTATTTGTATGTTTTCAATATTTATTTTATAGCTTATATGCTAAGATATTATGTAAAACAGGGGCTCATTTATCAGCTGATCTTTCTATAGAACATCTGACTGTTTATTTTCTATTTCATGTTGATATTAAACTAAGCTAGTGAAAGAACATGGAATCCCTCTGTCTCTCAGTCCTACATTGTTGGTTTTCATATGCTTGTAGCAACTCCACCTAGTTCCGATTGCTTACCTTCACAGACACAGTGGCAACCTCATTTTCAAAGTGGAAGTTGATGTTTCCATTATTTAGGGAGTAACCAGCTCTTCAGCACGTGCAGATAAACCTTAGTAAAGAGTGATATGCTGGAGCAGGCTTTGTTTGAGCCAATTGCTGTGTTTTTAGGAATTTCTCAGTCTGGTTGGCACATCATTGGTAGCTTTAAATTAACCATGGTGGGATTATTTATACCACTACAACACAGAAATTGGCAAATGTGACAAATACTCCTCCCTGATTTAGTGAACTTATATATAACAACACATGACAGTAAATATTTCTTATTGTGATGAATTGAAAAAGAACTGTTTTATTTTCAATATACTTTGTAATACAAGAACATAAAAAATGGAAATACCTCCTTTATTTCTAGGAGAAAATAGTAAGAACTCTTGATCCTGATAGCAAAATGTTAATGCACTGGAAAGCAACATGACAGAATTTTGGCTGGTTTATAAGTACTTGACATATATGTGTTTATTTTCTTTTGATGACTATGAATTGGTAATATTTATCAAAGTCAGTTTTAGTTTTCTTCTGAAAGTGTTTTTTAATGATATTAGTAGTTAATGTGTACAAAATGTTGTCAGGTATTATTCTCACAAATTTGTACATTTTAACTCATTTAATCTTTAAAATCCTATGAAGTGGGGACTAATACATATCATTTTACAGATGGGGAAACTGAGGCACAGAGACCTTCAGGGACTTGTTCAGGTTCATGCTTGCAGGATAGTCCTCTGGATACAACATTTGGAGATAAGGGGGAACTGTTAGGAACAGCCTAGGTTCTATTCTAATCTGACTGATAAACAAGGTATCTTTTAACACTTTAGCCAAGCATGTCATGAAACCCTGCGGTTTTATAAAACTCAGGTGGGTTGCTTCCCAGTCCCTCATCCTCATCTGCAGTCCAGTGTGGCACCTGCAGACAAGATTTCATTTCCTCTAGGGAGTTTTCCTGAGCCTCTAGTGACCCATTTGCAATAAATCCTAGGATTCTGTTGTGTCTTGCTGGCTATCTGTAAGTAATACAATGATTTGTTGTGTGTGGCTGTTCTGTCTTACTGGACTTAGACAAGTTGGTAACTGGGGCACAACAACCTTGCATCACAGTTTTTACAACTAGTGAATAGAGAGCAGCAAGGACCTGAACCTAAGTGATCTGGGTAGTCCAGACCTATAAGGTGAAGTAGTTGTAGTCCCTGTCTCATAGGGTTAAATGAGGATCAAATGAGTAAATATGAATATATTAGTGACAAAAGTATCTGGTGACCAGTAAGTTTTCTACACACTAGCTATTAGTATCGTTTGAAGAAATACTTTTTAGAAGAAAAATAAGTCTGATTTTGACCTACAGTAGTACCTATTCATGATCATCAAAAGGATGTAAAGACACATGGATTACATGCTCTTAAGCACTCTGATCTAGGACTTCTTCTAATCTAGGAATTCTTTACATTTACTCATACACACATGATTATTTTTACTATTTAAATATTAATCATTTTATATATGTTAACCTCAATTATTTTTACTTTTTAATAAAAATTATTCTTTATTACATCCAAACTAAGAGATAAATGAACAAATAATTTTATATTGCTGAGAAGTTGGAAAATATTTATCAAAATCTTATCTGAAATCTCATTATATAGAAATCTATGAATACTATTTTATTTTTTCCCAACATTTTCATTACTTTTATTTTTTGAGGTAACAGTGTCTTTCTTTTACTTATTTAATGTCATATTAAAAGCATGTGACATTAATAAGTCAATAAATTTTGAAAGTTTTTTTGTGGGAAATATAATTTATTTTTTAATTAATGCTATTAATTATAATAATTTCCTATGCAATAAATTTACCAAATAACTGACCTGTTGTGCATACTTGGTGTTTACAGGGAAGGATTCAGTGATGTTTTTGATGCTTTAGGCTGAAAATTGTCAAATGTACCTTAGATAATCAATCTGATATTTTATATCTTTAAATGAAATTACCAATTATTTAAAGCATACTATTATCATATTTCCAGCAAATAAGAAGAAAATATATGTCTGTCATCATTTGTTTGTTGGTAACTTCTATTTCTTGCCAGAACTTGACTTCACGAAATTCACATCCACCACTAATGGCTGGTGGATGGCTGGTGAGATTGAGTACATGACCATGCCAGTGCCTAGAGAATAAAAATGGCTTAAAACAAAAAGTCTTCTATTAACATGTATTCTATTGTCCTTACAAATTTGTGGGTTTTTTCCCTCTAAACATATGCATATCTGAAATTCAAATTGAGTGCTCCTTACCTCATGCTCTCCTCTGTACCTCTAATGAGGTGGAAAAATGTACATTAATGATGGAAAGTTATTTAGTGCTGAACAGAGTTAATTGCTTCTAATCATTGCTTACATCCATCTGGTTTTATGGTAGACAACAAACCTCTTCATTGGGTTTGCTCATTAGACATATTGTAAATCACAGAGATGCACTGGCATCTTGCATATTGTGCTTCTATTAGTGAGGCTGCATTTTCATATAGCCCTAATGGAAGGCATTAGGATACAGATCAACTTGTCCATGTTCTGTCAGAACTGCAGGGCTTTCTGGTGTATTGGCCTCCCCAGGATTACTTGGAAGGCAATGGAAAGCTACTGCCTATCAAACTCGGATGAAAAACTGTGGAAGAACTGCCAGCAACTGGGATAGCATGGTACCTCTGCCATAAAACTGGAGCTGAGGTGATAATATTGGCAATTGTCTCATTTTTTCCTCCCCAAAAGCTTAAGATTAATGCTTTCTTTCACTACTATATATTAATGCTTTCTTTTACTACTGTAATTTGAAAGAATAAACAGGAACTGATTTGAATGAACAAAGAATCGAGGTTTGAAACTGAACTACCTGTGGTCTTTAATTGGGTCTTAAACTAATGACTTCCTAAGGTTCAAAGATTTAAGCATTATTTTGTCAGAATTTTTTGGAAGATCAAAAGAAAAGCATAAGTACACGAATCATGATAGTGACTAGCTTTATTGTAGCATAATCATACTTGTGCTAGAATTAATTAGGATGTTTTTGGTGAAGTATGCCATTGATGAATATCTATTGATAATAAGGAATTTAGAAAACTAATATGGGAAATGTGGCCCTGAAATTCTGTGGCAATGTAGAAACTGGTAGAATATTATAATTTACCTTAATATCTTATATAGGTAGTTTTTGAAGAACAAAAGGGAACCATGCCTAAATTCTAAAAGAAAGAAGAAGGAAAGAAAGAAGGAAGGAAGGAAGAGTGAATGAAGGAAGGAAGGGAAGAAAAAAGGAAAGAAGGCATACTGAATGTGTAAGTCACTGATGTTACTTTTCAATTTTTGGTGCTTTCCTATCTAATTGATTCTCGTTAAGGACTATAGGGGGAAATAACTAAGTTACAAAAGTTTTAAAATTTAAAGCTAAGTAGTCACTTAGATATTACTGGTAATATATACTCTCCCTATTTCATAAATGACATATCTGAGGCCCAGAAAGATTAGAAGACTTGTCCAACCCAGGTCAAATAAGTATTTCATTGCTGCACTCCAGGGTTTAAGGACAGATCAACATCACACGTCTTCACTCAAAAGGACACTTATTAATTTGTAAACCAAGTAACCAGTAAAACTCAATTATACAAAATTGTGCTCCCTACCTTCACATTTCCTATTTTTGTCCTCTATTTAGTAAATAAATAAATGACAGACAAGTTCTTGCCAACTTTTTTTTTGGAAAAACAACTTAGATAATGTATTTGATGACTATATATTTAGCTCTATCTCTATATTTAAAACTATGTAAAATTCTGAAAAGCTTTCTGAATAATCTAAGAAGGATTGTGCAGTTTGAGATGTATTCAGATCTAATTTAAAGATAAACAAACCTAAGAATTATTAAAATTGATAATTCATGTATGTCATACCTAATGATTGATATATATATATATATATATATATATATATATATATATATATATATATATAATAGTCTGCATACATTATTTCCTATCAAGGGCATATAAATGAAATTTCACCTTAGTTCTATTTTTTTTGGAGCAATTATCTCAACCTCATTCTTGCTATTTTCTTCTACTTTAATTTCTATCTTAAAATGGATTTCTGTGTCTTCCTCCTTTACTTTTACAACTGAGTTGAATTGAATAAAATTAATGTGATTCAAAATTACTTTGGAAAGATTCTCAACACAGCCACAATTTGAGCATCAAGATTTTGCTTAGATTCTTTCAAGGCTCAAGGAACTATGTATTCAATACAATTTATGTCTGTTTAAAATGCTTTTCTAATTCTATATTACCTATACAAAATTTTTGCATTTTGCCAAAACATTCAAAGATTCATCTTTATTCCCCCTTTTTGTTGAAAATTATTTAGAATGCATATATATGTATTTTATATATATATATATATATATATATATATATATATATATATATATATATATATATGGCCTATGGCATATACACACATATATGTATAGAATTAAATCAGTAAGGAACATATTTATAAATGAGTTATGCCCTTTTACTTTTTTACTCTGTACCATAATATTTCAATATATTTTCTTTATAACTCATCACCTCACTAATGGTTTGATTCAATTTTATTATTGAAACAAGATTTTAAAACCTGTTTTGGCAGTATCTTTTCCCTCCTTCCACCTCTTTAGCATTCAACATGAGTGGAAGGCCAATATAAGCTTGGTTGATTGGATGAGGGTTAAATGAAGAGTAGCCATTATTTCCATTGCTTTAATTACGCCATCCTCACACCATGATGGACCTTGCTTCATTTCCCTCTGGTAGACCTGACAGACTATAACTGACCTAATTGATACCAGATGACAGCTCAAATAAGGCCTAATAAAGAAGTAATCACACTAATCTAATGAGCAAGCTGTTGTGATATTGGCTTATAGGAAGTTGTTTTTTAATCTGTCCATTTTTCTTTTATTTTCTATAACCACTGTTCCCAGTGTCTATTTCTGTTATTCTGGAATCAGAATATTCAGGACTAAAATAGACCTCATGGGGAACATCTATTTCTTGCTGTTGCCCTATTAGATATGCAGTTATAGTTTCTTCAACTTTTAAATATAGAAATGTTGAACAATGAAAGTTGAAAGAATAATACAATGATCACATATACACCCATCATTCACATTTAATATTGTAAATATTTTGACATATTTGCTTTTAATTTATGTGTATATATATATATATACATATATATGTGTGTGTGTGTAAATACTTATACACACAATATATATGCATTTCTAAATCATTTGAAAGTCACATGTAACATCATATTTCATCTCTGAATATTTTGACTTATATTTCTCCCACATTGGGCATTTTTCTACATAAGAAAAAATTGTTAGCAAATTACCAATAATATCCAGTGTATGTTTAGTTTTCTTAGTATCTTTCTATGACAACTATTTTGCTTCCACACCATATACAATAAAAGTTTCATTAGTTTTTAAATATTTCCCTGTTTTCTGTCATAGTAAAATGTCTTGAGTTCATCTTGTACTTTCTTGTGTTAGGTCTGAAATCAGCCATTGTCCCAGAGAGCACAGAATTAAGACCTGAATTAGTATTACTGCTACAGGAATCTTACTACTTATGACTTTTCCATGCAAAAGCTAGTATATGTATGTGTGTTGAAGTTCTATGAATGGTTCCATTTCAAATTTAGTATTAATAAGGTTTTATTAACTTTTTGAATATATATACATATATTATAAGATTATGTATAAGCTTTATGCTGAAAGTTTGATAGACTGGTATCTAGTAGCATTAACAGTTATTTAATTGCTTTTTTTCTATAGTATGTTCAAAATGTTTTCTAAATTATAACACAAATATTTCTTTTAAATCAAGCTTAATGTTTCTCTGTAAGTTGATGCTCTTCTCTTTAGGCTACATTTTACTCCAAAGGTATAGCCAGAATATTGTGCTCAAAACCACTTGAAATAATATTTTTCTGCATGATTAAGTTATTCATTTGAGTAAGTAAAAAGTTAAATTTATTTACTTCCAATTTGAGGCTTTACTTTTTAATTAAATTTAGGATTTGATTGTATAAAATTATTTATATCATTTAGAAGTAGATATACGTATATATATAGTATGTGTATCTGTGATATATGTGTGAGTGTGTGTGTGAGTGTGTGAGTGTGTGTGTGCTCAGAATGATATATATAATGGTATGCATAGAATTTTCACTTTGTGTCTGTATCTTTCACTGTTTTTCCCAACTCTACCTTAAATGGATAAAAATTTTAGTTTCTGTTTTATCGTTCTTGTGCTTGCTTTTGTAAAATTAAGCAAATTATATTATAGTATCTCAGTTCTGTTCCCAATGTATGAGCAGCAAACTTTTTTATCTGGAAGTCTGGAAAACTGCAAAGCTGCAGTCAAGAGGTGCTGATACAGGTGTGAAATTAGAGGCAAAGGATGTTTAGGAGACAAGACTTTGAAAGGCTGTGGCCCCAGGTGACATAAGGCCTTGAGCAGCCAAATGGCTGATGTTGGCTCTTACTGGTGTTGCTTCAGTCAAAGGCAAGTCACAAAATCCAGTCTATTAACCAATCTCAAAAATCTTTGGTGCATATCACATAGGCCCTTTCTCTGACAATTTGTTTGTTTTTTTCATATTGACATATGTTATATATGTGAGTTTTGTTAAGCACATTACTCTTCTTAGGCTTAAAAAATCTCCTATGTTCTAATAAGTATAATTTTTTAAACCCAATATTATTGCTAACATTTAAATCTTTTTCCTATTTCTTCTTATTGGAAAAGCTAAACTGATATACCTTTAAGTACTGAACTTGAATACTCATTATTAACATTTATTTATTCTTGTAGCTTTGAATAACGGATATTATTCCTGATCATGTTCAACTCATTTTGAATGTCTCTTAGATACCATTTCTACTCTTAAAAATGAGATATTTGTGAAATGTTTGCTCAGTCTATGAATTACTCCCTTTTTGCTTATTAATTTTTTTTTATTGGTTGTTCAAAACATTACAAAGCTCATGACATATCATCTTCCATACATTTGATTCAAGTGGGTTATGAACTCCCATTTTTTACCCCAAATACAAGTTGCAGAATCACATCGGTTACACATCCACATTTTTACATAATACCATATTAATGACTGTTGTATTCTGCTACCTTTCCTATCCCCTACTATCCCCCCTCCCCTTCCCTCTCATCTTCCCTCTCTACCCCATCTGCTGTTGTTTAATTCTCTCCCTTGTTTTTTTCCCCTTTCCCCTCACAAACTCTTATATGTAATTTTGTGTAACAGTGAGGGTCTCCTTCCATTTCCATAGTTTCCCTTCTCTCTCCCTTTCTCTCCCCCCACTCGTCTCTGTTTAATGTTAATCTTTTCCTCATGCTCTTCTTCCCTGTTCTGATCTTAGTTGCTCTCTTTATATCAAAGAAGACATTTGGCATTTGTTTTTTAAGGATTGGCTAGCTTCACTTAGCATAATCTGCTCTAATGCCATCCATTTCCCTGCAAAATCCATGATTTTGTCATTTTTTAGTGCTGCGTAATACTCCATTGTGTATAAATGCCACAGTTTTTTAATCCATTCATTTATTGAAGGGCATCTAGGTTGATTCCAAAGTCTAGCTATTGTGAATTGTGCTGCTATGATCATTGATGTGGCAGTATCCCTATAGTATGCTCTTTTAAGGTCCTCAGGGAATAGACCGAGAAGGGCGATAGCTGGGTCAAATGGTGGTTCCATTCCCAGCTTTCCTAGGAATCTCCATACTGCTTTCCATATTGGCCGCACCAGTTTGCAGTTCCACCAGCAATGTACAAGTGTACCCTTTTCCCCACATCCTCGCCAGCACTTATTGTTGCTTGACTTCATAATGGCTGCCAATCTTACTGGAGTGAGATGGTATCTTAGGGTGGTTTTGATTTGCATTTCTCTGACTGCTAGAGATGGTGAGCATTTTTTCATGTACTTGTTGATTGATTGTATGTCCTCCTCTGAGAAGTGTCTGTTCAGGTCCTTGGCCCATTTGTTGATAGGGTTGTTTGTTATCTTGTTGTTTAATTTTTTGAGTTCTTTGTATATTCTGGATATTAGGGCTCTATCTGAAGTGTGAGGAGTAAAAATTTGTTCCCAGGATGTAGGTTCCCTATTTACCTCTCTTATTGTTTCTCTTGCTGAGAAAAAACTTTTTAGTTTGAGTAAGTCCCATTTGTTGATTCTTGTTATTAACTCTTGTGCTATGGGCGTCCTATTAAGGAATTTGGAGCCCGACCCCACAATGTGTAGATCGGAGCCAACTTTTTCTTCTATCAGGTGTAGAGTCTCTGATTTGATATCTTTTACTTATTAATTTTATTTGTTCTTTAATTTAATCTCTACTTCTTGTAAGAATTAATTTTAACTCTGTTATACCAATTTCACATGTAATTGGATAAATTTTAAAAATTTAAAAAGAGACATCTTTTTGTATTCTTGGCAAGAGATGATGATAATTTGAACTAAGTTGGGGGCAGTGGAGGGAACATAGAACGGATTTGGTATCTGTTTTGGAAATAAATTTATATTAGGCAGCAACCTTGACACCATCAGAAATAATAAACTGGAGAGGGAAGACAACATACTTCATCTTATTTCTGCCACTGGGCTGGCTCACATTTTCTGGTCTGCAAGACTTAATGGGTTTAATGAAAGAAATTTGAAAGGGACCTGGAGTCTTATTTCCCACTCTTTTTTGGGTAAAAATAATTGACTTTTCTAGCTGGCAAGGCTCTAGTTAATAGCTTCTTAATACAGACTACAGGCTGAAGTCATAGGGGATCTTCCTTAAAAAAGCTGCCTTCAAAACTAGTCAATTGCCAGTCCTTTTCTCTCTCTTATAGTATCTTATTAAAAATATCAAGGAACACACACATTCTGGCTCCTTCCAACTGTTTGCCCTCATGATATAGGTTTTGTGACAGTACTATAGTACTGTGAAATAATTTATCATGTCATAGTAAAGGTTACTGATTTCACAGACTATAAAATCTGTGTGTGTGTGTTTTGCCATTGACTTTCTTTTTTTTTTTTTAAAGAGAGAGTGAGAGAGAGAGAGAGAGAATTTTTTTTAATATTTATTTTTTAGTTTTCGGTGGATACAACATCTTTGTTTGTATGTGGTGCTGAGGATCGAACCCGGGCCGCACGCATGCCAGGCGAGCGCGCTACCGCTTGAGCCACATCCCCAGCCCTGCCATTGACTTTCAAACCCCTAAATTGCATAATTCAAGGTAGATAAGCAAGCAGCTCTGCTCCATGAAATCATTCATGAACCCAGGTTCTCCATCCTGCTTTTCCACCATTCTTTAGGGTGTGGTGTCTCAGCCAAAAATTGTTGCAGAAAGAAGGAGATGTTGAATGCTTTCTGGAGCTCATTTGCAAAGAACTGAATGTCAGACATCAGCTATGGCAACATGGAGTTCATTGGCAATCTTAGATAATACTATTTCAATGAAGTGATGAGTGTTACAGTGAGGACTAAGTGAGAGAAAATATACAAGCAATTACTTCAATAAGAGAGAAAGGGCAGAGGTTGGAAAGCAATGTGGAGAATAGGGAGTTTTACTTTTTATTATTGAGACAGGGTCTTGCTATGTTGCCCAGGCTGTCCTTGATCTTGTGATACTCCGGCCTTAGCCTCCTGAATTGGTGAAATATGTGTCACACACCCAGCTAATTTTTTTTTTAATCAGAAAGATTTGACTATGTTTTAATATTGATGTATATATCATGATGTAATTTTAGAATTGCTCTAGTTTTGAGAGTATGACTGGTGTCTCAAAAAACAATCTGAGGTCAAACTAATTGTGGAGTTAAGAACCTTTTTAAGTGAGACAAATAAAGTGCCATGGGTAGGAGTGGACATTTCTCCTATTGACTATTCAGACTGATCAAGGCCAGTGTCCTAAATTATTCTTCATATGACATGGTTTCAAATTGGTTACACTTGTCTGCACCCTATCCAACTTGTCAGTGTCTCTCCTAAAGTTCAATTCAGAGAGGTGGACTCCATTTGTCAGGTGAGGTCTGCTGAGTATGGAGGGCTATGGGCAAACTTTCCCTTGAGTTCATTACTATGTTTTAAGTAATGCAGAAAATATATTCTTCATTTTTTTTTGTACCAGCTATTGAACTCAGGGACCTTTGGCTTTGCAGCCATGTCCTCAGCCTTATTTTGTATTTTATTTAGAGACAGGCTCTCACTGAGTTGCTTAGTGCCTTGCTTTTGCTGAGGCTGGCTTTGAACTCTCAATCCTTCTGTTTCAGCCTTCAGAGCTGGTGTGATTATAGGCATGTGCCACCTCACCTGGCAGAAAATATATTCTTTCAGTAACAAGTCCATACCCGTAATTTACATTCAGTTGGTTCTCCACAAAAATGCTCCTCTTTCTCATATTAAGTTGCTTCTATCATGCATTGGGTCAATTGAGTTATGAAAATATATAAGTGTTTTATTTCTCTTAAGTAAATTTCTGCCGGTTTTAGTCCACAGTTTCTCTTAAGTCCTTACAGAACTGGATTGTTTCTATGTTGGTTGCCTTTTTATCTTGGCAAATTAATGAAAATCTTATAAATCAGTTGCCACTTATTGTGCGTCTGTCATACAGTGCCTGTTGAGCACAGCAGTGTGGTGAGGGTCTGTGAATCAGAGATCTCTCTCTGCTTCTTGATTGTCATGTCCTGAGCTGCTTTCCTCTGCCACACCCTTCTGCCATGATGTTCTGCCTCACATCAGGCCAAGAACTGTGTAGTCAGTGGACTGTGCACTGAACTTGTAAAACCATTAGTCAAAATAAACTGTTTCTTTGCTAAGTTTTTCTTGTTGGGTCTTTTGGTCATAGTGATTAAAAAAAAAATCAGACTAAAACAATTGTACATCACTTAATGACAGTGATATGTTCTGAGAAATATATCCTCAGGTGATTCCATCTTTGAATATCACTGAGTATTTACACAAACCTAGATGGTATGGATTACTATACATGTAACTTATATGTTGTGTGTGTGTGTGTTTTGTGTGTGTGTGTGTGTGTGTGTGTGTGTGTGGTGTGCATGTGCACTCACTTATGGGAACTTATTACTCCCAAGGATATGATTAACAAAACATTGAGATTAAATCAAGCACAAGAGAAAATGATGCAATCAAGAGACAGGGTAAACACAAGATTTATGGGCTATTATTGCCCATGTAATATGGCATATTGTTTTTCCAGTAATACTTTATAAGTAGAAAAAATATATTTGTTTTAGTCAGATTTTTTGCTGCTCTGACCAAATAGCTATACATAAATATTGTTATGTAGCCCATGAACGTATGACCTGACAAGAACAATTAGAGGAGGAAAAGTTTATTTTGAAGCCCCCAGTTTCAGAGGTTTTAATTCATAGTTGGCCAACTCTCTTGTTCTGGGCCTGAGGCAAAGCAGAACATCATGGGGGAATAAGCATGTGGTGGAGGAAAGCAATTGGGAGAACATAGCATCCAGGAAGCAAAGAGAGCACTCTGCTCAACAGGGACAAAAGGCACAACCCCCAGTGACTCATTTCCTCCAGTCATACCCTACCAGCCTACAGTTACCACTCAGTTAATCCCTACTGGGGGTTACTCATGAGCTTTTTGGGAACACTTCACATCTAAACCATAACAATACTCTAAAATAATGATAAAAATTCTAGTATGGTAAATATATAAGGCAATGACATAGGCATTTGTTATCAGTATCAAGTATTTTGTACTGTACATAATTGTAAGTGCCATACTTTTATTAAACTGGCACAGTACGTTTGTTAACATCTGTGTCACCACAAATGTGTGAATAATACACTGCACTATGACCTTAGAATAACTAGGATGGCACTAGGTGACAGAAATTTGGGGGCTCAGTTATAGTTTTGTGGGACCACCATCACATATTCAGTTCATCATTGACTGAAATATTGTTATGTAGCCCATGAATGTATCTTCTTTTTTGACTTATCTTCTTAAATCATTTGCCTGTCTTCAATTTCATAATCACTTTTCAGATCTCTTTATGTAGTTTGCCTACAAATAATTTATCAGATGCATGATCTGCAAACATTTCTTTTCCCAGTCTATGGCTTTGTAATTTCATTCTATTAATAGTGTCTTCATAAAGCAGATGTTTTTATTTTATATGAGGTCAGTATATTAATATTTTCTTATGTGGATTATACTTTTGGGGTAATAAGTTAAAAGAAATCTTTCCCTAACCTATGATCAGAATTGTTTTCCCCTTTATCTTTTCCTAGAATTTTATATAGTTAGGTTTTTAGATCTAACCTGTGACACATTTCAGTTAATTTTGGGGGTTGATATTTAATTTTTACATATGAACATCTAATTGCTCTAACATTATTTGTTCAAAACTGTCCTTTGTCCATTAAATTACCTTTGCTCTTTAGTCAAAATTGTGCCTTGTCAGTGACAAGAAGAATATGAGACAGGGCATATTACTGCATTGAGGTTACAGAACTTGTAAATAGCAGAGCTGAAATTTGAACTCAGATTCTCTTATTTGCTCTTAAGCATTACATTATTCTGCCAAGAAAAGTCAAACTGCAATGGATCAAGATGCTGCCTATATTTACTGATACCTGATCTGTATTTTCTACTGCATCTTCATGGATTTTTTTCCAAAAGATTTTATAGAAAATCTTCCAGCACAACTCACATTTCCAGTTTTATCCTGATCTGTGGTTCATACAGTGCATATGTACTGTGTGAGTTGCTTATGAAAGCTTGTTAAAAATGAAATTGCCATTTTACAAAAAAAAAAAAATCAGAGATGTCAGAATTTGATATCAATTTGAAGTTGGTGACAGTGTCTGCCACCCTGACATTGGCCTTGTTTATAAATTGCATCTACAGTAACAATTTAGGAAGGTTTCTTGGTTTCTTATGTGATATTAAATGTGAATTCTCTGGTCCTGAATATTAAAGTCATATGAGATGATAATAGAGCAATAAAAACAATGAGACCCATTTGACATTGAAAAATTACTTGACAGTACCTGATTCATAATTCTACTCTTCCTTTAGGTATTAATTATCCTAGAAAAACCTTTCTTAACTCCGAATATTATATCAAAATTCCCTATTGTATATTATCATAGTACCCTTTACTTCCTTAGCATTTTTTGCACATTTTAATTCTTTTTTTTTGATTTACTCATTTTATTTTTATTTTTTTATTGGTTGTTCAAAACATTACAAAGCTCATGATATATCATCTTTCATACATTTGACTCAATTGGGTTATGAACTCCCATTTTTACCCCAAATACAAATTGCAGAATCACATCGGTTACACACTCACATTTTTACATAATGGCATATTAGTGACTGTTGTATTCTGCTACTTTTCCTATCCCCTACTATCCACCCTCCCCTCCCCTCCCATCTTCGCTCTCTACCTCATCTGCTGTAGTTCAATTCTCTCCCTTGTCCCCCCCCCCCCCCGCTTTCCCCTCACAACCTCTTATATGTAATTTTGTGTAACATTGAGGGTCTCCTACCATTTCCATATGCTTTCCCTTCTCTCTCCCTTTCTTTCCCCCCACTCATCTTTGTTTAATGTTAATCTTTTCCTCATGCTCTTCCTCCCTGTTCTGTTCTTAGTTGCTCTCTTTATATCAAAGAAGACATTTGGCATTTGGTTTTTAAGGATTGGCTAGCTTCGCTTAGCATAATCTGCTCTAATGCCATCCATTTCCCTGCAAATTCTATGATTTTGTCATTTTTTAGTGCTGCGTAATACTCCATTGTGTATAGATGCCACATTTTTTTTATCCATTCATCTATTGAAGGGCATCTAGGTTGGTTCCACATTCTAGCTATTGTGAATTGTGCCGCTATGATCATTGATGTGGCAGTATCCCTATAGTGAGCTCTTTTAAGATCCTCAGGGAATAGTCCGAGAAGGACGATAGCTAGGTCAAATGGTGGATCCATTCCCAGCTTTCCCAGGAATCTCCATACTGCTTTCCAAATTGGCCTCACCAATTTGCAGTCCCACCAGCAGTGTACAAGTGTACCCTTTTCCCCGCATCCTCGCCAACACTTATTGTTGTTTGACTTCATAATGGCTTCCAATCTTACTGGAGTGAGATGGTATCTTAGGGTGGTTTTGATTTGCATTTCTCTGACTGCTAGAGATGGTGAGCATTTTTTCATGTACTTGTTGATTGATTGTATGTCCTCCTCTGTGAAGTGTCTGTTCAGGTCCTTGGCCCATTTGTTGATTGGGTTATTTGTTATCTTATTGTTTAATTTTTTGAGTTCTTTGTATATTCTGGATATTAGGGCTCTATCTGAAGTGTGAGGGGTAAAAATTTGTTCCCAGGATGTAGGCTCTCTATTTACCTCTCTTATTGTTTCTCTTGCTGAGAAAAAACTTTTTAGTTTAAGTAAGTCCCGTTTGTTTATTCTTGTTATTACCTCTTGGGCTATGGGCGTCCTATTGAGGAATTTGGAGCCCGACCCCACAGTATGTAGATCGTAGCCAACTTTTTCTTCTATCAGATGCAGTGTCTCTGATTTGATATCTAGGTCCTTGATCCATTTTGAGTTAACTTTTGTGCATGGCGAGAGAAAGGGATTCAGTTTCATTTTTGTTGCATATGGATTTCCAATTTTCCCAGCACCATTTGTTGAAGATGCTATCCTTCCTCCATTGCATGTATTTGGCCCCTTTATCAAATATAAGAAAGTTGTAATTTTGTGGATTGGTTTCTGTGTCCTCTATTCTGTACCATTGGTCCACCTGCCTGTTTTGGTACCAGTACCATGCTGTTTTTGTTACTATTGCTTTGTAGTACAGTTTGAACTCTGGTATGGCTATACCGCCTGATTCACCTTTCCTGCTTAGAATTGCTTTTGCTATTCTGGGTCTTTTGTTTTTCCATATGAATTTCATGATTGCTTTCTCTATTTCTACAAGAAATGCCGTCGGGATTTTGATTGGCATCGCATTAAACCTGTAGAGAACTTTGGGTAATATCGCCATTTTGATGATGTTAGTTCTGCCTATCCATGAACAGGGTACATTTTTCCATCTTCTGAGATCTTCTTCTATCTCTCTCTTTAGGGTTCTGTAGTTTTCATTATATAAATCTATCACCTCTTTTGTTAGGTTGATTCCCAAGTATCTTATTTTCTTTGAGGATATTGTGAATGGAGTGGTTTTCCTCATTTCCATTTCAGAAGTTTTGTTGCTGATATACAGGAATGCTTTTGATTTATGCGTGTTGATTTTATATCCTGCCACTTTGCTGAATTCATTTATTAACTCTAGCAGTTTCTTTGTAGACCCTTTTGGGTCTGTTAAATATATTATCATGTCATCTGTAAATAGCGATAATTTAAGTTCTTCTTTTCCTATTTTGATGCCTTTAATTTCTTTCGTCTGTCTAATTGCTCTGGCCAGCGTTTCGAGAACTATGTTGAACAGAAGTGGTGAAAGAGGGCATCCCTGTCTTGTTCCAGATTTTAGAGGGAATGCCTTCAATTTTTCTCCATTCAGAATGATGCTAGCCTGAGGCTTAGCATAGATTGCTTTTACAATATTGAGGTATGTTCCTGTTATCCCTAGTTTTTCTAGAGTTTTGAACATAAAGGGATGCTGTACTTTGTTGAATGCTTTTTCCGCATCTATCGAGATGATCATATGGTTCTTATTTTTAAGTCTATTGATGTGGTGAATAACATTTATTGATTTCCGTATATTGAACCAGCCTTGCATCCCAGGGATGAATCCTACTTGATCATGGTGCACAATTTTTTTGATATGCTTTTGTATTCGATTCGCCAGGATTTTATTGAGAATTTTTGCATCCAAGTTCATTAGAGATATTGGTCTGTAGTTTTCTTTCTTTGAAGTGTCTTTGTCTGGTTTTGGGATCAGGGTGATGTTGGCCTCATAGAATGAATTTGGAAGAGCTCCTTCTTTTTCTATTTCTTGAAATAGCTTGAAAAGTATTGGTATTAATTCTTCTTTGAAGGTTTTGTAGAACTCCGCTGTATACCCATCCGGTCCAGGGCTTTTTTTGGTTGGTAGTCTTTTGATGGCTTCTTCTATTTCTTCCTTTGTTATTGGTCTGTTTAAATTGTGTGTGTCTTCCTGACTCAATCTGGGCAGATCGTATGACTTAAGAAATTTATCGATATCTTCACTATCTTCTATTTTATTGAAATATAGGGTTTCAAAATACTTTCTAATTATCTTCTGTATTTTGTAGTGTCTGTTGTGATATTGCCTTTTTCATCCCGTACGTTAGTAATTTGAGTTCTCTCTCTTCTTCTCTTCGTTAGCATGGCTAATGGCCTGTCGATCTTATTTATTTTTTCAAAGAAACAACTTTTAGTTTTATCAATTTTTTCAATGGTTATTTTTGTTTCAATTTTGTTGATTTCTGCTCTAATTTTAATTATTTCTTGTCTTCTACTACATTTGCTGTTGTTTTGCTCTTCCTTTTCTAGGTTTTTGAGGTGTAGTGTGAGTTCATTTATTTGTTGGTTTTTTCTTTTTTTGAGGAAAGAACTCCAAGAAATGAATTTCCCTCTTAAAACTGCTTTCATTGTGTCCCATAGATTCCGGTATGTTGTGTCTGTATTGTCATTTGTCTCTAAGAATTTTTTTTATCTCCTCCTTTATGTCTTCTGTAACCCATTGATCATTCAGTAGCATATTGTTCATTTTCCATGTGATGTAGGATTTTTCCTTCCTTCTTTTATCATTGATTTCCAGTTTCATTCCATTATGATCAGATATGGTGCATGGTATTATCTCCACGCCTTTATATTTACTAAGAGTTGCCCTATGGCATAATATATGGTCTATCTTTGAGTAGGATCCATGTGCTGCTGAGAAGAACGTGTATCCACTTGATGATGGTTGATATATTCTATATATGTCGATTAAGTCTAGGTTATTGATTGTGCTGTTGAGTTCTATAGTTTCTTTATTCAGTTTTTGTATTGAGGATCTGTCTAATGGCGAGAGCAGTGTGTTGAAGTCACCCATAATTATTGTGTTGTAGTCTATTTGACTCTTGAACTTGAGGAGAGTTTGTTTTATGAACGTTGCAGCTCCATTGTTTGGTGCATATAAATTGATAATTGTTATGTCTTGTTGGTGGATGGTTCCTTTTAACAGTATATAGTGTCCTTCTTTATCCCTTTTGATTAACTTAGGTTTGAAGTTCATTTTATTCGATATGAGTATGGCCACTCCTGCTTGCTTCCGAGGGCCATGCGAGTGGTATGATTTTTCCCAACCTTTTACCTTCAGCCTGTGTATGTCTTTTCCTATCATATGAGTCTCCTGAAGGCAGCATATTGTTGGATTTGTTTTTTTGATCCAGGTTACTAGCCTATGTCTCTTGATTGGTGAGTTTAGGCCATTAACATTTAAGGTTACAATTGAAATATGATTTGTACTTCCAGTCATGTTTATTTATTTATTTATTTTAGTTTGGCTAGTTTTTACTTTTTGGTTATTTTCCTCCCCCTTTACTGAGATACCTCCCACTGTTAGTTTTGGGCACTATTTTTCAATTCCTCTTCTTGTAGTATTTTGCTCAAAATGCTTTGCAGTGCTGGTTTTCTGGCTGCGAATTCTTTTAGCTTTTGTTTATCGTGAAAGATTTTAATTTCATTGTCAAATCTGAAGCTTAATTTTGCTGGATACAGTATTCTTGGTTGGAATCCATTGTTTTTCAGCGTTTGAAATACATTGTTCCAGGATCTTCTTGCTTTCAAAGTCTGTGATGAAAAATCAGTCGTTAACCTAATTGGTTTACCCCTGAATGTAATCTGCCTCCTTTCTCTCGTAGCTTTTAATATTCTCTCCTTGTTCTGTATGTTGGCTACCTTCATAATTATATGTCTTGGAGTTGGTCTATTACGGTTTTGAATGTTTGGGGTCCTGTAGGCTTCCAAGATTTGGCAATCCATTCCATCTTTCATCTCTGGGAAGTTTTCTAGAATTATTTCATTTAATATATTGTCCATTCCTTTGGTTTGAATCTCTATGCCTTCTTCTATCCCGATGACTCTCAAATTTGTTTTTTTTATGACATCCCATATCTCTTGAATAGATTGCTCATGGGATTTAAGCATCTTTTCTGTGTTGACTATATTCTTTTCATGTTGATAAACTTTGTCTTCATTATATGATGTTCTGACTTCTACTTGATCTAGTCTATTTGTAATATTCTCGTTTGAGTTTTTAATTTGGTTTATAGTTTCCTGCATTTCTAGGATTACTGTTTGATTTTTTTTTTAAGATCTCTATCTCCTGGTAAAGCTCGTTCTTTGCCATTTGAATTTGTTTGTTTAATTCATTTTCAAAATATACTTTTATTGCTTGGACTTGCTGTCTCATGTCTTCTCTAATATTCCTTTCCATCTGAGTTAGGTATGCCTTGAGTTCTTTCCCTATCCCTGTTTCTGATGCTTCTAGGTCCTCCTGTAGAATTAAGTTGTCCTGCATTGTTTGTACTCGTTTTTTCCCTTGTTTTTTCATGATGTTCACGTTACTTTCCAGCTCTATTTGATTGCTGTGTTTCTGCTCTCTTCTATAGATTTGTTTTGGTTTTGTATATCTCTGTTGTCTCTCCTTTGTGTTGGTAGACTATGCCTGCTAAAGTGGAATCCGCTGGGAAGGAATTCTGATGGCCGAGCTCCAGTGACGTCACCTATCTGCTATGGCTGGCCCCAGGCTCCTTGCCGGGGTGTCCGAATGGGGGGGTGGGACTGGACTGTCTCTGGTTGGTTTCAGCTCCCGGTCACCGGCGTGCGGGCGATCTCTAGCCACCCAGTTGCACGGTCGGTTGCCGGTGGGCGGGCGGTCTCCAGCCGCCCAGTCGCAGGGGCAGCGGGTGGGCTTTCACCGCCGGCGGGCGATCTCTAGCCGCCCAGTTGCAAGGGTCTGGCCTCTAGTCCCCTGGTTTCTCCTGCTAGTCCTGGTTTCTCCTGCTAGACCAGATTTCCCCTGAGTAATGCCTCTCAGCAGTTCCAACTGTACTCTGGGCCTGCCATTTGTTTGGTGTGGAGGGTGTCTATTGGGAACCCCAGCACTCTATTGTTTTAATTTTTTCTGCTTGCCCGTCCCCCAGCACTGGCTAGACAGGTTTCGTTTTTGCCGCTAATGGGAGGGGGAGTTGAAGGTCAGGTGTCTCTAGTTTTACCTGCGTCTTTATGCAGGCTTGCTCTGATAATCCCACCCCTGGAAAGCCTAGGAAAGATTTTATGCGAATTCTCCGCTGTATGGGAGCTGAGCTGAGTAACACACACCTGTTTTATTGTTGCAATCTGTCGGAGAGTGGCGGTGGTTACTTCAGCTCTCCAATATGGTGGCCGCTGGTTTCCTTGGTGGAGTTTCCGTTGTGGGGTATAGAACTGTACCGCTTCCTTCCCTGTCTGAAATCCCGAACTCAGCCCGGGGCTCAGTGGGTGCTCATCAGGCAGGATTCCACAGAATCTGCAGCAATGTTTCTTCCTGCTTGCTGGTCGCTTCTCGGTGGTGCCCCGCCGTCTATAGCCGCGTGGCGGGCCGCGCAGATCAGTCAGCCCGGATCTCCCCACATTTTAATTCTTTATCTAATTTTCTAACATGTATTTCTCTGAAACATTTTCTGACAATTGAATTGTGCCTGTATAGTCAAAGCCTAGCACAATGCATGCATGTGTGTGTATGTGCATGTGTGTGTGTGTGTGTATGTGTGTGTATATAGTGTTATGCCTTTCAACAGACTTCTTCTATAGAGAGTAGCAGAACAGAAGCCAGAAGTGTAACTGGCCCCTTTGCTACTTTTCAAAGGAGACTAAATGTTAGAAATGACTTATCATCTTCAACCAAGAAGTCCATTGGTCTGGCATAACACTAGTCTTATATGGGGTAAAATAAGGCACTTTGGCTTGGTGAAATAATGGTGAAGATTTTTGGAAACAGAGGTAACTGCTAATGGGATATACTAGAATAACCTTATAATACTAAAAAGGATATTCCAGAGAAGCTGCCCTTTCTACTCACACTAGGAAAATCAGGCTTTTTTCATGTCTCAGAATATTTGTAACCAAATCCTATAACAGTAGACTACAAACCAGCATAGCTGCTGGTAATAGGGAAACAACCTTTTCAAACAACACTTGGTTCTTTTCGAAACTGTGCCAACTTGCTTCTTGGAAGTTTATTTACACTCTTAAAACTGATACTTTCCAGTGGTTGGGATGGGTCAGGTTCACAACAATAGAATATATTAATCAATCTTTTTAGCATTATGAAAAAAATAAATAAAAAAGAGGCAGTAGGGAGACAGAACACATGTTTTTATGAATTATCATGCCCAAAATGTTCAACCTAAATGAGATCAAGTTTTGAGATCCGCTATCAGTTTACAGGAAATACAAGGCAAAAAGGGGCATGTAAAATGGCACCCTGGAGGACAGATTTGGCAAAAATCCAACATATGCAGTATTTTATAGGACAAATTTTTTTTCTAGAAAAGATTGGGTTTGTGTGCGTGAAATACACATATGTGATATAATCAAGGATATTTGATCAAAAGTGAACATTTAGTGACATTATTAATTTATTGCTATTTTTTCAGGCATAAAATGCTATTGTGACCATGTGGGTTTTTAAGTGTAGACTTCTTGTCTTTTAGAGGTATATTTTGAAGAATTAATGAATGAAATAATATGATGTCTGAGATTTGTTTGAACTTTTTTGTAAAGAGTGAAATAGTTGGTAGTTTAGGTTCTAAAAGCCATGATTTCTGTCATAACTACTCAACTCTGCCAATGTAATCTGAAAACAACCATAACAATATAGAAATAGATGTACGCTTTGTTCCAGTACAACTGTATTCATGAAAGCAGGTGACCAATTTGTGGGCCATAATTTGCTGACACCTCAGTGTTTGACATTTAGATGAAACTACCTTCTCTCCCAGTTTCTATTTCAGATATAGGCAAATGACCCAGAAGTGGCTAATCAGTGCATTTTATTCATCTGCCCACTGTGATTTGTTCAGGATGGGCTTTTGATTTCAGCTGGACCAATTAGAGTTAGGCCTAAGATTTGCTAATACCATTAAGAAAGATACACTGTCTTTTAATTGGGATTGTTAAATTGGTAGAATATATTTCTGGTGTGCCTGGTGAGTTTTGTCACTTGGAGTATGTCACTTGGAAAATCTTCCATCTTGTCAGAAGGGGGAAATCCACCTGTGGTTGAGGCTGCACAGAAGATCATAAAGCTGAGAAGCAGAAAACGAGATCTGAGACCTTTTGTGCCAACAAAACTTAGTTGTTGTCACAGAAAAAATATTTCTAGGAAGAGCTAAGACTGAAAAACCAATAAGTAATTTCATTGTGTCAGTTGATTCTTCCTTTAAAATCTTTCCAGGTTAAAATGATTTAAAGTTTATCTTTCTCTGTAGAAATTCAGTTTGTGTGTGTGTGTGTGTGTGTGTGTGTGTGTGTGTGTGTGTGTATGGGAGGAGGGTATATAATATCCATATCCATTATTTTAGAAATTATTGATAATTATAATTACTGATAATTATTTAGAAATTATTGATAATTATTAAGAAATGTTTGAATCCTGTAAGTGGACATCCTCTTGCCTTTGAGTCTATTCTCAAGAAGTTGGATGGCTTTCCAACATGTCTAATGAAGATTGTCCTGTTACTCTTTTCATAGCTCATAAAATAATGTCAACTATAATGCCAGGATGGATGACTAACAAGGCATATAGGTCTACACTTAATTGGCCATGTTCAAAGTCTCTGACACTTTTATTTGGGGGTTAACAAATTCAATAGAAAGCTGTAAGTTTAGGTCACACTGTTTTGCTGTTGCTGAACTTTATCTCAAAGCATTGCTATTTAGTGAAGATCATTTTTAGAAATAGCCTCATGGAACTTGTTGCAGTTACTGGATGGAATCATTAAGAGTGCACTGTCTACTTCATATGGTGTCCTTTCAATGAGAATCCATGAGGAAAAATTCTTTCAAGTATCAATGCTACGAATGTCTGCCTTTTAAAAAAAATTAATTGAACAGATTTTTTAAATATCTAAAATACATCATTAATCATGTATATTTTCTTTTTGAGTGAATTGCTAAGGTACTCAGTATTCAGTTTAGAACTCACCTTAGTAAAAGTATGGAATCTATTGGCATATAGTTTCGATAAGTACCCTTCAGTCACCTTTCTTACCCAGCCACTAGTTTTCTTTAATCCCAATTTTCTCTTTCTAACTTATAGCATTGTGAGACAGTATATAAATATCCAAATTAAACTTTCTTGTTTATTAGTAGTGAAATGTAAGCCAAGAAGGGAAAAAAGGACAGTGAAAGGAAAATGGGAGGGCACCAGAAGCAAACCATTTTTTTATTCAACAGCATAGCTCAGTGTCTTGCCAAACTGCCACTGGGAGTCTTTTTGGTGTAGAAGAAGCCATTTATATGCTTGGATTGTATTGCTCTAAAAATTTGGTGACTTTCAAAGAGACCCCCATTCCTTTGGGGACATAAGCCCAAGAGTTGAGAGCACCCACAGGATTCACGCTTCCCTGACTCTGGGGTTCTCTTTAGGGTTTTACCAGATGGAAAACTAGCACCTCAGAGCCAGTGAGGTGGTGAGCTAACAGGCTTTATCGACAGATGGAGGACCCCAAGTGTGAATAAAAACAGCTTCAGCTAGAAAGGGGAAAAAAACATTCTGAATCCAATCTATGTAAGCAAATACCCATATCAAACCAATTATCCAGAGGAATTGGTACACTGGCTACCTTAGAGACTCCACATGAGAGATATTTACCTGCCCTCTATATTGCTAATGATTTTGAATAGGTTATTTAATTACTAAGACTATGTTTCTTAGGTTGAGAAAGAGCACGGTTTTCCTCTTTTAAATGTGAACTCAATGTAGTGTGACTGGTTTCCTTTTGCTGTTATTAATAGGATAATTATTTACAATTTTGGGAAAACTCTTAAGTTAACAACTTCACACATAATGTTTGGAAAACCTTAGGTATAGCCCTACATTCATGGTTTATGAATGTACAGATATACATGTGTAGCAATTGGATCAGATGGATCATAGTTCCTTAATTTAGGAATGCAACTAAGTTATGAAGTGTTTCCAGGTTGATCCAATACTGCTAAATATTTCAATGTTTCCTGTTTCCAGGAATACTAATATTTATACAAAGAGGATAAAACAAGTATGTGGCTTAGTTCTGGTTGTTAAAGAATTATTAAACATTAATTTATAAAATGTATGTTTCTTTGGGTAACATTTTATATTTGTTCTACCCAAAGCAAAGACAAAGTATTGACAGAATTCTTCAGGTATTTCAACCTTTAATTATTAAGACTATATTTCTTAGATATGTATATCTACCTATGTAAAATACCTATCTATACCTATCTCTCTATATTTACATAGATAAAATTTCAGTGGCCACAACTTCACAAAATCTTGAGTTTTAAATTGACACAAAAACTTTTGCTAAATTATTTACAGAAAAGTTTTATTTTAGGTAGTCATTTATGAATAAAATAAATAAATGAGTACCTAAAATAGATACAACTCACAAACCTCTACCTAAATTTAAAAAGATAAAACTTCAGATAAAACTCACAAACCTCTACATAAATTTAATTTCAATTAAAATAATTAAAAAATTTTATTTTATTTTGTGAAAAAAATATTATTCAGGTTCAGGACAATCTAAATTTCATTTTAAATAGATTTTTTTTTAATTTGACATCAATCTGAGGTCTAAATATAGTTGAAAATTTTAAATTTGAAGACATTTTATGAGTTAATTAAAATCTTAGTTGTAGCCTCACTGGCAGCAACACTAGTAGGCCTTTGATAAGTCAGAATTCTTCTGTTAGAACTGCATTAAAGTCTTCAAAGTTGATTTTTCTTTCCAAGTTTTCCTGTGATAGGTCCTTCCTTAGGAAAGGTAGAATGCATGCAGCAAAGTAAAGGGTGGCATGAACAGAGCCATCTCTGAGGTGACAGAGAAGTTTAACAATCATAGAACCCTTCTGCACAAGCAGCAATGTTGTATGGTCATAATGGTGCATGGTCTGCCATCTGTCTGATAAAACAACTCAGCATGTTCAGTATTATCAACAGGAAGATGGGAAAACTGTCTGCTTTTAGGGAGCTCTGCTTTATCCTCTCTTAAAGACTGGCAAACTTTCAAAGACTTTTTCTTCAGAGTAAAATACTATCAATCTGCCTACCTCAGTATTTCCCCTTTTGTAGATTACATGTAACCTTTTCTTATGAAATGAACAGCAATTAGTATATTCCAGTGATCTTAAATGATACAGGTGCCTAATCTGGGTAATGTGATAACTACAGTTGATCAGGTTCCAGAAGGATATTTGATCCACAATGGAAGTTAAGGGCATAAGGGTTCTTGTGATTACAGCCTTTACAAGGATGCTTAGTGAAGCAGTGGGCTATAAACAGTAATATCCAGCTTCTCACACACCCCGTCAAATGCACATGTAGTTAAGTTTCTAGAGACAGTCACTTTTAATTGGGTAGAACACATGTGCAATTTCAGCCATCAGAAGAATGTACATGTTCTGATATCCCATGTCCCTGCTCTTTTCTTAAAAATAACATAGGTTATTTTCCCTTCTTCATTTCTAAAGAACAGTTTTATTGAGGTATAATGTAAACCACAAAATCTGCCCATTTTAAGTATAGAATTTAATGATTCAAACACCGACACCAATCAACTTTTACTTAAGTAGGAAATCCTCATCATTTCCATAATATTTGATAATATATTTCAGTTACGATTGTGTTATTATGTTACTCTGATTCCTCCCTCCCTCCCTCCCTCCCTCCCTCCCTCCCTTCCTTCCTTCCTTCCCCTGCTTCCCTCCCTCCTTTCCTTCCTTCCTTCCTTCTTTCCTTTTTTCTTTCACCAGAGATTGAACCCAAGGGTGCACAACCACAGGGCCACATATTCATCCCTTTATATGTTTTATTTTGAAACAGGGTCTCACAGAATTGCTTAGGCCTTTGATAAAGTTGCTGAGGCTGGCTTTGAATTCTCCATCCTCCTGTCTCAGCCTCCTGAGTTGCTGGGATTATAGGCATGTGCTACCACATCTAGGTTGTGACTCTGATTTCTATTTGCCTGTGAAACTACTAAAATTGGTGAGGGCAATTTAAAATTATTGATTAGTGTAGAAACATATTTAAGCATTGCAGGAAAATGGGTTCAAGAAAATGATTCTCAAACCTTTACTTTCAAGGTTCATATATAAGTCATATTTTCTTTGTCACAAACAAATATGTACAGTTTATTTCATCCCATAATTCATGTTATTTATTATATGGCATATTTCCATAAGTTTGCAATTGAATTGGTCATATACATGTAAAATAGAAACTATATGACTAATTTAATGTCTATGGATTTTGCACTTTAAAAAAAGTCTTTTAATGGCTCTACAGGATCCCAGTTTACAAAGTCTGTATCCTAGGCAACTTACAAGCTTTCTAAGAAATATGCCAAATAGACAGCTGCTGTAGCTACTACCAACGAACAAATCTTTTTCACCTTGGCATCTGAGATTTTCATTTATTAGCCAAAAGAAGCACAGTTTCAGCATTGTCTTTAGCTATCCAATAAATTCAGGGAGTAAGACCATTGGGTATATTGTTGAAGAGCAGTTGTTTGTTAAATGCCATAAGGGACCATTATTTAGGCTGTTAAAAATTAGTTTCTGAGTTTAAAACAAAAGCACCTATGATAATCATGTAATTTAACTTAGGTTTTCTGTGATTATCTCCCTGTAACAGGAAGGTAGGCTATAATTTAAAAATTACTTTTACTTAAAACTTGAAGTAAATTGTGGAATGAGAACCCAAAGTATAATTTGGGTGGCTATCAATAAATACAACTAATTTACGCAAATTAAGTACAACAGATAACATGGGGAAAGATATTAAGAAGAACATGTTAAGATTTTATCGCAATTTCCCCTTTAATAAATACCCTGGAAGAAATATGTTATATATGAGCCCAGGTCACCTGGAAGGCAGAACTTGAGTCAAAGTGTATATACTAATGCTTTCCTGAGTAAATCCCAAGGTAATGAAAGTGATGGAAAAAGGGAAGTGAGATAGTAAGGAAGGGAAGCAAATAAAAATCATTTGTCAACTAGTTAACTACAGGTTTACACAAAATATCAAGGATGCTTCCTGAGAGGATGTCTAGAATCCCTGTGCCTTGGAATAACCAGCATCAGGAAGAAAGGAATGGCTTTACTTTCCAGATCCTACTTGTCTCCTCTGGCTCTCTTCATCAACCTTCATACTATTGCACACTAATTTCATTGTAAACTTGAGTTAAGTTTCTTGGCCATTTGGGCATCTTCCGGGAAAATCCAGCTTTCACATCCCATGGTGTAATGGTATTGAATTGGACAGGAGCAGGTAAATCTTCTGAGATTGTTTTCCCTTGGCAGGAGTCATAGAGGTGTATTTTAGTCAGCTTTTTCACCACTGTGACTAAAGGAACAGTTGTAGAGGAGGAAAGTTTATTTGAGGGCTCACAATTTCAGAGGTCTTAGTCCATAGAAGGCTGGCTCCATTCCTTGGGGCTCGAGGTGAAGCTGAACATTATGGTGGGAGAGTGTGGTGGAGGGAAGCAGCTCACCTCAGTAAGCAGAGAGAGAGATTCCACTTTCCAGATACAAAATACATACCCCATAGTCATGTCCCCAATTAACCACTTCGTCTAGCCACACCTCACCTACCTCCAGCTACCACTCAGTTAATCCTATCACAGATTAATTCACTATGTTAAGACTTTAACAACACAAACATTTCTCCTCTGAACCTTCTTGCGTTGCATCACCCATGCGCTTTTAGGGGACACCTCATATCCAAACCATAACAAGGTGTGCCCAAGTCTAGACCTCATGCTGGGGAAGATTGAGATAGTCATAAGTATAAAATTGAAAGATGACAGTAAGAGCTGATAGAATTGCATTGAGAAAGTAGATAAGACCTGGGAGTGAGATGATATCAAATGAATCTAGGGAGTCTCATAGCTGGATTAAATATTGAATGTTATTCACTTTATAAAAACTCAATTTTGCATGCATTATCAACATCATTTGAATGTCTACTATGTTTTGAGCAAGAAGATAGCTAAAAATACAGATGTACGTTAATTCATATTCAATTGTTAACAGCTTAGCTAGATGATCAAGGACTTGGAAGAATACTGGGAGATGGGTGACAAGGAATATAGGGAATACGTATGTGAATGGACCTCTCAGAGTGGATAAAAACTATGGAGATATTTATTTCACCAATTAATGCTCACTAAAGGGCATTTACATAATAATTAGGTAGACAAGATGAGACGGTCTCTAGAGGTTTGTTACCTTCTTTCCTCAGCCCCATTGCTTCTTCAGTGGACCTAGAGAAAAATAGGCCATGATGTCAGGGATGGAGGCTATGCATTGGCTTAACATCATCATGTCCACTTACCAAGCTAATATGACTGACTTTACAACTGAGTGTCTACTCTGCTAAGAGTGGAGAAACATTAAGCCCCAACATAGCACCATGTCAATGGGTTACCATCCAAACCTTGGTGCAAGATTAATTATATTGAATTTGTTCCATTTTGAAGGGGGCACAGATTTGGAATAGATGCATTGTGAAAATAGATCTGCCATTCATGCTGTAATCCTTCTGCCAGCATTGAACTCAAAGAATAACACCCTCTTCATTGCATTCCACACAGAATTCATCTGATTAAGGAACTCATTTCAAAGCAAAAGAAATGCACAGGAATGGACAAATGCTGATAGAACTAACAACATTCCACATCATTCAAAAATGGCTGGCTTAATTGAAAAGTAAAATGGTTTATTCAACTAATCAGTTGTAATATTATTTGGGAGACAATACCCTGAAAAAATGATTTCTGTTTTTCAGGTTGAAATATATGCTTTGAATTAGAGACTATTATGTAAGAATGTCTTCTACAGCCAGTGCACATGGATACGGAAACCAAGGGGTAAAATCAGTAATACTCTTCTCAAAATAACAAATAATAACTTATTCACAGGAATTTTCACTTCCTGTCATTGAAACTTTGAGTTTGGCTGTATATGGATCTTAAGTAACCAAGAAGGATGGGGCATAAAGGATGCTTCCATCAGTGTACACCATAACAATTCATTGAACTGAAAGATGAGACTGCCACTTGTCCAGTCTGAACTTCTTATGCCACTGGAAAAAACATGTCAAAAGAAAGAGAGGAGCTAACTTTTCTGATCTGGGATAATTAATTTCAATTATCAAGGAGAAACAGGGTTGCTGCTATACAATAGGGATAAGAACAATGTCTGAAATACAGTGGATTCTCTGAGGTGCTTTTTAGTATTTTTGTGCCCAATAGTAAAAGTCATCAGGAAACTACTGCAGCAAAAACAACAAAAGGCAGGATGATTGAAGACTCAGACCCTTTGTGAATGAAAAGTTGGGATACTCCACCAGATAAAGAACCCGAACTAGCTGAGGTTCTGGTTAACATTAAAGAAAATAGGGAATAGAGATTGGAAAAAGGAAGTCATTAATATCAACTACAGTCTAATGGCTAATTACAGAAGCAAAGACCATAATATAGTTGCATACATTCTCTGTGTTTGTGACATTTGCAGATATTAATCATTTTTTTCTTTCTTTTCCCATTTACTTTTATATACTAGGTGGTAGAGGTTAATTTTACAACTTAGTCTTTAGGTAACAGAATATTCAGTGAAATTATGACATAACTTGAGGAATAGTTAATATGGGCAGCAATTGATGCAGTGCTTCTCTTCATTTTCAGGAAAGGGTAATAACTTCATTACTTATAAGTAGGATAGCTGAACTTGTTAAATGGAAATTTAGAGTTGGTTTATTGTTGTTTGGAAGTTGAAATGTTAATAATAATGAGAGTGGAAATAAGTAGCCAAGGAGCGGTCTGGTGATCACTTTATGGCTTTTTAGCTCTAACTCCACTCATTAATATATGCTTTGTAATAATGGAGATAGACCCTATAAACATACCTACTTTGTAGTTGGCAAGATGTTAAAGTTTGTCAGTAGAGGGCATTGGAAGAGCACTGAGGGTGAAGGGGCTTTTCTCCCTGGTTCCAATATGTTTCCAGATACTTCTTCTTACTCTTAATGCAATGCTACCAGTAGGAGTAGGAGACATCTAAAGGTACCCATTGAATTTCAGTAGCAACCCTGTCCGTCAAGTATCATTGGTACCACCATGAGTGAATTTCCAGTTCTAGGCATCATGGCAGGCAACTTCACAGTTGTGGCCCTGTACCTTGGAGGGTCATTTCCTTCTTGATAGTTCTACCTGTAATCCCTTCCTGTAAGTTCCAACTCATCTGTGCCCGAGTTTGTCTAACTATCCAATTCGGCCTGCAATTTCCTGTATGCCAATTTCAGCTTACTTGTACTATGAAGAGATTTTTCTTGATCACATAACAATTGTGAATTGATCTGATCTCGGGGGAACTGGTGAACTTTGGTATCCATTGGGTTCCAACACCTTCTCCAATGGAGTCTGAACCCCAGACTTAGAGAGAGGACCTCCACCCAAATTTATTCCTTTACTGAGTATTCTCTTTCAACTTTAGAATATTCCTTAGTATTCCTTTTACCCTTCTATGGTTTATTTTATTTATAATCTTTATATTAGATTTTCTATGTTAAAATTATTGTATATTTTATCTCTTCCTATTTTGAATGGTACACCATCTATGAAATTTGAAAGAAATTTTGTGTGCATTAGAGATTTTATCCCAAGTATACTTTTTTTTTATTAGAACATGTTGTCCAACTTTGGGTTCAGTTGTTAGTATAGAATATGAAATGTAGTTTAGGGGTACAGTAGACCTATTGGCTGCATGGTAATTAAACATTCATATTAGAGGAGGCTGGATAACCACTAACCTGTATAATAATTACCAGGAATGAGGCTCCTATAGCACAAGAATTAAAACCAAGAATCAATAAATGGGATGGATTCAAACTAAAAAGTTTCTTCTCAGCAAAAGAAACCATCTGTGAGGTGAATAAAGAGCCTATATCCTGGGAGCAAATTTTTACCCCTCACAATCAGATACAGCACTAATCTCTAGGGTATATAAAGAACTCAAAAAACTAAGCACCAAAAAACCCCCCCAAAACAAATAACCCTATTAATAAATGGGCCAAGGACCCAAACAGACACTTTTCAGAAGAGGATATACAATCAATCAACAAATATATGAAAAAATGTTCATCATCTCTAGCAATTGGAGAAATGCAAATCAAAACTACTCTAAGATTTCATCTCATTCCAGTCAGAACAGCAGCTATTATGAAGACAAACAACAATAAGTGTTGACCAGGGTGTGAGGAAAAAGGTACACTCATGCATTGCTGGTGGGGCTGCAAATTGGTGCAGCCAATATGGAAAGCAATATGGAGATTCTGTGGAAATCTGGGAATGGAACCACCATTTGACCTAGCTATCCCTCTCCTTAGTCTATACCCAAAAGGCTTAAAACAGCATACTATAGGGACACAGCCACATCAATGTTTATAGCAGCATAATTCACAATAGCTAAACTGTGGAGCCAATTAGATGCCCTTCAGTAGATGAATGGATTAAAAAATGTGGCATATGTACACAATGGAATTTTACTCAGCAATAAAAGAGAATAAAATCATGGCATTTGCAGGTAAATGGATTGCATTGGTGAAGATAATGCTAAGTAAAGTTAGCCAATCCCCCCAAAACAAATGCTGAATGTTTTCTCTGATATAAGGAGGCTGACTCATAGTGGGGTAGGGAGGGGGAGCATGGGAGGAATAGACGAACTCTAGATAGGGCAGAGGGGTGGGAGGGGAAGAGAGGGGACATGGGTTTAGAAATGATGGTGGGAATGTGATGGACATTATTATCCAAAGTACATGTATGAAGACACAAATTGGTGTCCACATACTTTATATACAACAGAGATATGAAAAATTGTGCTATATACATGTAATAAGAATTGTAATGCATTCTGCTGTCATTTATAAAAAAAAATTTAAATAAATAAATCCTTAAAAACGAGAGAGAGAGAGAGAGTGGCTAGAGGTTCCCTTGAGCCATTTATAATTAGAAATAATAATAGGCTTTGAATTGTTTAGTAATTCCACCTGTAGTGGACCTACTCAAGAATGGAATCTTCCCTGTCATGAATAAGGCTCAAAGATTAAATGCTTCTTTTGGTCCCTCAAGTTATTTTCTTGGGCTAGGTAAGTTTGATATCTCCCAGCAGTGATTTGGAATTGATGAAAATTTTCTTCAGGTGCATACGTAGTTGGGAAAACTCCAGAACACAAGCCACCACCACTTAAAAAAAAAAATCTCCCAGGTTTGAAAGACCTCAGGACTACTCTGCTGGTCTTCATTGGAAAGGGCTAATTGTTATTTATGCCTTGAGCAGTTTCAAAGCAGATGAAAATATCCTGGAGGTATTGCTTCTTTCTCTTAATTATCTTCAAAAGTATGGGATTCATACCCTCCCTTTACATATACACTGATTCCAGTAACATTTGAAAGCAGGAGGAATAGGAAGGAGTAGGAAGTAATTTAATCTTTCATATTATCTTATTGTTTTAGTTTTTAAATTTCATGCTCCCTACTCCTCCTCTTACTCTTAAATCATAAGCTCCATGGAAGCAAATATCTATTCTGAATTGTTCTCTATAGCATTTTTTATATACTTATTGTCTTCTCAATGAGACAAATTCATCAATGTCCCACTAGACTAGTTTTATTGGGCTATTTCTGATAATACTATGCTATAGGCATAAACGTATATATTTTGAATGAATAAAAGGTGTATTGCCTAACTTTTCATTTGGTACTTTGTCAGTTGTCTTTTACTTAGTATTTATCTATTATCTGGGTTTTAGTAAAACAATGTGTGTGTGTATGTGTGTGTGTATCACTGAAATTGGGATATTACTAATATACCTATTACTATGATATTTTCCAACATAAAAAATTATCAAAGTCTACTATTCCATTTAATTAAAGTAGATCTTTAAAATAAGGATTTGACAATTTTTTAAAATAGAATGCTCCAAATATTAATTTTAAAAAATATTCAAATATAATTATTTGAGCTAAATGGATGCATAAAAAGAAAAAATAGTGGAAACATTAGGAAAAAAGAGAGCAACTCCATTTGCAAAAAGTAACAGTTAAATCTTTAAAACAAGCTTATTTAGCATATTTGAAAATGTGATTAAATTCATCAACTGAACCTGATTACTTCTGTTCCTTAGGCAGTTTACAATACTATACTCATAATCACAGCATGTGTTAAGTAGTGAGCTAAGTACTTGACACACATTATTTCATTAACTAATTAGCATGCTTCTGTAATGAATGCAAAAGGAGTTTAATGTGAATAATCTATTGATCATTGGTTTATTACAGAGATTCACTTAAAATTCAAGTTTCTCTGATGTACAAGTTTGCTTTTTCTAGTTGTTCAGAATCATTGTTTTTTGAGGTAATCAGGACTAGACCAATGAAGAGTCCCTGCGTCAGTGAACTCCAGTTTGGGTTTCTTGAGGCCAAATGTAAGGCAAAAAGTTTTTCAGAAGGTCATTTGTCAGAGAGAGTTGGTATAAGTCTGGTGATGGATATGAGGGACTTCAAACACCAAAAGTGGTGTGAAAAGGTGAAATTAGAGTCTAGAATCCTAAAGCCAGAAGTTCTGATGTGAATATGGTCTTGAAAGAAGTGAAAAACACTTGGGTGACTTTCTAGCTTAGGGCTAGAATGGTTTGGAATAATCATTGCAACTGTCCTTTGGTATTTTAATAGCTCATCTTCATAAGTCCAAGGGGGAGTGGTGTGTTTTTCTAGCTTAGGAAACTTTACCTGCTTACAGATCATTGTTTGATCTATATCATAAATGTTTGATTATCTGCTAATAAGCTTATTATTTTTTTCCAGATATATTTGGTCACCTTCTTCACTGCATTTCAGGGTACGAGATCCTAAGTTCAATCCCCAGCACTACAAACAAAACAAAGCAACCAAACAAAAACAAAAATACCAAAATTCCACTCAGTCAATATTATTTATTGAGGAGGAAAATTGCACCAGGGATTCTTCTAAGAATGGGAGAGATAAAAATGAATAAGAGAGATGGAGCTCCTATCCTCATAGAACATTCATTTTATTGGAGTAGATGAATAACAAATAAATAAATATTAAAATGTAAATTACATTAAATTAAGTGAATACTTAGAGAATGACAGGAGGAAGGAAAGTGGCTAGGGAGGTCCTCTCTAAAAATTTGGTCAGATAACTAAGTACAGTGAAGAGAAGAGATTCACGTTGCAGCTCCGAGGGAAGTGTGGCCAAAGAAAATTCAACAAGTACAAAGTTTTGGGGCAGAAAAACATTTGAGGATCATCAAGGAGACCCATCAAGGCTGAAAAATAGTGAGAGAGATGAAAGGACATGATCTTAAAGAGACAGACAGGGTCAAATCACACAAAGCCCTGAGAAAGAGTTTGGAGTTGGTCCCGGCGTAAAAGGAAAACATTAAAAGTTTTTAAGCAAGGGAAACCATGATATACTTTCAAAAAGTGTTCATAAGTGAAGAATATACTAAAGAAGGACAAGATAGAATGTAGGGTAGACAGTTGTAGGGATCCAAGTTGTCAAAGTAAGAAATGGTAGTAGCTGGAATCAAGGAAGTAGTGGTAGAAGTGGTGAGATGTAAGATTTGACATATATTTTAAAGCCAACACAACTCTTCGGTGATTGTGTGTGGAATGTAATGAATATAAGAAAGGAAAATGTGACTTTAAGGTTATAAGCATAAGCAATAGGTGTATAACAATTACTGAGATAACAAAGAGTAGGAGATGATCATATTTGGCAGGGAATCAAGAGATCTAATTTGGACATGTTAGGTGTACATGTGTCTTATACATTTAAGCAAAGTAATCAGATAGGCAGTTGAAAATAAAAATATAGAGTTTAAGAGAGGTCCATCCTGGAGTTATCAAATTGTGGAATCTGCTGCACAATGATGATATTTAAAGCTATTGGACAGATGAGAGCCCCTGAGGAAGAAGTATAGTGAACAAGAGGTTGAGAACCAAGTTTTGGATAGTGTAGACATTTAAGGGACACAAAGAATTACAAGAAACCAGTAAAAGAGGTTTAGAATCAGTGGCCAATCAAGTAGGAAGAAAACTAGTTGGTTTTCTAGAAGAGAAGTGAAAGAAGTATTAGTAAGAGAGAGGAAGGAGAACTAAAGTTTGCTTTTTCCACGCAGCATAAAATATGTAATTGGTGACCCTTACATGAAGGATTTCAAGGGAATAATGAAAATGTGACTAGAGAATGTTCAAGAAAAAAATGAGAAATATTTTTAAAAGTACAGATTGGAGAAACTGCAGGACATTAACTATAGGGACATGACAACGTTAATAAGGGCTTTTTTTAATGAAAGATATTTGAAAATGTGTATATGCTGACAAGGATGATCTGTTATACCTAGACTTTTGAGTTTGAGAGGAGGACACACTGCCAGATTTTGTCAAAATAGATGAGCTTTGTGTCAGGAGAGGAGATAGTCTTTGTCAGCATCTTTATTAGAATCAATAGCATTGAATATGAAGGGTTTCAGATTCCTCTTTTTAAGACAAATATAAATAAGTTCTCAGAGCTTGCCCTGCCTTACACAGATTTCCATGAATCTGGGCATGTGGTAGGAGTGGCAGGCCTTTCATATAGAGTGACAGGTTATATGTGATGGATAGATGGGCTGTGATGAATGGCCTGTGCCAGTCAGTACCATTAGAGCTGACTCACCCCAGCAAGATTAATTGTTTGAGATTGTACACACATTTTTCAGGAGGGAAGCATTTCTGTTTATCTATCTTATGTCCATCACAAAGGGGGTCCCTTGAAGCTTGTCATAATCCATAAGAGGAACAAAACATTTTCATACCCATTAAGAATGCTCTCACTGATTTTCTCTGTTTTTTTTTTTTGCATCCTCAGGGTCAATAAAATGTATTGGCTTTCTTTGGTAGTTGTTAAACTCTCATTGTCAGTTATCCTTGGTGCTAAAAGTGAAGATTAGTATAGGAAGGTTTAAGAACAAGGTACAAAAATAGATCAATCTACTTTAGAACATAGCCTTTCTCACATTGTAAACTCTTGTCCGTATGTTGTCTTTGTTTCCTCAAGAAATAGCACAGCACCTGAAACATCATGTTTAATAAATTTGTATTAAATGGATTAATTTAGGGTGAGATACATAATACCATTTTAAGAGTCATGAGATCTTAAAAGGATATAAAAATGTCTCTGACCTTTTAAAAAACAAATCAATAAAAGAAAGTGTATAATTTCAAGTGACATATATACCATTTATTTTTTAGTTAGCATTTAAATAGAGGTTACAAAATGGCAAGCATTATGTTAATTGCTTTACAAATATTGGCTTCTTCAATTTCCTAAGTTGGTATTTTTATCATCATTTTACATATTAGAAAACTGAGGCATGGAGAAAAAAGATTGTACAGCTAGCCAAGGCAGAGCTGAGATTCAAATCCAGGTGACTTCAGAACCCTAGCTTAAATCTTTGCTATATAATGTTTGGCATTTGAACTAAATTAAAATATATTTAGAATTGCTTAGTGTTTGTTGGCCAGGAGAAAACTATATCCAGAACACTGCTCTGGGAACTACTTTGAAATTTCAACAGTACCATGGTTTGCGATCAGTAAAACAAATTAGTCATTACTTACTGTACACTTACTATATACTAAATACACTTAATATGTAGTATGTATATATTATATATACATATATTAATAATATTGTACTTAATATTATATTTTTGTATATGTTATCTGAAATTCTATTTATTTATTTATTTTTGCTGCTAGGGATCAAACCCTGGGCCTCACACATACTGCAAGCATTTTACCGCTGGGCCACATTTCCATTCCTGTCACCTGAATTCTTAAATGATAAATTTAAGCAATAATAACCATTAGCCAACTTTACAGATAAAGAAAATATGGTATAAGAGGATGGCACAGAACTCCAACCCACATATGTCTTATTCCAAAGTGAGAGCTCTAGTAACTCAGCAGGGAAAATAAAAGAACCTACTTGAATGAGCAGACTTCACAGAGTAAATGGAACCAGCCAAGGTGAATCATAGTGTTTTGTGAAGTTAGGATTGAATTTAAGATTAATTTGCATAGAAACCCCATTCATGTAATAATGTCTAGAAAGAAAACTTGATAGAAGTTCAGTTTAGTTTTAGTTAATGATTTTGTTTTAATACATGGGAAAAAACATGGATACTAGATCAAAAAGAAGTGATCAGTATCAGTAATGAAAATGAAAATACTCATTGCCATACTAGTGTCTGTTGTATTCTGCTGCCTTTCCTATCCTCTACTAAATCAATGGATGTGTAACTGATGTGATTCTGCAATCTGTATACGGGGTAAAAATGGGAGTTCGTAACCCACTTGAATCAAAGTGTGAAATATGATATATCAAGAACTATGTAATGTTTTGAACAACCAACAATAAAAAATTTTAAAAAAAAGAAAATGAAAATACTCTGGGAACAAAAGAAATTTATTGCTTTTTTCCCCTTTAATTACTGAGAATCAAAATTTTTGGTTCCATATTCTGTTGTTCACCTGTAGTATTGTCATAGTTACAAAAAAATTGACCTTTAACTTACTTTAGCCACCTATCATGCTAAGTATTTTACATCCATTGTCTAATTTAATTCTTACAATAACCCTATCAATTAAATACTATTATTATTTTATTGATCAAGAAATTGAGGCCCAGGGGATTAATAGTTTCCTAAATGCATTCAGATAGTAAATGGCAAAGGTAAGATGTTAATTGTAGTCTGTGATACTGAGGTTTATCAAGCATATTTATTGTAAATCATATCAACCACTGTCATAAGTGCTTAGCTGTAGGAAGCACTTCCCTATCATTTATCACATTTGATTTTAATGAAAATTCCTTGAATTAGGCAAGCTATATTAAAGAAATACTAGAAAAATATTAAATTATAAAAAACTATGTATTTATTGCATATTTCCAAATGTTTATTGATAAAATGAAAATACTTATAAAGTATCACATATAAAAAAGGAAACAAAATTTATAGAAATTTCTCATATATATGTATGAGAGAAATATATATATTTCTCATATATATATGTATGTAGGTTGATATGCATAAAATGTTTTGAAAAAAATGCACCAAAACTTTCAAACACTCAAAATTTCATGGTACACTAATATGGATATATGTCTATTTGTTTTTTCTTTGCAGATTCACTGATTTCTTAATACTGTAAAACTCGTGCACATCAGATGTAGTTTGTTCACTAACAAGTTATGAAGGGAATTCACATAAACCCTAGTGCTGCACTGAACCACTCACAGCATGTCTCATCATGCCACCAAGTTTGTTGCTCAGCATACAGGTATTTCTCTTTTTCCCTGAAGGAATAAATATTCAAGCCTTGGGAAGAGCCAATTTTTAGATTCCTTGGTTTATCATTTCATTCTGAGAATTATTTAAGCATAAAAAGTGGGAGAAAAAAAGAAAGGAGAACTCTTTTCTGCATATGGTTTGGGAAGCCATTTTGAATTGTACTCCAAAATGAAAGAGTAAGAAAAAAAATGACCCAAATTGGCAATGAATTGATAAGTAAAAATAGACAATGTGTTAGTGTGGCTTAAATTTAACTTAAAAAAGTATATGCTTAGGGATTTAGTGTAACAAACTAAATTAAAAGGACAGATGGCAGCAGAGTAGTATCATTTGTTTTTTGTTTGTTTTTTCTTTTGTATTTTTAAAGCCTTATTGAAGTATAAAATAAAATTTGTATATATTCAGGGTGTACAGCATGATGTTTTGATATACATTGCGAAATGATTGCAATAAATCAAGCTCATTAACATATTCATCACTTCACATATTATTATGGTTTGGATCTTAAAGGTTCTCTAAAGGCTCACATGATAAAGAATTGTTTGCCAGCCTGTGGTACTATTGGGAGGTGGTACAACCCTTAGAATATGGGATCTAACGGAAGGAATTTTGGTAACTGGTGGTGTGCCCTTAAAGGGGATATTGGAACCCTGGCTCCTGGACTCCCTTATTTCTTTTTTTGCTTCCAGACTGCCATGAGATGGTCAGTTTCTTCCACCTTGTGTTTCTTCCCTGTTGTACTATCTCACCACAGGTCCAGAAATATTACATCCAAGTGACCTAGTACTGAAAGCTCTGAAGCCATGAGCCACAATAAATTTCCACCTACAAGCTGATTTATCTCAGGTATTTTATCACAGAGAGGGAAAGCTAATTAACACATAGTTATCTCTTTTGTTGTTGTTATGATGAAAACACTTAAGATGCACCCTCTTAGTAAATTTTAAGTATACAATAACTGGACACAGTGGTACACCCCTATAATCTCAGAGACTCAGGAGGCTGAGGAGGATCACAAATTCAAGGCCCATCTTGTTTAATTAGTGAGATTCTGTCTCAAAATAATAATTTTTTTAAAAAGGCCAGGGATTTAGCTCAGTGGTAAAGCACCTGGTTTAATCCCCAGTACCAACAACACTACCACCACCACCAACAAAATCAAGTATACAATACATTATTATTAACTGCAGCCACAGGTTATATATTGGGACTCTAGATTTTATTAATCCTATAACTGCAAGTTTGTACCTTTTGACCAACATGTCCCCATTTCCCTCACCTCCCAGCCCTTGGTAACTACTCTTCTGCTGTCTTATATCTATGAATTCTGCTCTTTGATTCCACATGTAAGTGGTATCCTGTGGTATTTATCTTTCTGCATCTGGCTTATGATTAGCATAATGTCTTCCAGCTTCATCCATATTTTGCTAATAATGGTAGAATTTCATATTTTTAAAGGTTGAATAATATTCTTGTGTGTATGTGTGTGATTTTTTTGACTCCATTCATCCACTGATATTAGGTTGTTTCCAAATGTTGATTATTGTGAATAATGCTGCAATGAACATGGGAGAGTAGATATCTTTTTTATATAATGATTTTTATTTCAATTTTTTATGGCTCTTCATTTTTCAAACTCTTTTCCATAGTGGCAGTACCAATTTACATTCTGACCAGCAATGTAATTGTAATTTTTCCTGTTTATAAAATATGTTGAAGAGTAGGAAATACTTCTTGTACCCCTTAATGTTGTATTTATGAGTTTAAATACTATTTCACTTATGGCTTTAGTTTAACATGTTTCTCTGACCTGCAGATGGACAGTGATGTAGGATTTTGTTGTTGTTGTTTTGAGACAGGGTCTCGCTGTATTGCCCAATCTGCTCTTGTATTCTTGGGTTCAAGTGTTGATATAGGGATTTATTCAGGCTCTGGTTTATTCCCCGGAATCTTCTCTTTCCCTTTTCTTCCTACTCAACTGGGTCCCATTCCTTTGCTTTACTTGGTCCCATCCCTTCCATTTTCATGAGATTATCCCCCTCACCCTTTTTACTTTTGTCCTTCTAGTTTCCACATATGAGAGGAGGCATATGGTCTTGACTTTCTGAATTTGACTTATTTTGCTTCACATACTGCTCTCAAGTTCCATCCATGATTTTTTGCAAATGACATAATTTAGTTCTTTATGCCTGAATGAAACTCAATTGTGTATATATGGCACATTTCTTTATCCATTCATCTATTGATGGACACCTAGACTGATTCCACAGCTTGGATATTGTGAAATGAGCTGCAATGAGCAGTGTATGCATGTATCACTATAGTATTCTGACTTTAATTCTTTTGAATAAATACTGTGGAGTGGTATATCTGGGTCTTATGGTGGTTTCATTTCTAGTCGTTTGAGGAATCTTTATGCTGGTTTCCATAATTTTTAATTTACAATCCCACCAACAGTGTATAGTTATTCATTTTTCCCCACATCCTTTCTGGCATTTATTATTTATATTCTTGATGATTGCCATTGTAACTGTAGTGAGATGAAATCTAAGGCTATTGTTGATTTGCACTTCCATGATTGCTAGAGAGGTTGAAATTTTTAAAAATATTTGTTGGCCATTGCATTTGTTGAGAAGTTTCTATATAGTTCATTTGCTAATTTATTTAGTTATTTGTATCTGTTTTTTTAATTCTATATATATTCTGAATATTAATCTTCTTTTGGAATAATATCTGGCAAAGATTTTTCTCCTGTTCTATAGATTGTATCTTTCCTTTGCTCTACAGTAGCTTTTTAATTTGATGCTATCCCATTAATTAATTCTTGGTATTTCTTCTTGGTATTTAATTATTGGTATTTCCTGAGATTTATAAGTTCTATTGAGGAAGTCATTGTCTGTGCCTACATGCTTAAGTGTTGAACTTGTGTTTTCTTCTGTCAGTTTCACCCTTTCTGGCATAATTTCTGGATCCTTGATCCATTTTGAGTTGATTTTGTGAAGGGTGAGAGATAGGGATCTAGTTTCATTTTTCTACATATGGATATCCAGTTTTCATTTGTTTAAAAGGCTGGTTTTGGTCCAATGTAAGTTTTTGACACCTTTGTCAAAGATCAGATGACAGTATCTTTGTGAGTTTGTCTCTGTGTCTTCTACGATTTTATTCCATTGGTTCATGTGTCTGTCAGGCTATATGTCTATGCCAGAAACGTGCTGTTTTTGTTACTATAGCTTTACAGCATAATTTAAAATTGCCTATTTTGATGTATCTAGCACTACTATTTTTACTTAGAACTGCTTTGGGTCTTCTTGGTCTTTTATTATTCCATATGAATTATAGAATTTTTAAAATAGTTTTGTGATTAATGTTATTGGTATTTTTATGGAATTTCAAATTTATATTCTCTTATATTGACTTTACATGAATTTAAACCTTGCAACTTTCCTCTTGTTTATAATTGTGTGAATTTCTTTTTTTTCCTGGAATCATAGAAAAAGACTTGATTCAGATAGTTGAAACTTCCTGAGTTGATTTTCTCTCTGACTTTTATCCAAACCTTCATATTTCTTTATTCAGGTGTGTCTGCCCTGCTCATTTTTTATTCCACTCTTAGAAGTTTCTTCTCAATATAGGGATTTACCTTGGAAGGAAATCCTAATGAATCAGTTTTGAGAATTCACAGAGTCCAAAGTACAAACAACTCTATTCCTGACTGCAGGTTCATTAGTTTCACCCACTATTGCATTGGGCAAAACCCTTCACAATTTTAGATGCTATTCAGTTTGGATCACTGCACTTTGCAGTGAATATTTGAATATTTGTTTGGTATTTTGACCTTTTTCTATTATGAAGTCCATCAGTCCTATTGTTTCCTTTTGTTTTTTTCCTACACACACACACACACACACACACACACACCTTGTGACTGTTGGTGGTTTATTCTTATCTGCTTTCATTTTGAGGCTAGTGGGAATGCTTTGTCATTTACTTTGTTGTACATGTCCATTGGTTTTGGTTTTGCCATCTGTTTTGTTGTGGGAATTTTGGAAAATGCAAAACTGTGCTATCACCACAGCTGTTATCTTTCTATAATACAATACTCTGTTTGAAATTATCCAGTCATCAACAACAAACACTTGGATTGGCACATGGCTAGGCCACTCTGTGCAGTAGGATGTGATAGATTCTGACTTTAGAAACAACATTCATAGATTACGTATTTTGACTCTAGATTCTTTGGGCTAGAAAAGCATATGCAGGATTATAGCCAACTGATTTCCATTTTGCCTACCACTGATTGCCTAACCTGAATATAGGCATAACCTAGAGATAAACTCTAATAAGAAATAAAAGGAAATTGAACTTCACCCAAAAAACTTGAGTTGAAATCTTGATGATGCACTTGTTATATCTTTGAATTTAAGGAGCTCTCTTATATTCACTGGAGCTTATTTTCTTTGTTTCTAAAATCATTTTCTTTACTTGGTTAGAAATATTAGGGGAAAGAATCAATGCTGCAATGTTTAGAGAGCTCTTCTAAAACCAGAAATCACTTTTGTACTTAAATTATTTTTGTAAAATTTTTCCAAATATGTTGTTTTATAAAAACCTACAGATATAGCATTTACAAAGAAGTGGGTCCTCTTTGACTTTTGGTTATATATCATTTTTTAGTAACATATTAGCAGTCCTTGAAATGAAAATTAATAATAAATATTAACAATTATATTAGTAAGCAATTTATATATAATTTATATTAATTACCTTTGAAAAAGCTAAAATAAAGTGGCACCATAGAGACATTTGAGTGGCACTCTATCAAAGATTTTATTCTAAATATATTTAGAATTTATAATAAATGGCCTCGTTATAATTTTTTAAGAATGCAGCCCCTTATTGATGACACTGGGTTATACTTTAAGTCTGTAGAACTAAATTTTTGGCTTCTACTTTAGTCTGGCTGGACACCCTTGGGCCAGGCAGCCATCTGTTCTGTATGCTTCAGGTGTTGTTTTGGCTGAGTGTGAGATCAAATGACCTCTGGAACACCTTCTAGGATTCTACAATTTTATTAGGAAACAGTGTGTACCTTCAGAAAGTTGTATTATGCTATAATCACTTTATTCTCTGAGTGAACTATATAAGAAATGGAGTCTAAGAATCAGTTGCATAGAAAAGCTTAGATGGTTATGATTTTCACATTGATTTGTATTAATGATATGGGATAAAAGGTAGGGGAGATAGGATAGGGATACAGTAAACCAATATCCTGGGCTAGCTAAAACCCATACAAAGAATGATTGATAAATAGGCACTCAGAAGTTCAAATTTAGTTTATAGGGCATTTGGGACCATGGGGGACAATGAGGTTGAACTTTGGTAGTATGATTTGTGTTCTGTTCCATTTCAAATCATAGAAGATCCTGAGTCCTCAGATAGTAAACAAAAATGCCATCCAAGTGTATAGAAAGTTCCAGGCAGCATTCTAAATGGTTTTTCCTTTGAATAATGATTCTATGGAAAGATCTCTGAAAAAAAAAAAGCCAGTAGATAAATGAATTAAAACATGGCATGTTTTAGTCTCCTTGGAGAACTGAGTGAATATTAACATTTTAAAAATTGAAAAGTTTAGAAACCTACTTAAGCATCTAAGCTATCTATTGTTTCTAGATAGCACTCCTCTCCCCTGACCCCTCTCTCTTTCCCCTCCCTCTCTTTTCCTAAAAGCTTTGATTAATACATTGGAGAATACTTTATGTCTGAGGAAAGACTAAAATCTTTGAGTCTAATGGTGTGGACTGAAAGTTTGTGGGAATAGAGGTGTCATGGATTCATAGCCAGTCTTAAGCAATTCTAATAAGACTTAGATGCTGAACATGGAGAATCAAGTTACCAGAAATACAACTTCAGTTATGTTAGTGGATACTAGAAAGAACTAGAGCTCCTGTGGAAAATTTAGAAGGACAAACTTGCTAATAAATATGAGAGAAAAGGAAACCCAGATATGGGAAATAGTACAGTGTAGTGTTTCAGAGTTAGAGATCTGTATAAACATCAATGAGTTTGTTTGGAGAAATGATCCAAGCAAATATTGTAAACAAAGAAATGTTTGGTTAATACAAGTGTTTTTCATACTTTTCTATGGTTTTTCTTCATCTTAGGGAGGCTGAAGATTTATAGATAGTTAGGTTTCTAATATCCCTAAAGCTCTGGTTAGCCATGTGACTAAGTCTTGGTTAGTACTATCTAGGGGCAAGTTGAGAAACTGATGAGAAAATCTTGCTGTTCAACGAAAAGGGAGGAGTCTCTGTGTTTTGCAAGTCCTTCCAATCCTGCATCTATCATTTGGATGAGACTTGCCACTATGAAGTGAGTAGCTGGACCATAATTATGCATTCTTATTTTGAAAAAAGGAAGTACTGTTTAAGTTGTTATTAGTTGAATTTTTATTAACTTAAGCAACATACACACAAATTGACGTAATTAATATGTTTTAAAAGAATATAATATTAATAATTTGTGAATGCTATTATTTTAAAGACCTGCAGTCCCCAGTACTAATAAGGTTATGGAGTCACCAAGTATTTATTAAATAAGTACTTTATATCAAGCCCTAGCTAGAAATACAAAAGAAATATAAGTGTCTCCTCAAACAATTCATATACTAACAAAGATGCTGAGATTTAAATGATTAAAATAACTAGAGAATACCAAAGATATAAATATCCAAATAATTTTATTATTCTAATGATTCTTTTTTATAGTATTCTATAAAAGGATTGGTCCTTGCCAGTTTGGGGGCAATTACCTGATTTTTCATCACCAGATAGTTTGAGAAACACTGCATTAGATTCTGATCCCTTCTAATACTTCCCTCTATTAGTTGTTCCCTCTCTTGTAACATAAAATATTCCTTTAAATCTGTGTCATTGTCCTATTTATATAAGCTGCAACCTATCCCATCTTAAAATAAATCTCCTTTGATCTATATCATTCTCCTTCAATTCCTGCTAATTTCTTTTCTTGAAAAACTAATGTAAAGAGTTATCTATTCTGTCTTCCACATACTTTCTTCCTATTTTCTTTGCTTCAGTCCAATAAGACTTCTATCTCTATCATTCCAAAACACTTGACTTTGTCAAACTCACCATGATCTTCACATGGGAATCCAGTATTAAATCCTTATCCTTCCTATTCTCTTGTCTATTAACAGCCTTTGACATAGTTGTTCATGCCTTCTCCTTGAAACACTTCTTGTGTTTAACTGAGGCAGTACTCTTTTTTGTTTTTCTTACCTCACTGGCCACTTCTCTTTAGTCTCCTTTAATAGGCCATTTTTAACTTCTTCTAAATGATGGTTCACAATCCTTAAACTTTGAATCTGTGCTCATTTCCTAGAAGATCAAATTCAGTTCCATGGTTTTACAAACCATATCTGTCCTGTTGAGATTCCAGTCCCAACTTCCTTCTTTATTTCTTGGTACCAGGGATTTAACCTAGAGGCACTTGATTACTGAGCCACATCAGCCCTTTGTATTTTTTATTTTGAGACACAGTCTCACTAAATTGCTTAGAGCCTCACTATGTTGCTGAGACTGGCTTTGAATTTGAGATCCTCCTGCCTCCGTCTTCTGAGCTGCTGAGATTAGAGGTGTGCACCAGCACCAGGCCTAACTTCCTTTTTGTTGATAGGTCCCACTGATAGGGTCTCTCTGCATTCTAAGTTCTGCAGTCATATAACAAATAGCCTGTTCATCTTTCTGTTTGAATATGGAATTGACATTTCAAAATTAAAATATGTAAAAGACTTTAATTTTTTGCTAACTACCTTTTACTTCCATAGTCTTCCCCATCTCAATAAATGGTAAAGCCATCCCTCCAATTGCTTGGATTAAATTCTCTGGAATCATCCTTACTCTTCTTCTTTTCTTAAACTCCACAGCCAATTTATCAGTCAATCCTGTTACCTTTACCATCAAACTGCATTTCATGTCTGCTCATTTTCTTCTACTTCTAGAAATACCTGCTGTAACCCATCAACACTTCTCTTTTGGGCTTCTTCAATAAACTCCAAATGCTATTCCTGCTTCCCTTCATTTTTGATTATACATGATCAGTTCACCACACACCAGCAAAGTGATTTCCTTTAAAATTGGAGTCAGATCAAGTCAGTCTTCTGCTCAAAACTCTCCACTGTTATCCCTCTCACACATACAAATCTTGAAATCTTTATACTGGACCACTGGCTCTACCTGATCTGGCTACCTGTTGCCTGCCAGACTCTCTCCCCTCTGCCCTTCCTCTAGCATCCTTCCTTTTATCTTCAGGGATGTCTTCCTGTTTTTTGAACACACAAGATTCTTTCTTGCTCCACTGCCATTGCACTCCTACCTCAGGGCCTTTGCACTTGCTCTTCCTTTTTGAAATGCTTACTTCAGTTAAATGCATGGCTCACTTCCTCACTTCATCAGTCCACAGCTCATTGTAACTTATCAGAGGGATTTCCTGACCAAGTTTTACAAAAGAGCACTTCTATCACTCTATTCCCTGATATCACTCTCTTTATTTTTTCTTTTTACAATCCTTACATGTTTATTTATTGTTTGTTTCTCTCTTCTAGAATTATGGTTAAAATCCTTAGAAAAACTATCTTTGTTCTTTTGAACTGGTGAGATGCTTGGTCCACTTGCCAGTTGGGTAAACTCATCATAGGCTCATAGTCTTCTGCTTTCCCCTTCCAGTGTTGTCCATGCCACTTAGATGCCATTCTCCCACTCACCTGCCCTCACATCCTCACTTCTCTGTAGCATCTATTACATGGGCTTTCGGTTTTATAACAGTATGGGACTTGCAGTGCCTTTGCCAAAGCCCTGCTCTTCCAAAGTCATTTAGTGAAGGAATCCATTATGACCAGCACTTGCAGGGATAAATCCCTTGGATGGAGACAGCTCAGTCACAGCAGCCACAGCTCTCCTCATAATGGCATTCTGTTCTGCCCAGCAGGGAACTTGATGGGGATTCTTCCCTCCCTGGAAAAGCATCAAATCACAGAGAAACATCCAATAACAACAACAAGCACAGTAATAAAAAACAAATACAGGCTTGCCTAAAGACAGACAAAAGAAACCCAGCCTTTCAGAGGCAGTGATTATTCAGGTTTTTGCCTCTCAGCATGATGGGTCTGCTGGTGCAACACCCCAGGTCCTTTGCTTTGGGGCAGTTTGGACTGCTGATTCCTGACACTGGATGACATAGTGGGCCAAAAGAAAGTCCTTGCAGAAGCTGACAGTTTTGAATCTCTAGCACTCAGAATTCTTTCAGGCAGGAAAAAGAAATTTAAAAAAAAATGTTTTCTTTCAGTAGATGGCATTTGGAGAACTCTTCTGAATAACTAATGCAAGGGTTTGTCATTTGAGGGGTGCAGTCTGACCATAGATGATCCCTCGCTTCCCTTTCTCTAACAGCTTTATTGAGTCACCATCCCTTTGGAAGAAGAAAGTCAGGATCATGAGGAAGGACAGAGTACATTTATTAGAGGTATAATTAGGGATTCACTCTTTCAGTGAAGAATTTTTCTACTAAACCAGTCAAATCTTTTGGGATAACATAGTCTACCAACTGATGAATTTCAAATGTTTCTTTTAAATAAAAAGTATATTGAAAAGCAAAAAGCATGTTTAACTCAATTATCTTTACATAGTAAAGTTTCTTGAATGGGATAATTCCATCATATATTATAAAATTAGATTTTTAAGTAATTGGGAATGCTTTGAATAGATATAAATAATAAAAAACAAAGACCTTTATCTCAACTTTTTTCCTGAAGCAATTTTATTGATACAGTCTGATTAAGGGAAGGCCAAGAGAAATTTAATAATAGTCTTCAAAAGGATGCAGGTTTATTACATACTAAACATACTTTACTGCCACAGAGAACAGAATGAAGAAAATGATTTTCGGTGGTAGAGATTTAGGAAAAAGTCAGATGGATTTTCAGAGAGTGAAGATTATTATACTTGGGAAGAGGCTTAGTAATGAGGGATAAATCACTTTAGCAGTAGAATTCTAGAAAAACTGACAGCCTTGAATATTCATCCAAACTCAGACTCTGAACATTTGGAGAAATCATAGAATATTTTTGCCTTTTCTATTGTAAAATGAAGGAGGCAGAATCTTATCTGCTCCTTCTATCTGTAAGCACACACCTATTTAGAGACAGAGGGCTTGTGTTATTCATCTTTCTTTCACTGTAACAAAATATTGGAGAAAATCAACTTTAAACAAAATAGATTTATTTTGGCTCATGATTTCAGAGGCTTCAATCCATGGTCATTGTCACTTGGCTCCAGAGTTTCTGGGCCCATGCTGAGGCAGGACATCCTCATAGAAGCACATGGTAGAACAAAGCTGCTCATGTTGTGGTAACCAGGAGGCACAGAGAAAAAGAGAGAAAGTAATGGGCCAAAGACACTGTCAAGGACCTACGTCTAACTAGGCCCCACCTCCTGAAGTTTCCACCATCTCCTAATAGTCCAATAAATTTTGAATCCAAAAGCAGATGAATTCATTCATGAGGTCAGAACCCTCATGATCCAATCACCTCCTAAAGGCCACCTCTGAACATTGATGTACTGGGTACTAAGCCTTCAACACATGAACTTTTGGGGGACATTTAAAATCTAAATCATAATAGAAACCATTTGAATGGTTAAAGTCTTCCCAGGTAGAAGTTTGTTTATGATGAAATCTCATAAGTGCAAAAGTAGGTGCCTTGGATTGTACTCTGACCCAGCAGCTTTGATATGAACTTCTGGTTAGTGTCATCCACTTCTTGAGGAAACAGACTTTCAATTCTGCAGTCGCTGGCTTGACACCACATGTAGAGTTTATTTCCCATTCCAATGACTGGAAAATGGCATGTGCAGTAAGCCCTCAACAGCACTGGAGAGTTTTAGGGTGTGTGTCTTCAATACTGTGGGAGTTGACGTTTCCGTTGCTGTTTCCTAAGAGGAAAACAGCAGCTTCTGCCTGCCATATGTTCATATAACACTGCATGCCAACTTGCATGCCATATCATGCCAGCCTGGAAACAAGTATGTTCACCAGTCCTATATTAGCATCATTCTACTTGCAATCTAATTAATAATTAGCTGTCTTCCTGTAGCCCTTGAAGACAAATGTGAGAGCAACTTGGTCATGTTTATTAAGAATGTACTTCTGATGTTCTAATTTGGACAATAGAAAAGGGAAATTAAAAAATCTGTGAAACATTGGTAAATCCGAGTGGAAGATCCAAAGGACTCTTTGTAATGTTTTTGCAACATTTTGTGAATCTAAAGTCATTTCCAAATGAAAAGCTAAATAACAAAAAATCTGTGGTAAAAACCTTAGGGCTGGCGTCATGTATCTATATAAAAGATAACTTATATAGTAGCAATTCAGGCATTTACAAAGTTCCACAGTTTTAAAGACCATTTCAACATTATTTTCTGGTCCATTAGATCTTTCATAGATCTTTTTAATATGAATGAAAAGTTGGGGGTAAAGTTATCAGAAGGTGAATGATGACTATCCAAGAGATGGATGATCAGTACTTTCCCTGCTTTATAATCCTGCCAAAAGTTTATCCCTGAGGAAAGTTTTTTATTCTACTAAGATTGGGCAGTTAGTTGGTGAGTAACAGACCTGTGTTTTATTGGAGTGTAAGTAATCATTTTACAATTGCTGTGTGTTGGATATGAGGTATACCCCAAAAGCTCATGTGTGAAACAATGCAAGATTGTTCAGAGGTGAAATGTTCAGGTTATGAAAACCAGTAAATTACGCCACCAACATTGAATAACTGGGTGGTAATTGTAGGCAGGTGGGGGTGTGCCTTTGGGATTTATTTATTTTTTTGTCCCTGGTGAACAGAGCATGCATGTGAGTGCGTTCTCTCTCTCTCTCTCTCTCTCTCTCTCTCTCTCTCTCTCTCTCTCTCTCTCTCTCTCTCTCTCTCTTCCTCTCTCACTCTCTCCCTCTCTCTTTCTCTGCCTCCTGGTTGCCAGGTCCTGAGCTGCTTTTCTCTGCCATAGTCTTCTGCCACATATTCTGCCTCACTTCAGACCCAGAGCTGTGGCGGTAGCTGACCATGGACTGAACCTCTGAAACTATGAGCCAAAATAAACTTCTCCTCTCCATTGTTCTTGTCCATCCTTTTGGTCATATTGATGAAAAAATTTACTAAAAGTACAATTTCAAAAGAAAAACTGACTACAAAAGATGTGACTAAATATCTTGAACATCTCTTCTTTGAAGATCTTTCAATGTGGGTCAAATCATTACACAAGGTATCTTTTTTCCCCCTAAATTGAACTATGTGTGGGAATAATTAAAGACACTAGGTACTTTTTCTTTTTGTTAGAAACAAACATAAAACATATGTTTTCTTCTGCAAATTAAATGGTGTGATTTCATGGCTAAACAATGGAGTTTAGTTAGGGGAAAATGCTTCTTTACAACTTAGAGATTGAGTTTATATGGTATATTAGTCTTGAAGTTATTAAGAGGGAAGCAGCTTCATTTATTTTTTATTTTTTGCTATCTCCTAATGGCTAATTATGTACTTAATTGTTTCCTAAATTTGCTACAAAGTTGACCAAATTAAGAAAACTTTTTAAAAATTTAATCAATGTTGAAATGCTAAATTTTGTACTAAAAATGTTATAAATAGCAATGGGTTATATAAATACATTTGGCTAATATGTAAGCAACAAGTGAGATATGAAAATAGAGTAAGAATAATAAATTTTAGAAATAAAGGAAACTCACAATGTTATGCAATATTTGGAGAATAAAGGAGGGAATATGGTAGGGAGACTGGAATGGTGAGCTAGAATCCAGACTATCTATGGTCTGAGGCAGTATTCTTTTCATGACCAATAAGCAGATGCAAAGTGACTAAAAGACTAAAATGTATTTTTTAATATATATTATAACTATTTCTGACTAAAATTTATGTACATATGTCCCCACACATCCATATATGCACAATACACACATAAAATATATATACCTCTGCATATATAACATATACACAAATTAAGCTTTATTGTAAAAGGGAATATATTTGCAAGTAATACAATCACTTTTTAAGGTTTTAAAAGTAGGAAAGTATCTATAGATTTATATTTGATGTTGTGAAAAGAGAATTTGTACCACTTGTTGGAATTATTTTAAAAGAATAAAGTGGGAATTTTCTAATTCAAACTAGATTATATCAGAAATATATCTAGACAAGAAAAACCAAGTATATAAATTTGAATTATTATCCTGTGGAGTAACAGAGACCTGAAATGTATAATAACTTCTTTTATGGGTGAAGTTTTATAAGTAAACTTATTGACAATGAAATGAGATACAAATTTAGATAAAAAGGGAAGGAGTAAGGTGCATTATGAACACTTACTCTTTTTTTCTTTTGATTAGAAATTACAATGATATTTATTGTGTGAATTATGATTTAAGAGGTGGACTTTTCTCTTGGGGGTTATGTAGGGGTCTCTTGGATCTAAGGAGATGACAGAAATTAATAGGGATAGGGCAATATTTTAGTTACCAATTGGCTGTATACCATTAAGTTTTTTTCTTAGTTATACTAACAATTCTGTGGGTCAATAATCAAAAGACAGCTTGTGTCTACTGTGTAATCTTGAGAGCCTCAGGGAGGATTGGTTGAGCTGCTAGAGATGGTTGAAGTCACTGGGATCTCAGAGTTGCTGGAACAACTGGGGAAAGGCTTGTTCTGCTTACAGTCCTTTCACATGACTCCCTTGGGTTTCCTTATAGCATGGGGGCCTTGGGGACTAAGGGTCCTCAGCAATCTTCCAAAATTCAAAGGATTGCATAGAATCTACTTTTTGATGGGGGAATAATACACAAGTACATAGAAGGGAGGAATTGATGGTGGGCACGTTGGAGAGAAGCTACCACTGGCCATAAGGAAAATATTCAGTTTATGTATTTTTGTAAATTCTTATGTAGTTTGAAATAGGTGACACTCTACTGTTTTTATAGGTCAAAAATTCATGGATTAAAATATGTATTTAAAATGTAGAAAGTCAATTTTAGACATAAATTCTGGGGAAGCTGGAACACAAAGTTATATTAGTCTCTGGAATAGTCTTCATAGAAAAAAATGGAAGAGACTAATTGCCTGAGTCACTTTAAATGAGGCTGGAAAAAAATATGCAGTAGGGATCAATGTCGCATTGGCAAGGAGGTACTATTGGCCTTTTTAACTCCAGTATCTATGATGTGTTGAAATATTTGTATTCTTCTGTGGCCAATAAAACTAGGTAATAAAGTTCACTGAACTGTTAACATTATCTGTCCATTTTGGGGATTGTATCCAAGCATGTGACCAGGTCCCTGGGATGTTGTTGAACTGCATAATCTATCACCTAATGCAATTTGTTGGTGCGTTAAAGGAAGTTAAGCACATTGCAGCTGCAAAATTCCTCTAAGCAGAACACTTCTTCCTCTTCTGTGAAAAAAAAGTGCAGCAATTCTTTTATCAGGCTATTTGCAAGTCCCTTGCTTCTCCATGTCAGCTGCCCTTGGCTGCAAGATAACCATAAAACATTTACTGCAAAGCCATGAAGAATCCATATGTCCATTTGATGTGTCAGGCCACCAAGAAGCCAGAGCTTGTGGGGTAGCATAAGGATATCTGAAGGTGACACATGCTGTCAGTTGGTGAACAGAGATGCAGAAGGGGATTCTGGCAGCCTCTGTCTTGGCCTTGACAACTTGTGATGGTGACCAGGTGGGGTGTGTTATCTTAATAGTCTGGAGCTCTTGTGAATTATTTGCTGATAGATGTAAACAGCTGTTATTCTTGGTAATGGAAAGCAATTAGAAACATCTGTACTCTTGGCTATGAGTAATGCCTCCTATCCTCACTGCTCCCAAGTGCCAATTGGAAATAACTACATCATCGGGATGGTGTTGGCAATTCTACACTGCATTATGGGCTGATGATTAGTACTGAGCTGTGAAGAACAAGAGGTGAAGTGCGGGAGAAAGAAACTGTACCTGATTTACAAAGCAAGAGGGAAAACTTATTGCTTATCTGTGCAACAGAATGCAAGCTCTATGGTGTTGAAAAATATACATTTGCATCAACTTCAGAACCATCCCAGTATAAAAAGTTACTTGTTCCTTAAGGAAAGAATTCTTGATTAATCATCTCAATAAGTCTAACACAGTGATTAAGCATGGGCTATGAAGTTGAGTAGCCAAATTCGCCTCCCAGTCCTGACATCTGTGTGACTTTGGGCAAGTTGCTTAACCTCTCTTAGCCTCAGTTTCCTCATCTATAAAATGGACATGATGCCTACTCTATAGCATTGGTATTAGAATCTCATTAATTACTATGTGAAAAGTGCATGGAACAGTACATGGCATATAATATATACCAGCAATCTTAGCTACTGTTGTGATATTTAACACCTACTGTGTGGTTCATACTGTAAGGCTTTGAATACAGCCTTGAGCAGTACATTTAAGATAGCTTCTTTCACAGGATTTACTAGGTAGCATAATATTCATAAAAATATCTACATTGTATAATAAATAAAGTTATTTAGCATATCCATAGTTTGTCTCCTGTTTTTGTTTTTTGTTTTTGCTTTCCAAGAAGCTAATTTCCCAAAGACTAAAAACTAGGACCTATGATGGATTTCAGATGCTCCTGTAGGCCCAAGCTCTTGATGAATTAAGTATGAATGTATATGTAGTTATCTTCAGAGTAGATAAGAATTACACAATTTTTGTTAGTGTTTTTAATAATTATATTCCCATACTTGTTTTCTCCTCACATGGATTTCTGTAGATTTCTTCTTTCTGATGCTTGCAAAGTCCACAGAGTGCACATGCACACATTGCCAAGTTGAAATATACTATTACTTATGTGCCCCATGATTTGGAGAAAATAGAGACCTATTTCTGACACTGAGCAAAATTGTCATGGTATTTAGTTTCTTAATAGGGACTTCCATGGAAGACAAATGTTTGCTACAAGAGGGAGTGATAAAGAATTTGAAGGTATTCTGTCATAAGAAAGAATTCTGTCGTGTGTGTGTGTGTGTGTGTGTGTGTGTGTGTGTGTTGTGTAATATCTCTTAACTGGTCTACTAGATTGAACTCTGCTTTATTCCTGGGTTCTCAATGTAACTCTGTACCTTGCTTGCTATATGGAGTTTGGCTCCTCTGCTGTTTTGCTTATATGAAAAGGAGAATGATAATTTCTTCTCTGTTACACAAAGTGGTTGCTATTGCCTCAATTATTTCAATGTCTCTATCCCTTTCCCACCAATGAACACAGTTGGAGGGGACCTATAAATGGGTTCTTCTCAGTTTCCAGATCTCATAAAACACATCCTGGCTTTATACATGCATTATGTGCTCCATTTGGATTTGGTGTTATAGACTGTCCTGGTTGTCACGGAACCTGCTGAATCTTATGATGCTCTCATTTCTTACCTACTCAGTACTTTAACAAGCACTTTGAGTTGGGATACATCAGGAAACAAAAGATAAAGAACTCTGACATTGATCAACTTGAATTCTAGTGAAAATAAAAAGCCTACATAGTAATTAGATTAATTACACAGAGCATTAGAAAGTGATGTTGTGGGCATCTCAACTCCTGTTATTACTTTGCTACTCTAATGACCAGTTTTGGCTTTGAGAGCACAGTGCTGTCCAGAGCGTTTGGACCCACTCAATGTGCAGGGTCTGATAAATAACATGATCAAATGAGTTAATAAATGTGAAAATGTGTCATAAACCTTCTTTATATTTATTATCTCAAAACCTACTCTTTTCTAATATGTTGTTCTGGCAAGGTCTTAGAGGAGATAACTCTGGACCTCAGGTTAAATAAGTAATACCCCTGGTTTTCCTGCCTATACTAAATCCCTAGTGCTTCTGTGGTTGGGGTGAGTTCCACTTAAAGGAGAGAACAGAAATAAAAAACATGTTCAGGGATATATGTCCATTTCCTCTCAGATAATTTATACTGGTAAACACTTCTGTTTTTTTCACCTGGTATATACAGGAAAAATTCTAAAGGTACAATAATGTTACTCTCCAAGGAGGCTACAATCAAGTCATTCTCTTGAGAATTCATAATATTTATATAAAAAGATACAAATTGCAGTGAAAGAAGGAAGTGATAAGTACCAGTGTCAGGGTCAATTAATAACATCTCTAGAAAGTCTCAGAAAAGAAGTGATGACTGAAATCTAAGGCAGACTGTGAAGGTTCCAGGGTGGCTTGAACAGTACCTTGAAAAGAGACTAGTATTTTGGTGAGCGATCCTTTTTCTTCTAAACACCTTGTTGGTAAGGTCATGAATCATAGCGCCTTCTCCTAATATGCACCTGACTAGGATAATTAAATATTGTTTCCCTGGAATTTGACCCATGAGAGGAGGAGTGATGCAGAAATGGAAAGCTGACACTCACTTTTACTGGTATTAGGATCCGGAGGATACTACCCTCTAGTGCCTATAACTTAACTTACCTTGTTTATCTTATCTGAGTCTGATTATTTTCTTTATTCTATCTTCTCCTTGGGTTCTATAAAATTTAGCATATCCTTTTGATACACATTTTGTTCTCTATCAGTTTCTCTTTCTTGTAACCGGAAAACATTGACTGAAATAAAGGCTGAGACTCTGGATTTGGAGGACAAAGGTTGTGTCTATCCAGCAACAATACCTGGCTCCAATATAGGTGTTCAGCAAATGTTAATTGAAATATAGTGTGTGCATTGAATGGATGGAGTGTTCATATAATAGAATGAAGGAAGGTGATATAAAGAAAGTCACAGGACTACACTGAGGAAGGACAAATCAGTCTCAATTCCTTCAGAATTGAGAGTCCTTGAAAGCTTTTTATGTAAGGCTGCACAGTGTGATAGGTGAGGAAGTGATCTAGAAAAAACATTGTTTCTTAAAGGTTAGCTGAACAGGCAGGGAAGCACTAACACTTATTCATGGTTTCCAAGTCCTGGTACAGAGATTACTTTGGATTAATTTACCAATGCTTCACAGATGTCGAAGAGATGGGCACCATCATTATCCTCATTTTACAGAAAAGAAAACAGAGACACAGAGTGGCCAAACAATGTACGTACATTCAAACAGCTAGTAAGTGGCAAAAGTGAGATGAAAACCTAGGAAATCAGTCTGACTTCCTAAGGCTTAACTGCTCAACTCTACTTCTTTCATAGAATGACTATGCAGATTGTGAGAAGAGTTTTCAAGAAGTCAGTTAAGAAATCCAAGATATAAGGATCTGGTGGGTTAGGGTAGCAGTTATAGGAATGAGAAAAATAGGTAAATGAATAGATGTATTAAAGTTAAAATTGCCAGATTTTGGCCTTTCCAGAAGTGTATTGATGTTGAAAAAAAATCAAGGCTCTTTAATCAATTAAATATTCATTAATTTATCATTAATTCCACAAACATTTATTGAGCATCTATAATTATGATGGACTGCTCTACCTGCTAGGGATATGGTGACAAATAAGATAGACAAATTATTCTCTATTATGGCGGACACATTATACAAGCAGGGACTTGACAATAAGTAAATGAATTTTTTAAAAAATCAGCAATAATTTATCTGGTGAAAATAAAAAAGTGATGAAGTGTTATTAAGGTCTGATTAGTTAGACTGAATAGTCTGACCACCCTCTCCAAAGAATTGACATGTACATAATGAGAAACTCCATCTCCATTACCTGCCACAGAGCCTAGGGTCTTTAATAAATATTTGTTAGATGAATGAATGAAGTGATTTAAGGAACTTGGAAAGAAAAGAAATACATTTTTCCAAAATTAATGGGAAAAGACATGGAAGAAATAAAGTTTCTTTCAGAGATCTGAATGATGGGAAGGAACCAACCCATAAAGACCTGGCACATGCAAAATCCCAAAAGAAAGAACAAGTTAAGCCTGAAGAACCTAAGTAAGGCAACTGTGTCTGACATAAGTATTTAGCAAAGAATATAAAGAGAAGTAAGCAGAACCTAAATCCAGGGCACTGGAAGCTAGGGCTTGGGGTTTCAATTTGAAAGTTGTAAACAGAGCAGTTACTTGATATAAATTCAGTTCTAAAAAAGTAACTCTGGCTAATGTGTGAAAAGGGAATTGTAGCACAACAAGATTAGAAGTGAGAAGACAACAGGTGTAGTCCAGTTTGTAACTATGGAAATGGAATTCATGGATTTTGGAGACATTTTAGAAGTAGAATTGACAGAACTTGTTGATAGATTAATACAAGATGAAAGGAAAGAAATTAAGTTCTAAGAGTTGTTGGAATAACTAGGTGGATTGTGGTGCTATGTACGGATATGTTAAAAAATAAGGGAAGATAAGCTTTGCAGGTCTTAATTATGCCTTAAACATTTGTTTAACTCATATCAGAAATTCAAGTAGAAATAAAGAAGTCAATGGTATATAAAAGTCAATTTCAGGTAAAGTTCAAATGTAGAGAAATAAATCTCAGTATCACTGGAAATATGGATATTCTCCAAAGCCACAGAACAGGATATAATCACCTAGTGAGAGGATATAGATAAAGGACTGAAAAGATTTCCAGCCCCAAACTCTGAGGCTTTCCAATATTTCAGATCTAGCAGAGTAAGGGCCCAACAAAGGAATGGCCAGGTATGGACAGAGGGGAAAAACCTATCAGAGTGAAGTCTCTGAGAGCCAAAACCAGAGAGGCTTTCCAGGAGGACAGAATGGTTAATATGTCCAATGCCGCTGTAAAGCCTATAAAAATCAGAACAGAAGTGTTATTGTTGGATGTGAAAACATGCACATTGTTGGTGATCTCAGTGTGCAATCTCAATGGATGGTGAGGCAGGAAACCTATTGGACTGGGTAGAGAATAAAATGGGAGGCAATTTCAGGGAGAAAGACTATAGACAATCTTTTAAAGATATTTTATTGTAAGGAGGTAGTAAGGTGCTTTAGAAAGGAGACTATCAATGAGATATTTTTTAATTCACATAATGACTCAATAGTAAGGGGGAAGTGAATAATGTAATGTAGAAAATAGTTTTAGTGGCAGGAGGAAATGTTTTTGAGGTGACTAGGAGTGGCATAGCATACAGCAGAGGCTTGGGCTTTGACAGGGAGGGACAGCTTCCCCTGAAACAGGCAGAAAGGCAGAGACTATGTAAAAATGTAAGTATTTTGGTAGCTTTATTGTTGAGAGGAATGAGGAAATTTATGTCTGCTTCTATTTTAATAGAAAAACTAAGGCAAGATTTCAAATCTGAGTAACTGGGAAAATAATGGAAAGAATCACATACATAAAAAGTAATTCACCAAGGACATATGCAAATGTCAGAGGATCTGGAAAGGAGCAGAGGGCTTAGAAGAGGCATATAGTAATTTCATTTGTCAACAATAGAAGTGGTATCACTAGCTATGCATATCCTTCAAATAGTACAATTTGGGAAAGATATGTAATTTTGCAAATCTAAGATAATTTTAATATTAGGATTAGAAAATTGATTGCAGTGATTTATTTCAATTCTTTGAGAAACCAGGGGGCATATAAATAAATAAACATATTAACCCTTGTTTATGTTAATTGGAATTGTGTTTTTACTTACCTATCATTACTTCCCACACAGCCTAGGGCTTTTAATAAATATTTCTTGAATGAAAAAAAAGAAAGTGATTTGAGGAACTTGAAAAATAAAGAATTAGATTTTTCCAGGATGGCTTGGACAGTACATGAAAGGAATAAATCTTGCATAAATAGAATGCTTCATTGCTAAATATATAATGAATTCAGTTGGGGGGAAGCAGAGCTAAGGCAGCCAACTCCTAGGAAATCTAAAGCAACTTTTATTCAGTTCTGGAAATTAACTAATCAGAGTAATTTGTAAGACTCCAAAGAAGGTTGTGACACCTTCTGTACTGTTTCATATCTCTTTCAGGTCAGAAGTTTCCTGCCAAAGTCAACGCTCAACCAGGGCTCTTGATTATAACGGAAGGCAATATGAGTCAGTGTCAAGGGGTCTCATCTACAAAATGCTTTTCTGTTTGGTTTTTAACTAGAATTCTGACCTTCATGGAGTGTCTTTTTATGACAAGGCACAAATTTTGATATCCCTATCTATCAATCAAGTCTGATTCAAGAATTCAGGCTTAGGATGTGAAAAACATACTACAGTTGATTATCATAGGCAAGGGCATCTAACATAATATTCCAGTTATCATAGTTTCTTGAAGAATGACTAATGCCTTTAAGAATGTGCAAATCAAATATTAAAGTATTGGTTAGGAGCTAGGTGACCAGTTTAGCACCTTTGAATAAGTGTTTGTTCAAGTTGTAGGTGAGTGCATTGAAAGCTGGTTAGATATTATATTGATAGCTTTTGCAGCAATTGGCAGAACCAGTAGATGGTGATCTTAAGTTGCAAGTTGGTTTTACATTAACACCTGTCAGCATGTGAAATAACTGTTGCTTTCCAGAAAATGTCAAAATTCACTTTTCTATTTATCAGATGCTGTAAATTGGAAGGTGACACATAAGAACATTCTGAGGTAGCATGTTAATTGTATATTTTTTCAAAAACACGATTTTCTTAAAAAACACATAAAATTCATCACAGTACTTTCAAATTATTCAGTGCTTTTCTCAGATCTGATATAAATGGCTTTATCCATTGTTTATCTTCTCTTCCAAAATGCCAGAAATTTTTAATGTCTTAATTAGAATACTGTCTGTTGGAATTCTGAAAAACTCAAACCAACTCTAAGCTGCAATACCCAAATAAGATGTCTACTTAACATTTCCTATTGTTAAATGCACTTTAGAGATTCAATTGCAAGAGTATTACAAAACCTTGTAATTATGCAGACTGACTAGAATTAAAGCCTTTGGAAATTAATTTTGAGTTGAAATATTAAATTAAGTAGAATGTTTTATCATAATGACATAATTTAAAACTAACTAAAAATAGCATTAATAATAATCACGATCACTCTCCTTTCATTAAAAGAAGAGATTTAGCACTAAATTATTAAATGATCAAATTTACGGTGCCCAAGTTAGTAAAGATTTTGTAGTAGTGTAAATCAAATGACATGATTTCTGTCCAGTGACTATAGCAAATTAGTCACTATAGTAAATTTTAAAAGGTGTTAATAATACAAACACTTCTGTGTAGGAAGCTTTGGTAGAATGATACTGCATGTGTCCTTGGACATTCAAATATTACATTTTTTCCCTCTCAGCAGTGTATTATATAGCTACTATGGGTAGTATCAGGGGTGGACAATTACATTTTCAACAAAAGAAAATGGTAAGTCTTTTATTTTCATAAGCTCATGATTTGTAAGAAGTGATTTCTACTTCCCAACATTAACCTTCATTCTCTTTTTATTCTGATTGTATTCTAAAATTGTGCTATGTTCTAAATAGAACATATGTTGCTAATTTTCTTTAATAATTCTCAGATCAAATCAAGAGAACTCTACAAGTCCAAAATAAATGCTTGCTTTTAAACTTATTTAAAACAATCCTGATATCTATAAACATGATATTTTTCATAATCAAAGTAGCTGTACTAATATACAAGTTGTGAAATGGGGCTGTCACCTAAAATAGGAAGCAAATATACACCTGTCTCTTGAACTACAAAGGTGGAATTGATGATTAGGGAAAGGGATGTTTGCTTTACTTACTCCATATTTCTTAAGGGGATTTTTAAAATAGATGTTCTAAAACATACATGTGCTTTAGATTTGTGTTTAAAGCCTTCGAATATCTCCTTCCATAGATAAGATTTTTGGAATCTGATCCATTTTTTAGAAAATCATAAGATCTAAGAATCTGCAAAGTAACATTTGGTACCTGTGCAAAAATTGTGTTACTTACCCAAATAACTCTTTTTTTAATTAATTTTTTTATTTATATATGACAGCAGAATGCATTACAATTCTTATTACACAGATAGAGCACAATTTTTCATATCTCTGGTTGTATACAAAGTATATTCACACCAATCTGTGTCTTCATACATGTACTGAGGAAATCATAACATCAAAATAATGTCCATCACATTCCACCATCATTTCTAACCCATGCCCTCTTCCTTCCTCTTCCACCCCTCTGCCCTATCTAGAGTTCGTCTATTCCTCCCATGTTCCCCCTCCCTACCCTACTATGAATCAGCCTCCTTATATAAGAGAAAACATTAGCCATTTGGTTTTGAGGGATTGTCTAGCTTCACTTAGCATTATCTTCTCTAACTCCATCCGTTTATCTGCAAATGCCATGATTTTATTCTCTTTTATTGCTGAGTAAAATTCCATTGTGTATATATACCACATTTTTTAAATCCATTCATCTACTGAAGGACATCTAGGTTGGCTCCACAGTTTAGCTATTGTGAATTGTGCTGCTATAAACATTGATGTGACTGTGTCCCTGTAGTATGCTGATTTTAAGTCCTTTGTATATAGACTGAAGAGAGGGATAGCTGGGTCAAATGGTGGTTCTATTCCCAATTTTCCAAGAAATATCCATACTGCTTTTCATATTGGCTACACCAATTTGCAGTCCCATCAGCAATGTATGAGTGTACCCTTTTCCCCACATCCTCACCAACATTTATTGTTGTTTGTCTTCATAATAGCTGTCATTCTGACTGGAGTGAGATGAAATCTTAGAGTAGTTTTGATTTGCATTTCTCCAATTACTAGAGATGATGAACATTTTTTTCATATATTTGTTGATTAATTGTATATCCTCTTCTGAGAAGTGTCTGTTCAGGTCGTTGGCCCATTTATTGATAGAGTTATTTGGGTTTTTTTTTTTTTTTGGTGCTTAGGTTTTTGAGTTCTTTATATACCCTAGAAATTAGTGCTCTATCTCATGTGTGAGGAGTAAAAATTTGCTCCCAAGATGTAGGCTCTCTATTCACCTTACAGATTGTTCTTTTGCTGAGAAGAAACCTTTTAGTTTGAATCCATCCCATTTATTGATTCTTGATTTTAATTCTTACACCAAGAATTAATTTATAGATAAAGGTGTCAAAAACATGCATTGGAGAAAAGATAGCCTCTTCAACAAATGGTGCTTGGAAAACTGAAAATCCATATGCAACAAAATGAAATTAAACCCCTATCTCTCACCATGCACAAAACTCAACTCAAAATGGATCAAGTTCCTAGGAATAAAACTAGAGACCCTGCATCTAATAGAAGAAAAAGTAGGCCCTAATCTCCATCATGTTGGATTAGGCCCCAACTTCCAAATAACTCTTTAATTTTTTCTTTTTAATTTTAGACAGATACAATACCTTTTATTTATTTATTTATTTTTACGTGGTGCTAGGGATTGAACCCAGTGCCTCACATGTGCCAAGCAAGTGCTCTACTGCTGAACCACAACCCTAGTCACCCCAAATAACTCTTTAAAATTCTCTTTCTTTGCCTAAAACTCAATTATTGTGGGAGTATTGTACTAATAATATGTATTAAATATATTAATATATAATAGAGGTTTGGGGAAATTGTGGAAAAATATGTCATTTCACTAAATGTATCATTGTGGATAAATTTCTGAGGATGTTAGAATAATTTGGTTCAAGAATGTTAGTTGAAGGTAGATAAACCACTTGTTATTTTTCTTTTACATAATAGCACTTTTATCATGAGTTTACCCCCTCTGTCTTTGGCATTACCATCAAGTAATTTTTGGTACAAAGCAATATATGTTGCTGCAGAAGGTTGGATTGAAGATATATGCATTGAACGTGATATGGTGCAAAACCCAGACCATGCATTCTTTACAGAGTTGGAAGTGTCATTAACCAGAAGCTAGTTATTTATGATTATACATTGTTGGCCATTTATTTAGCATGCTCATACAGTGCTATGTGAATTAAATAAACTCAATTGGTGAATTTATAGTCTCAAACGTACTATAATTTACAATAATTTTGTATATATATACAATTGTGTAATATATTAATTCAACAACTGGGGTATTCAGCAGAGACTCACATATGTCATATTGAAACATTTAACTAGACTCGGGAGTCAGACATCTGAAAACATCTATCCACTCATTAGTATTGTTTCAGTAACTCCTTTGGTTTTTATATAACTCAGGAAATAGGAAATCATAACATCATAAATAGTGTTAATCTAAACCTATTGATGTAGCCAGAGCAATTTTAAGCCAATCATTTCTCATTAGGCTAATGCTAGTAAAGTTTCTTCTTCAGTTAAGTTTTTTTTTTTTTCTTTTCATTTTTCTCCTTTTGACTATTCAGTGGCCAATGAGGTGTACTAAGTTTTAGCAAATTGGGGATGAGGTCTCTTAGGTTAGCTTTATTCTTTGCAGTAAATTACAGCAGTTTTATAACTGCTTAACACAGCTCTTGAATCAAAAAATGTCACACCTGAATTTTTCTGTTCAGGCTGAATGACTGGCATTAGAGAGAGAAAAAAAGAGCTAGTGAGAATGAGAAAGAGTGCTCGTGCTCCTGGAATTCAAGATTAAAGTGGCTAGTCTCAGACTGTCAGACTGATTTATATTTTAAATGTCATCATCCCATATTTTTTTCTCTTTGCAGATTATAGTTTGGCAAATTGTTGAATTTTTTTTTAAATTCTACTCTGTATCATCTTCTGTTTATATTGAACTGGACTTTGGATTGATTTTCTATTTCAGGCTCAAAACAATAAGGTGTGGCTTGAATTACTTGCTTCTTAAACTTCACATCTGTTATTTTAAGTACAGGAAGCCAGTCACTGATATGAGAGGGCATCTCACCTTTTAAGCAGCAGCCTTATCTAAGGAGACACTGTGACAATAGAAAGGGTATTGGTATAGAAGTATTTCTTCTTTTAGTGGCTTTCAATAGGTTAGAAAATATGAATTGTTTGCTGTTTTCTGCTTTCTTTGACAGTTCTTTATAGAATAAGGTGGGCTTTTTTTTCATTCAGACTGGATTAGCAAAAACATAAAAGTAATTAATACATAAAGTACCAAATATGAAATATTACTCTGCACAGAGGCATTTCACACTTCATTGATTTCATGAGTAGGACAGAAGTGCCAGAACAATAATTAATATGTTGTAAGGGAAAAATTATTATGCAAGGTCAGCAGCATTGGAAGACTTTACAAAGAAAAAGATTTAAAAGATATTCAGAAACTATTTCTTAAATTGCATTTTAAATTGAGGTTTAAGTGACAGTGTGAAGGAATATATAGATTTTCTGTGAGAAATTAGTAGGATTTTTTTTAATCTATCAGTGAAACTATTCCTGTGTATGCAGACATCATGTGAATCAATACACTGACATTTTAGGGATAATTTGAATAAAATAAATATATAAGTATGTGTTTATCTGAATATCTGAATAAGTATTATTGAGTATAAGAACATTATTATTTACATTTCTGAATTTTCAATGAAATAGTAACATTTAAAACTCAAACAAGTTCATTTTATATTATTTTATTTTATTTATTTTTGTGGAACTGGAGATTGAACACAAAGGCACTCTCTCACTGAACTACATCCCCAGTCCTTTTATAAAAACTGCCTTATTTTTTATTTTGAGACAGGGCCTCACTAAATTGCTGAGGCGTCCCTTGACCTTGCTATCCTCCTGCCTCAATCTCCCAACTCACTGGGATTACTGTGCCTGCATTTTTCATATTATTTTAAAATTGCTAATAATTTTTTTAAAAATAACTTAAATTTCAGAAAAGCAAAAGCAAAAAGACTAAAATAAAATCATACATAATCTAGTATGCTGACATAAAGATGTTAATGCCTTAATGTATATTTTTGATATTATTTCTCCAAGAAAAATATTTAAAAGGGATACTGTAATAGTGATTTTCAGTGTGCTTTTTCACTTGTTAAGCGATGATTATCCTTATGTCATTCAGTATTTTTCTACTGTCTTACAGTATTTTTAGTGGCTGCATAATGGTTCACTGGAGATTTCATAATGTATCTAAGCATCTTCGTGGAAGGACATACAAATGGTTTCCAATTTTTAATAGATTGTAATGACCATCACTAGAGCTATCTTGATCATGCCCTTTGGAAACATCTCTAGAAATGGAACTCTGATTGTTTTGACAGATATTGCCAGAAAGATCATCTCCAAAAGGTCCTTCAGAAGGTCATCTCAGTTTACTCCCAACACAGTGTCTGTTTCAAATTCTTTCTCGATTGTGATTAAAAAGCTCTTCCTTGCTCTGATCTAACAAAGTAAGCAATTGATTTTCTGGTATTAATCAAAGACAATTGAGATAAAATCTTTTGAAAGATTTAAAAATATTTTAAAATATTTCAGTGATTATTTTAAGACATTAAGAATTATCTAATACCATATTTCTATTCCAAATTGATAGCTAATGGCTATTTTATATAAGTGTTTGTCATGAATCAGTGGTAACTTTGCAATGGATCTAAGTGCTTCACCTCAGTTACTTCATTCTTTACAATCAAACTGCCCATCAAATGAATTTTTTATTGCCCCTTTTAAAGATGGGAAAGCTGAAAATCAGACGGTTTATAAATAAATTGCCCAAAGTTTCACAGCTAGTTGGTAGGGAGCTGTGATTTGGATCCAGAATGGTGATTCAAAAGATTATATATCAGCTACTGGAAGGATCCTAAACTTGTGGTTCTGAAAATATTGTACCTCATAAGAGCACATGGTAGCTTATTTGCAAGTTTACATCAACAGCCATTTATCTTAATCTATTGTCATTTGGATAAACTAGATTTTTACCACTACTTCAATAACCAGTGGGTCTCTCATTTCTCTAACATGAGGTGCTAGGAGGTTGTTTCCAGGTGGGCAGAGGATGTTCCCATCCCTCCTCAGTGCACATGGCCCTTTGGGGTAGAAAGCAACAACCAGCTCTGTTTTCTCTCATCTCATCACAAACTGGAGTCTACAAGACAGCTTGACTTTCTTATTAACCTCTTTTCTGGGTGTGAATTCGAGATGACAGAAAGACACAAGAGGTCAGAAAACTGAAAATAGGAGCAAGTTGGGTCTTCTTGCAAGGGTTTCCTTGGACCCAGGGCTTTATGTTCTGAAACTGGACCAGAAGGGAGTGACCTCCAGCATATTTCTCTGGTGACACAGTTTTGGGATGGCTATGATGGGGAAATGGGAAGAAGATATGTTGCAGACCATATTTAATTTTAAATGTAATGAACTTTGTGCAGGGAAAGAAAGAGGGTACACTCTATTCAGGATATAGAGTTCAATAAAGTGCCCTCACTAGGGCCAGAAATTGTCCTGTTGTGGCATTCCAAAAGCGTACTGAGTGTCTGTCCTACTCATTATGAATCTTTATCCTTCCCTTTCCCTCTGCTCCCTCTCTCATCAGCAGGCTAAAGAGAGGATACATCTCTCGCTTAAGCTTGGGGCTTTTTGGCACAAAGCTTGATTGTCTCCGTTTCCTCTTGGCAGATTTAAATTGTTAGAGAAATGAAACTCGTTTGAAAACAGTAGGCCCTGGCAGGCACTCTCCCAGGCATTGCCCAGGACTCCAGGAACAGTTGTCGACTTGCTGCATGGCATTTGTCTAGGTTGGGTTTGATCTTAGTCTTAGATCCCATATGGTAAGAAATAATTCAGTTTTAAAGTTTTGTGTGTTTATGATTGTGGGGATGGAGGTCAGAAGAGCGAGAGATATTGCCCCATATGGAATTTGCATGTTTTAATATGAAATTAAAATTTAATGAAGATGGAAGATTAAGAATAAGAATTCTCTTATTTGCATGACCTAGGACAGAATTAAAAAGATAACTTTTTTTCTTTTCTCAAAATATAAATTTATTTGACTTTGGTGCTCTTAATTTTCAAATACTTCTATTATTATGGAAATATAAGGAGACTGACAACTGATATGCATATATGGTTCATTAGAGATTTAAAGCACAGAATAGTATATTTCTAGTAGCATTAATTATAATATAATCAGTTATACATGTCTTTTATTTACTTTAAAGAAGCATGTATAGCATCCTATAAAGTAATTAATAATCCACTTAGTGGTTCTGATAAGAGAGGTTCTAAGATATAAGAACATAATTAAGTCTTATGTCTACTACCTCTATTATTTTGATCCTTCCACCAACTATCTTTGCTATGCAGTCTCTTTTAAACTCAGAATCTCAAAAAAGCAGACACTAAGTCTTTTTCACAATTGAATTTAATGTAGAATGCTCCCAATGATACAGAAAAAACTTTTTAGTGAGAGATTGCTGTGGTTTATGGAATTAAATTGTTACCTGTCATCTCAAAACTTAATTTTAACCTGAATTCCTTCCCTACTCTATGACCATCTAACTCAATCAATCCAGGTTAAGCAGAAGCTAAAATAGAGTAGGCTAAACCAAAGGTAGAGGAAAATCTGATTAAATCTAACAATTCATACATCTGTGCCTGACTTTCATCACTTCCTATGATTGTTTATAAAGTACCTGCTGTTGAATGAGGGATTAAACCCGTTCCAATTATTGATGCTTTTTAACTTTACAGATGTTAAAGGCATTCTGTCAAACCTGTTCATTTCCAGAGCAGGGTTTTTCCAGATGGGAATTAGAAAGCAAGATTTGACAAAATCTGCTTCTCTATTACTCCATACAAAAGAATAGTACAGTAATTCTCATTTCTGCTAATCCATTCATTTCAGGTTTGATTTACCTTTTCTGCCTTGATCTAAAAATCTCTATGGCTTTATAGGATTCTGTGTTGCTATATTCAGGTTTTCAGTGAACCACACTGTATGCATTTTAATATGATTTCTCTGATTCCAAAGCCAGGATTAACTTGTTGTTTTTGATTAAAAAAGATTTTATGCTTATATTTTTAGAGGAGTGTTAAATTTCTCTAGTTGTCTACTGTATTTCTTCTTTTTAGATAAATAAACCATATTTGTTGGCAATATTGATGAAATAAAGGAAAAAAGATAGCGAAGTTGTAGAAAGAGCTTAAAATATTAATACTCAATATACATTGTTTATAAACTAGAGTGACACTTTCCTTGGCATGGAGTTTTGCATTCCCCCTGCTGATACCTTGCACAGTTGAGACTAGGGAAATAGAACTCATTTGAACCATAGTAAATAGAGTTTGGTGACTGGATAGGTAATGAAAATTGGACATAAAAAATTGATTACCTTAGTGCTTAAAAATCAAAGGGAGAGACTCTGCTCTTCTCTCCTGTGGTGCTCAGTTCTCTTAATTTTGTTAAGATAGTAGAGGAAGTAAGAAGTTTCACTGGAGGATCTTTAAGGAACAGAAATATAGTAATTGCAAAATCTTAGAGATGCTTAGAATACAACTGGCATTGTTTTAAACATTTTCTATATATTAATTCAGTTAATTCTCACAATGGCCTCAGAAAGTTGATACGATTATATTTATTATATAGGTAAGAAAACTAAGAGAGGTGAAGGAATTTGTTTTGGCGTAGATGGCAGAACTATGGTCTAAACTTGGGAAATCTGACTCCAGCCCATGCTCTTAATTCCTATGCCAGTTCCTGGTACCACAACTAGTTACTAGTCAACCCAGAAATTATATGAAATAAGTTAAACTCAATCTAATGAGAATATGGCAAAGACCAAATGAGAAACTGCATAAACAACTGGCACATTTTTCACTTCTCCACAAACTCCTTTTTTAGAATAGAAAGCCCAAATATGGATGGTACTGCATGTCAGTCAGCTCATGCCAAGCAGCTAACATTTTTAGCCTGTAACTCCTAAGACTTTTGACTTGTTACCATGTAGTCTCCCTTTACACTTGGAGAACAGAAATACAGGGTAAAGAATAATCTAGTTGTGAAAACTAGACTTACTTTAACCAATGTTTGTGGAAGGTAGATACTGACTTCCTAAATCAAGTATTATATGAGAAATAGAAGTGCAGTCACGCACACAATTCACTCTCATATTGAATGTTGGTAATTTTGAAAAGGAAACGTTTACAAACTTGCCTGAATGCAAAATAGAAACTAACTACTTTTTAAATTAAAATCGTTTCATTTAATCTTTGAAATTTCTGATATTTACTAGGAAAGATCCCTGACTTTTGTTTATGTTTGATGGCTTTCTTCAAATTACTCTTTATTATTGTCTTTTCTTTTTCTTTCTTTCTTTTTTATGTTTTGTTGTTTTCTTTTCTTCCTTCCTTTCTTTTTTTTTTTTTTTTTTTTTTTTTTTTTTGTGGTGCTAGGGGTGGATCTCAGGGCCTTCCACTACTAAGCAAGTGTCCTACTACTGAGAGTTACAATCCCAGCTCCATTATATAGTTTCTTATAAGAAAATCAAATATTACCCTCTGTCCCTAAAGGAAGAGGATTTAACTCAAATATCTATGAGTATTCAGTGTACCTGAAAATAAAAATGAAGATGAAGATGAAACGTTGTGATTCATGGTTTCCTTAGACTACATAATTTATGCATTATCATTGGTATTTTCGACTTGATTCTAAACTTCTCAAAGAAAGAGCTTCTTATTAACTATTTTTGTGTAGTATCCCTCTCACTAGCCCTCCCCCATGCCTTCATACCATACTGTAATGATTTCAGTGATGTGTGTATAATAGGTGCTTAATAAATATTTCCTGTGTGAATAAATTGTTTGCATTAGAAATTTACTTCTGGAATTATTTTTTTAAACAATAAAGGAGCTCAGAAAGAATATAATATACAATGTTTGAAACAAGATTTGAAAGTAAATTCAGCATCTGCCTCTAATTCTCTGATTTTTAACAAAATCCAAACAGTGCTTGACTTTAAAAACAAAAAACAAGCATGTTAGTGTCTTTTGTCTTGCTGAAGGGGCTCAAAAGGTGTAATGAAAAAGAGAGGTGAAATTGGAACTTGCTTTTTGGCTGCACACTGCCTTTCAAGCACTGACTGAGCTGCAGCATAAGGTGTGAAATTAGGACAAATGTTCTCAGTTGTAGAAAATTAGTATTTTATTTAACTCTATCCTGCTCAAGAAATCTATTTCAGGATCACAGGCCTCCAGGAGGGATTGGTGACTAAGGGATGCTCAGGTAGATAAATAGAAACAAGAAAACTGCTTGATTTTTTAAAATGAAAGCTAAAATAGATGCTGACACAAAGCAGCTTTGATAATGACACTCAAAATAACAATCTGAAGTTCAGTTTCAGCACCAAAGGAAGAATCCTCAGAGAATAAAACCTCTCAAACGTGGGTCTATTGCTCCAAACCATGATATACCCAATGTTTACCACTGAGAGTCTGTATTACTTCAATTTCCAGGTTTCACGGATACATTTGAAGTTTCTAAGGATCACGAAAGAGCCTGTCAGAAAGGTGGAGCGAAGAGCAAGAAGGAAAATGTTTGAAATGCTAGACATTCTATGAGCAGTGTAGATAATCTTCAGCTACAAAAGATCTTTCTTTTTTAATCAAAAAAGATAGTTTATATATCTATGCATGAACATACTAAAATGAATCCCACATATACATGTGCATATACATACACACACACACACACACACACACACACACACACACACACATATATATATATATATATATATATATATATATATATAATGCACTAACTAAAACAACAATGATAATAATAATAATAATAGGTCGGTGGAGCAGAGCAAGCAGATCAGGGTGAGGGAGGATGGGAAGGAAAGGTAAGATCCTAAGGAAGGAGATTGATCAAAGTATATTATGTTTGTGAATGAATATGGCCTAATGAATCCCACTACTATGTACAATTATAAAGCACCAATAAAAATAACAAACTATAAATTTTAAAAATTAAAACTATGTCAGCTTAGAAAAACTAGAGAGCCAAGGATAAAGTATCATCTCTCTCAATATTTTCCATGTCCACCATTGATGAAGTAATATAGGACAGACTGAATTATTAAAACCATGAACTTTTCTTATTGATTTAATATAAAATACATGATTTGTTCCTTTGCTGTGAAAGTTCTATTGCTCTGAAAGATAACTAGAGAAAGCCCCTAGTTGCTGGTATTCAGTCATGAGTTGAGATAGAAGGGTTCTTAAAAGCTACCTTTAAACGAGATTCCATTTCATTTTTTGCTACTTGAAGTATTTTTCTTTCACTTAACCAAAATTCCTTTTTCTAAAATTAATTCATTTTGTGTAATTCCATGTAGAAATAGGTAACATATACTGATCTCTTTATGATATGGCAGGAACTCTTTAAGTAAGTGCCTTATACCAACTCATTTATCTTCATAATAATGGTCTGAGGAATGTTACCAACTATCTTCTTTTTATTTTTTATTTTTATTTATTTTATTTTTTTATTGGTTGTTTAAAACATTACAAAGCTCATGACATATTATCTTTCATACATTTGATTCAAGTGGGTTATGAACTCCCATTTTTACCCCAAATACAAATTGCAGAATCACATTGGTTACACATTCACATTTTTACATAATGCCATATTAGTGACTGTTGTACAACTATCTTCTTTTAAAAGATGAGGAAATTAAGATGCAGAGAAGTTAACCAACTTGCCTAGGGTTATACAGCCTGTGAGGCCAGGCTTCAAATTCTGGAGGTCATTCTCTAACCAATAAACCATTCCTTAAGAGAGGACAGTATTTTATTGAATATTATATTTTCATACCTTGCTCTGTGCCTAGTGTTTAATGAGCACATACAAGGTGTTTATAAAACAGGACACTTATTAAACTTTGGAATGTACCACCCTCCTTTTCTGTTCTCATCTCTGCAGTCAGATCCATATTTGTCTTTTCTTTTTTGGCTAAGACAATATCTGCATTCAACCTTCAGTTGATATTAATTTCAAGTACTACTATTTTGAATTTTCAATTTCTTTTCTTTGCTCAAAAAACATCTGCCAATGATTCGTATTACTTCTGAACACTTGTGTCTTATGTTCAAGGCTCTCTATTCTTACTTCTGGCCTATCTTAGTTCGTATCTCTCACATCCCTCGATGTGCATTCAGTAAGCCAAACTGTACTACACAGTGTCAGCATAGGATGTACTCTGATTTCACAGTTATCATCATCTATAGACCATTGAATGCTTTTCCTGGGCTCTTGCTCCTGAGATTCTCACACCCATCTAATCTCCATCTATGAGTAAGACTATCGGTTTTTTAAAGGGAAGATAAATGTTAGAATTTTAATAACAGCTTCTCTACTGATGTCATTTAATCACATTTTCCCCTATTTTGAACTCGAATAGTACTTGACCACATTATGCTCTATATTAAATGCCTTTATCTTTCCCAACTCATCAGGTTATAAACCTCTTGAGAGCAAGGACTATACCTAACTCCTCTTATTAAGTACTGACAGTGTACTGTCAGACTGTCAACAAGTATTCAACATTTCTCTTTCATGTGAGGGTTTGTTTGAGAAAATCTGCTATCGAATAATCATGAAACTTCAGAATAGTAGGGACAATGATTTTTATCACATGCCATAATTTACCAATAACAAAAATGGGTCATGGAGAAGTTGAAACTTTCTGAAAGTTAGTGCTTCATCTCCATGATGTCTACAATCAACCTTTAATCCTTTTCTTCATATATAGTGGCCTTATTAGATATCTGAAAGATAGAAAAATTTGATAATTACAGGACAAAGGTCTTGGAAATTACCAGATAGCATCAGGCTATCTTTTCATAGATCCTTCAGTGATTTTTCCAGGAGAAAGAACCTTAAAAGATTGGTGAAATACCAAGACCTCAATGTTGTAAATATAGTGTGACTTTTTAATATTCAACTAGTGACTTTTATAGGGATAAGTTATAAAAATCACTTCTGTATAAATCTTGGGTTATACTTTAACTTTTATTAATATCCATGATTTATCAATTGACATTTCCCTCTCTCCACCCCAAACAAATGAACAACAAAAACTCAAAAGCTGTCAGATATGTTAGATAGGTGTTTTTTCCCATTTTGTAAAGAATCTCAAAGGAAACAACTCTATGTTAAGATTGTGACCTTAGCCAGGGAAGTAGCCTGGAGAGATCATGCTCTGATGTTATAAACATCAGAGCATTCTGCTGCCTCAAGAGAGAGCAGAAGTGACCCCATGATGTCACTTTGAAATATCCCAGATAATTTTATTAGTAGGGAAGTCTGCGAGTGACAAGTGCTGATGTCTGAAGTCCTTCAGCACCTGGATCAGGCTCAGCCTGGTATCTTCATTCACTTTCAGGTGATGAGGATGTCATGTTTAATACATGAAGTCATACTCCTAGTGGCAGTCTGTTGTATCTTCTTAAATGAGACATTGATGCCCAGAGTAACAAGTACTCTCAGGCACTGAAAAATTAGAACTATTTTGAGAAATTGTGCTCATGAAATTGAGCTGTTTCTTCTAAAAGATGCAGGCAGATGATTTTTTTAAGTTGGTGTGCAAAATTCATGCCTGAATTTGTATGAAAGAAGAGAGAATGGGCCACAGAAGAAGTGCGACAATAAATTCTGCACTTATACCTTGACATATACTTTAACACATACTTCAGACTAATGACCATTTTGTTGACTATTTCAGGTTCAATTCTAAACTTCTCACATGGATGTTCAAGATCCCTTTACAATTTGTCTCTTCTTTCCTTTACATCTTATTTGTTTCAGGCAGCACAAGCTGTTCCTTGTGTTTGCAACAAGCTGATTCAGCAAAATCCAATCTAAAACAAAATGAAACAAAACAAAATCAAAGTTTCAAGATTACTCACTTACATGAGAAAGGAATTAATCCATTTATAAGGGCATATCACCCTGATGCCTCCCACTGCTGGACACTGCTACATTGGGGAATTCAGCCACCAACACATGAACTTTTGTTGAACGCACTCAAACCATGGCAGATATAAAGTAGACTGAGCAGTGGACAGGACAAAGTGTTGAAAAGTAAATTGGGATCATATGAGGAAATGAAAAATGTGTGTGTGTGTGTGTGTGTGTGTGTGTGTGTGTGTGTGTGTTTAACGTTTGGAAATCCCTAAAAGCTTTTGAATAGGAAATGAATAATCACGACATGGAGTGGGCATTAAAATTAGGGAGATATTAAAATTAAAGAGGCCAAAGTTTAAGCCAATTGTAATAGTGGAAGTGAGATGAAAGGGACAAATTCCAAAAACATAGCGATAATAAATGTGTTTATATTGCACTGGTTAACTGTGTAAATTCTAGATTCAGGAGTTTGCATCCTGCATCTGCCACTTAAGAACTTTGTCAGTTTATGTGAATTAATAAACAGATCTATGCATCAGGGTACTCATCTATAAAGGGGAATTATCTTAACATCCAAGTAAAAAGTGTGTTTCCATTTTGTATGAAATAATCCTTACATGATATCTGATGCAGCTAGGCACTCTATTGAGTTATTTAATAATATTATGGGTGAGTTTTAAGGAGGGTGGCTAAGGAATTTGATCAGAATATCAAACTTCTTTCCATTTGCTTCTCTGCCTTGTTGAAACCTGCCTATCTCCACTACATTTCCATTATGAAAAGTTTCTTGAATAGTCCTGTGCACAGTGATCTTTCCTGCCTGAGTTCCCAATATATTAATTATCTGTACATAGACACTTACATTCTGGTATACTGTTAAGTATTTTTCTTTTTCCTTTATCTCAGTTTATCAATTCTAGGAGGTTAGTGCTATTTCTTATATGGCTTTGTATTCTCTACAGTACCTTGTTTAGCTTGCACATTTGGCCATGAGACTATTTTTTATTTTTTATTGACTTCCATGCCAATTCCCGTTTATCAGAATTTGAATAAATTATAGTGTAGATTAACCAGAGGAAGTTATTTTATGGCAGGCTTATTTCTTGGTTCTAGAACACTCTTCCATATCTCAGTTCCAAGTCTATAAGAGGATGATAAAATAAATTTAAAGTGTTTCTGCATAAGGTGGTGATAAAGGTTGGTACGAGTGAAAAGGCAAGAGAGCTCCCTACAGGGGCTGGGGCAGGCACCAGGGCTCCAGTTAGTCCCAATAAATCCTTGAGTTTGACTCAACTTTGCAGGGCAAAGATACTTGCTTTTTTTGCAGCTAATCTTCATTCCACAATATACCACAATCTAAAAGAAACTCAAAATTATTTTGTCTGGAATAGGAGGCAGTTTTAATTGAAGGAATCTCTAGCATTTTTGAAAATATATTAATTATCACATGCTCACATACATCAGTAGAAGAACCAGAGAAAAATGAAATACTGGTTGAGCTAATTTCCTTTCTATTGAGTTAGTTTATTTGGCCTTATATTTATAAAATTACATATGTAATTTAATAAAATAACATATAGAATATGTTGAGAGTATGTGGGCTACAAGGGAATCAGAAAAATTCTGCTTAATAGTAATTACTTTTAAAAAGATTTATATCTTATAGAGTAGAATGTCTTGAAATTGAGCTGCAGGTGTCTGTCTTTACTAACTTCAATTATGAATTTTCCAAAAAATACCTAAATCGTCTTTAAAGATGTTCCCCTCTCTTCCCTTCTCTCTTATGTCTACTCTTCTATTTTCCCAAATTTATTGATTTCTTGTTCTGTTAAAGGTACTACTAATATTCCTATATAACAAAATTTTTATTCAAAATTGTCATTGACTTATTCCTGTTCAGTTTGGGGTGCATATGTAAAAATATACAAATTAACTAAAATGGTGGTAAGGAAAAAAATGAGTAAAAATAAGTAGTTGTCAACTAATGTTAATGTGACAAATTTTGAGTATGAATTCTACAAAAACACTCAGTGATTCATAACACAGTCTCACTGCAGTTGTATCATTGTACTGTTCAAGGTTATATAAATACATATATATGATGTATATATCTTTATTATATATTTAGTGTACTATTTGTATTACATGTGCATATATGTGTATATATTCACATATATTTGACATGCCATATCTATGGCATTAACTTCCTCTCCATGAAAGTAACCATATAACTTCCAAATAACATAATTTAAAGCAGAAATTGCTCATCTGCCACTTTATTTCTTTTTCCTTCTTACAAAATGGAACATAGACCAGTATGGATTATCCAACCTCAACCAAATAGTGAAGAACACCTAGGGAACAAAAGAGTGACAAGTAGCTATAGGAAAGCTCTCCAGCAGCCCAGAAATGTTCATCTCTGGACTCTTATCTAAGAAAGAACAAAAAATTTCTTATTCTTGAGGCATTGAATTTTAGGTTTTATTTTGTTTTTGTTTGTTTGTTTGTTGTTGTTGTTGTTGTTATAGCTACTTAAAATATACCCAAAGTAATATATTTGCTACCTGTACTTTTTTATTTATGCATTCTTCCCTTTTCATTCATGTTCTCTCAAAGCTTTCTTTCATATGCACCTCTGGAAACAAATAATATTTTCTTTCTCTTTTTTAAAAACTTTTTTTTAATTTTAATTTTTTCTAATTAGTTATACAGGGCAGTAGAATACATTTTGTTTCATTGTACACAAATGGAGCACAACTTTTCATTTCTCTGGTTGTACATAATGCACACCATTTGTGCAATCATACATGTACCTAGGGTAATGATGTCCTCATTCCACCATCTTACCTAGTCGCATACCTCCTCCCCTACTCTCCTCCCCTTTTCCCAATCCAAAGTTCCTCCATTCTTCCCATTCCCTGCCCCACCATTATGGATCAGCATCCACTTATCAGAGAGAACATTCGGTCTTTGGTTTTTGAGAATTGGCTTACTTCACTTAGCATGATATTCTCCAACTCCATTCATTTACCTGCAAATGCCATAATTTTATGCTCTTTTAATGCTGAGTAATATTCCCTTGTGTATATATACCACAGTTTCTTTATCCATTCATTTATTGAAGGGCATCTAGTTTTGTTCCACAGTTTAGTTATTGTGAATTGAGCTGCTATAAACATTGATGTGGCTGTGTCCTGTAGTATGCTATTTTTAAGTCCTTTGGGTATAGACTGAGGATGGGGATAGCTGGGTCAAATGGTGGCTCCATTTCCAGTTTTCCAAGGAATCTCCATACTGCTTTCCATAGTAGTTGCACCAATTTGCAGTCCTACCAACAATGTATGAGTGTTCCTTTTGCCCCAAATCCTTGCCAACATTTATTGTTGCTTGTATATTTCCATTCTGACTGGAATGAAATGAAATCTTGAGTAGTTTTGATTTGCATTTCTCTAATAGCTAGAGATGTTGAATATTTTCTCATATATTTGTTGATTGAATTTATATTTTCTTCTGAGAAGTGTCAGTTCAGTTCCTTAGTCCATTTATTGTTTGGGTTATTTTGTGTGTGTGTGTGTGTGTGTGTGTGTTAAGTTTTTTGAGTTCCTTATATATTCTGGAAATTAGTATTAGTGCTCTATCTGATGTTCGTGTAATAAAGATGTTCTTCCACTCTGTAGGCTCTCTCTTCATGCTACTGATCGTTTTCTTTGTTGAGAAGAAGGTTTTTAGTTTGAATATATCCCATTTATGGATTATTGATTTTATTCTTGTGCTTTAAGATTCTGATTAAGGAAGTTAGGACCTAATCTGACATGATGAAGATCTGGGCCTAATTTTTCTTCTATTAGCACAATGTCTGTGGTCTCATCCCTTGCCCTTGATCCACTTTGAGTTTAGTTCTGTGCATGGTGAGAGATAGGAGTATAGTTTCATTTTACTGCATATGGATTTCCAGATGTCCCAGTACCATTTGCTGAAGAGGCTATCTTTTCTCCAATGTATGTTTTTGGCACCTTTGTCTAGTAGGAGATAACTGTATTTATGTGGGTTTGTCTCTGTGTCTTATATTCTATACATTGGTCTACATGTCTATTTGGGTGCCAATGCCATGCTGTTTTTGTTACTATAGCTCTAATATAGTTTAAGATCTGGTATCTTGATGCCTCCTGATTTTACTCTTCTTGCTAAGAATTATTTTGGCTATTCTGGGTCTCTTATTTTTCCAAATTTATTTAATGCTTGCCTTTTCTATTTCTATGAGGAATGTTGTTGGGATTTTCACTGGAATTGCATTAAATCTATATAATGTTTTTTGGTAGTGTGACCATTTTGAAAATATTAATTCTTCCTATCCAAGAAGATGGGAAGTCTTTCCATCATCTAAGGTATTCTTCAATTTCTTTCTTTAGTGTTCTGTAGTTTTCATTGTATAGGTCTTTCACCTCTTTTGATAGATTGATTCCCAAGTATTTTATTTTATTTTTTTAAGGCTCTTGTGAACAGGGTAGTTTTCCTAATTTATCTTTCTAAGGGTTCATCACTGATGTATAGAAATGCATTTGATTTATGGGTATTGATTTTATATCTTTCTACTTTGCTGAATTTATTTATTAATTCTACAAGTTTTCTGGTGGACTTTTTTGTATATAGAATCATGTCATCAGCAAATAGTGATAGTTTGAGTTCTTCTTTCCCTATTTGTATTCCTTTAATTTCTTTAGTCTGTCTCATTGTTCTGGCTAGAGTTTCAAAGTCTGTGTTGAATAGGAGTAGTGAAAGAGGTCATCCCTGTCTTGTTGTAGTTCTTAGAGGGAATGCTTTCATTTTTTTCTACATTTAGAATGATGTTGGCCTTGGGCTTAACATATATAACTTTTACAATGTTGAGGTATGTTCCTACTATCCTTAGTTTTTCTAGTGTTTTGAACATGAAAGTGTACTGTATTTTGTCAAATGCTTTTTCTGAATTGAGATGATTGTGTGATTTTTAACTTTAAGACTATTGATGTGATGAATTATGTTTATTGATTTCTCTATGTTGACCCAACCTTGCATCCCTGGGATGAACCCCAGTTGATCATGATGCACAATCTTTTTAATATGTTTTTGTACACTATTTGCCAGAATTTTATTGAGAATTTTTGCACCTATGTTTATCAGGGATATTTGTCTGATATTTTCTTTATTTGATGGGTCTTTGTCTGGCTTACATATTAGGTGACATTAGCCTCATAGAATGAGTTTGGAAGGGTCCCCTCCTTTCCTATTTCATGGAATAATTTGAGGAGTGTTGGTAAAAATTCTTCTTTGAAAGTCTTGTAGAACTTGGCTAAGAATATCTCTGGTCCTGGGCTTTTCTTGGTTGGTAGGCTTTTAATGGTGTCTTCTATTTCCTTGCTTGAAATTGATCTGTTTAGATTGTATATGACCTCCCAATTCAGTTTGGGCAGATCATATGTCTTTAGAAATTTGTCGGTGTCATTGAGAGTTTCTATTTTATTGGAGTATAAATTTTTGAAATAGTTTCTTATTATCTTCTGTATTTCAATAGTATCCGTCATGATATTTCCTTTTTCATCACAAATTTTAGTAATTTGAGTTTTTGCTCTCCATCTTTTCATTAGCGTAGATTAGAGTTCATCAATTTTATTTATTTTTTCAAAAAGCAGCTTTTTGTTTCATTGATTTTTCCAATTGTTTCTTTTGTTTTAATTTCATCCCTGATTTTTTAAATTGATTTTTTAAAAGATAAATGACAGCGGAATGCATTACAATTCTTACTACACATATACAGCACAACTTTTCATATATCTGGTTGTATATAAAGTATGTTGACAGAATTCATGTCTTCATACATGTACTTTGGATAATGGTGTCCATCACATTCCACCATCCTTGCTAATCCCCTGCCCCCTCCTTTTCCCTCCCACCCCTCTGCCCCATCTAGGATTCATCTATTCCTCCCATGCTCCCCCTCCTTACCCCACTATGAGTCAGCCTCCTTATATCAGAGAAAACATTCAACATTTGTTTTTTGGTGATTGGCTAACTTCACTTAGCATTATCTTCTCCAAGGCCACCCATTTACCTGCAAATGCCATGATTTTATTCTCTTTTATTGCTAAGTAAAATTCCATTGTGTATATATACCACATTTTTTTTTTTTTATCCATTCATCCACTGAAGGACATCTAGGTTGGCTCCACAATTTAGCTATTGTGAATTGTGCTGCTATAAACATTGATGTGGCTGTGTCCCTGTAGTATGCTGTTTTCAAATCCTTTGGGTATAGATCAAGGAGAGGGATGGCTGGGTCAAACGGTGGTTCCATTCCCAGATTTCCAAGGAATCTCCAAATTGCATTCCATATTGTCAACCCTGATTTTAATTATTTCCTGTCTTCTGCTACTTTTGGTGTTGATTTGTTTTTCTTTTCCTAGGGCTTTGAGATATAATGTCAGGTCATTTATTTGTTGACTTTTCATTCTTTTAATGAATGAGTTCAATGCAATGAACTTTCCTCTTAGCACTACCTTCATAGTGTCCTAGAGATTTTGGTATGTTGTATCAGAGTTCTAATTTACCTCCAGGAATTTTTTTTAATCTCCTCTCTGATGTCTTCTGTTATCCCTGCCTCATTCAATAGTATATTATATAGTCTCCAGGTGGAGTAGCTTTTATTTTTTACTTTATCATTGATTTCTAATTTCATTCCATTATGGTGTGATAGAACGCAGGGTAGTATCTCTATTTTTTTTTTTTTAATTTGCTAAGAGTTGCTTTGTGGCATAAGATATGGTCTATTTCAGAGAAAGATCCATGTGCTGTTGAGAAGAAAGTATATTCGCTCGTTGATGGATGAAATATTCTATATATGTCTGTTAAGTCTAAATTATTGATTATATTATTGAGTTCTATAGTTTTTTTTGCTTCGTTTTTGTTTGGAAGATCTATCCAGAGATGAGAGAGTTGTGTTAAATTTACTTAGTATTATTGTATTGTGGTCTATTTTATTCCTGAAATTTAGAAGGGTTTGTTTGATATACATAGCTGTTCCATTATTAATCATATTAAATAATTATGATTGTCATGTCTTCTTGATGTAGGATTCTCCTAAGCAGTATGAAATGACCTTCTTTATCCCTTCTCACTAACATTGGTTTGAAGCCCACTTTATATGAGTGGCATATATTTTTGGTAAATTTTAGCATAAATTTTTGGTAAATGAGGCACCTCAGCATGGGCTCCATGCAGGCCAGTGATCCTGTTCTGGGCCTTCCTGGGCTCCGCAGGGGTTAGTAGTCCTGTCTTTGGCCTGCCTGGGTTCTGTAGGTGTCGGTCGGGCTGCCCTGGGCCTGGCTGGGCTCCATGGAGGTCTGCAGGGGTGTCCTCACAAATAATATTTTCAGAAAGCATGCAAAACATTTCTAGTTGGGAATAAAACAACACAAGAAGTAAATTTACAGGTTACTTTTTACTGCTGACATGGATCATCTGAACATTGCAGAGTCACTTTGTTCAAGCTTTATTTTCATATGGGAATCTGATAATTTCTTCTTGACCTTTGTTAATCAAATGATGATGATCAAGATAACATGGTTGAGGACTTGTAATTTCAGGGGGAAATGGGAAAATGGTCAGTATCATTTGAAAATACTATTTTCTGTTTCTGCTTGTGAAGACAGAGAGGTTCCTTGATGCAGATGGGCTTTGGTCTGAGGAAAACCATGGGGATGGTCTTTTAGAAGTCAACAATGCTTGTCTGCATAGTTTGGGAAGAAGAATTTAGGTGATATTATTTAGACTTGGATAATGCATATTACCTTCCTTTCATACTCCTTGTTAGGTTTAAAAGTTATTGGGGGGCTGAGGATGTAGCTCAGTGGCTGAGCACTTGCCTAGCATGTGTGAGGCACTGGGTCAATTCTCAGCACCACATATAAATAAAATAAAAATGTACATTGACAACTTAAAAAAATAGTTACTGGAGATAAATTGGCAGATTCCTTTAGAGACCAAATAGCCTTCTAGGAATGAGTATGAAAACAAAGACCTTTTTGTTTAGTATTATTGGGGGGGGGAAAAAAAAGATGATTGGACTGTCTCTAATGACCTAGATGCCTGGACTGAGAAAGAAATCTCCAAATCCTCCCTGACCTCTTTCATTTTAATATCATGCTTTTGTTTTTAACACATTTTTATTAATTTTTTAAAGAACTCATGTTTTCTTATTTTAATTTCCCCCACTCCAAGGCATATTTTTCATAGAATTCTTCACCAGTCATTTATTTTTTATTGTTCTTGTACCTTTTTTTGTCTTTGTGAGCATATTTAGGTTGAACTATTGACATATTTAAAGTTTATTAGAATTAAGATGTTCTCTACTTAGAAGAATTATTTTCTGATCATATATAAACCTCAGCATCTGTAGATGGTTATATTTCAACCAAAACTATTATGGCCTACAGAGAAGACTCAATTGAGAATCAGCAATTTTCATTTTATTCATCAAAAAAATGTAAGCTTAGAGAAAATTGCAGGCAATTTTATTTAAAAAATTAAAATAACAACAGCACTGAAAAAACATGTTCTTCAGAAAAAATGCCAGGGGCACAATGTTAGACACAAATACAGGCTAAGACATTGATTAAAAATGTAAATATAAACCAATAATAGTTATCTTATTTATCTCTTAATATTCAGATAATTCACATAAAGACATTTTTATTTTGCTTTATTGTACACAGGTATGTATTTTTATATCCTTAGCAATAATTTAAAATTTGAAGTTACTGAATAGAAATATTTTATTTTACAGACAATATAATAACTCCAAATTGTAAGTCAATACACATATTTTGAAGAAATCATAATTTTTACTACTTTTAATGACCCATTTCATTCTGAAAAAAATAACTTGACTTGGAGTTCTTGTTTGGTCACACTCCCTAAAAGTTATGTGTGGGGGGAAATAAGACTCAACAGTTAACACTTGAACCTAGGGAGTGACAGAGAGGGCTGATTTCAGGCAAACTTCAAGATCAACTTGCAACTCCTCCTGAGTTCCTCACCCAACATAATGAGTGTGCTCTCTATCTGGGTACAAATTAAAAGAGCCATGTCACTAAGAAGGTGTAATAGTAAGAGGGTAGACTTCTTACAGAGTTGAGTGCAAGTTTAGGAACAAACAGATGACTCCCCCAGCCTCTAGTTTCCCATCTCCTATGTGCTGCACTAAGAAACCATTGCTAGATTAGCAGTGATACTTCATCAACAGTCACTTCTCATGGGCTGAATTATTTTTCAGGATATTCTTCGATTCTTTATACTGAAAACACTTATGAGACTGAATCATCTCTTTTTCTATATTGTACTGATACATGACCAGAGAGATCAGCCCTCCATCATAAAGTTTATCTTCAAATATAGACCCCAACATGTATGCAAATGAAGTGGTGATTAATACCCAGAGAAAAAGTACTTCTCATAAATCTTAAAGATTTGTCTACGAAATCTTTGAAAACAAGTCATTAATTTACTGCAGGATTTTGGGGGTTATTGTTTATATTCTACCTATTTCCCAAAGTAAAACATTACAACCACTATGGTAACAGGGTTATCAGTTCATCCTGGGTGTTCTGAGATCTAGAAGGAGCCCAGTTTTCATGTAGTAGTTTGATTTGTCCAAAATTACCCAAAATATTAAAAAGAACATTCTTTCCTCTAGAAAAGCCAGCATGGATCAAATGAACAGAGATCTTTTCCTGGGCCATGCACCTGAAATGTGTTTCATGTGAGTGATGTCTTGGTTCTCAAAGGCGGTGGTTCACTTCCTCTTCTCATCTGATAGGAAACAGTGAGATGGGGAAGCATTTCCCACAAATACAGAAGCAAGGAGATGGGAAGATGTGATCCTATAATTTACTGGTTTGTTTAAGGACACTTAAAGGTGAGAGAATGTCTGAGAGAGAAAACATTTGTTACCTTTAATAAGAGGGGCTCAGACTGGGTCTCTTGTCCTCAATTTCTAGCAGTGCTGAAAGAAAATCCAAAGTGACATAATACCATTATCTTTGAAACTCTGGTATCCCTAGTTTAATTTTTTCCTCCCAGTAGTTTGCACATTTCTCTTCTTGACACCCCCTTCAAAATCAATTAGCAGATACTACTTATATGTCTACTTCTTCAGAGTTAACCTATTTGTAAGAACAGATGTTTCTGTGAGGAATATTGCTTTTATGCTTATTGTAAGCATCTTTGGCAAGCCCCTTTCCAACTAGATATGTGACATTTCACTCTTCTTAATAGAGAAGATGTGATGGAAAAATATTCACAGTCAGAGTTAGAGCAATTAAGGGAATATTGACTTCCATATGGAATCACTGAAAAGCTAGATGTTTATACCATGTGTCAGAATTCTATCTAAATAAGGCAGGGATGACTTAATTTTGGACTTATGTTCATTTCCTTATTTACCTTTAAATAAAAAGGGAGCTATTATATTAGTTTGCTTGTTCTGCAGTAACAAAGTGTAACTTAAGCAAGAGACTCTATTGTCTCTCAGTTCTGGATGCTCAAAGTTTGAGATCAAGGCATTGTGGAGGTGGTTTTACACATGAATTTTAGGGGGTCATAATTCAGCCCATAACAGGAACCATGAGTATTGCTTTTATTTTTCAATATTAATACTTTAAAAAATGACATTACTCCTCTTTTTTATACTTTTAAATAATAGAATATGTTTAAGACCATAGAAAATCTACATAGGTAAGTATAAATCTTGTTGGCATTTTAATTTTCTCTGTGGAAAACTTGTTTTCATGTTCAAGTGCTAAAGATTCTGGGAGACTCTTCATTATTGCTGTCCTTATGAAAGCAGCTGTTCAACGAACATGGCATATTTTGTTACTTCATCAAGAAGCAGAGGAAGATTATGTTGTGATCAACTTTTGTCTGGCTGTAGCCAATGCTTTTCTGATTCTTTGAGCTCAGTGATTGATTTAATAGGTCTACTCCAGGGTAGTTACTCATCCCTGATATTTGTACCACTCCAACTCCATGTTATTTATGTAAACAATGCTTTATATTCTTTCCACACAGATAAATCCAAGTTGACAGAACTATTTAAGAGATGAGTGTGCTCCCAATTGGGATTATGGTCTCAGCATTTATCTATTTCAACTTTCATGTTACTTCACTGGCAAATTGGAAGCTTTGGAGGATAAGAAGATAAGATATGTTTGGGAGAATCTATTTTCTGCTCTGAAGGTAAAAATCTCTACATTTCAGACAATTATGCATCTAGGAAGAGGTCAGAACACAAACAAAGAAAATGATCTTGGGAACAAATGATTTGCCTTTGAAAAACAAAAACATCTTTAACCATGGGGAAAATCTTAGACCAGAGCTATTCAAATAGCCTTAGAATTTGGAAAATGATCTTATGTGTAACAAGTTCTACATTTCTGCATTTGTAGCGTTAGCTGGGGATTTTTTCCCTTTAATTGGTAGTGCATAAGATCTATGTGGGTTTTTCAAGCCTTTATTTTTTTTGTACACAATAACTTTACATATTTATGGGGTTCTTTATACATGTAGTTATTGGAAGATCAAAAAGCTGCATGTGATTTCTAGTTTGAAAATGATGGAATAAAAACTATGAAATTGGCACTTTTGTTTTGTAAGAAATCACCCCAAATCCAAAAAGGATTGAAAAAAAGTGTAATGTGAACTTGACCTCTGAAAGAGTGAAACCCCACATGAAACCCCAAATATTGTTTTATATGGTTCACCTCAAATATCTCTGATAAAGAATAATTTTACTTATAATGTAAGAAGCCAGAACAAGCAAAAGAGAAAATTCTATTTTATTGATGTATTTATAAAGCATTCCATTAAATACAACTTTATTTCCTTTACAAGGTGAATCTGCATTCTGTATTGGAAATACACTAGTCTAGTTCCTGTATGTCCAAATAAATAACCATTATGCTCTAGTTTGATAACTTTGCCCCCATGTAACTCCATGGATATGAAATCATATATGGAAAATACCAAGATAATTATTTTATAGAGTGTTCTCTCATGCCCTATAGCCTTTAAAAAGATAAAAAGAAGATGAAAAAAAAAACCTCATTAATGTATGCTTGCAAAACAATTGCAGTCATTTTCCTGGGTGAAGACTAAATTATTGTGCATTATAGTGTGCATGTCTATGATAAGTAGATTACTATAGATCATTCCAAGAGGAGGTAGAGAGAAGATTGCACTAACATTAGCTTCTCTGGTATTTGCAGGCTGTAAATTTCGTTAAATGATAGATGCAAAGATGGAAGACAGATGGATAGAGGAAAAGACAGAATGAGATACTGAATGAGTTAGTGCTGCAGCCTGTGCTTCAGGGCTGTCTTATTACGACAAGGCTAGCAAGCATCAATGTCCTCACATCCCCCACTCCCTCCCCCTGAAATGTACCGATTTATATGAAAATTAAGATTACAAATTAAAGCCTGGCTATCCTGGAGTTTTCCAGTTCATCAGCCATCCAATAAAAATGATGTCAAGCCTGTATGCATAATTCCCAGAAGATTACTTTGTCCTTACAGCTAAGCCCTGTCCCTGATATGAAAGATCTCTATCCACTTTTATTGAAATAAAGAACTAACATCATAATCCCAATATTGAGGTATAATCTTCATTATCTCCTGACCCTCTTGAGGTTCTCTCAATCTATATTACTTCAGATTTGGTTTATTTATAATCCTTATGTATTTACTTTTATTGAGATAGGATTAAAAACTTAAAAAAAGCTCCAAAAAATCCTTATGATCTCATGATTGAGTTTCAATTCACCAACAATCAACTAATGTGGTAGACTGATTTTTTTTAAGTGGTTCTTATATAGTCCAAGCTTGAAAAGGCATTAATTGGTCCCCTGAGCATCTCTTTCATTACATGAATTATTTCCAATCCAACCTGGTTTGTGAAATGATGGTATCATCTTCTTTTCCTATTTATTAAAAAAGGTGCAGAGTAGGGGAGGAAGGTGGGTATATGAAAGGATAAACACACAGACAGAATCATCCAGAGTAACTTCTATTAGGAAGTTTTGACTCATACCTATAGTTAATTACTGGTAAACTACAATCCCCCAACCTTCCCTCCCCCACCCCCAGCCTTAATGGCCTCTGGCTATGCCTCAGGCTGTTAACTACCAAACTAGTCATTAATGCTGATCAAGATGATTTCTTAGATTAGTGCTCATTTATTTTTTTAATAGACAAAACATACTATACTCTGCATAAAGAATAAAATGGTATTTTAGTTTTCTTTCAAAAGCATAAAGAAACACCTATCAAAACTATATTGTGCTATATTTTCAAAACATGTCATATTATTTTATTTGTATTTCCAAAGTGAAAACTGAGTTTTAAGTATTTAGGATTTCACTGATAACCATCATGCTTTCCTGTTTTAAGTAAACTCTTTGCTATGAAATTTGGAGAAACACATTCTAAAAGATGTGATGTGTTCTTTATTTGTGCCTCTTACTTTTACCTTTTGTGCAAGGATATGTGAGGGGGAAACACTTGCCTTTTAGGTTTGAAAATAGGAAATGAAAATAGAAGTGCTTTACTATTGAATAAAACTTCACTGAAGTTTTTTTTTTTTTTTTAAATACCACTTATTGTTTGATTGAAAAGAACTGATGTTCTACTAGTATTAGTATAAAGTGGGATCTAGGAAAATTTTTATTGGCAATATTATTTCTTATCTTCTTTTTTATTCTTTTATGTTTTTATCTGTGCACCTGCTATTGCCTGGTCATATTTCAAGACATTTCAGAAAATAATAGAAAGAAGACTGGGCAGGTAGGAACAGCCTACAATCACTGAGTAATCTTTTTGTCTAAAATGATATTCAAGCATAATCCTGTACTAGAATAACTGGCCTCTTAAAATGGTTACTCAACAACTACAGGGGAAGTAACTGAACCAATATTTTTATATACCCATTTTCTGAATATTGACCTAGAAAATTTACATAATTTTCTTATTTAACCTTCATAGCAACTTTACAATTATTCCTATTTTATGGATGTGAAAATTGAGACTTTAAAATTGTTGCAGATTTGGGAGAAGAACATAGAGGAGGAAACAATGTAGAAAATGCTTTCATCATAGTGTAGTTTACTAAGTAGCTCTTTCCCTTCATTAGCTTATAGACAGGAAATGCCTTCTTCCTTTTGTAAACTGTGCTCCACAATGGCAAGTTGCCCTGAAGTCCCAGTTTAGATCTTTCAAGAAGTTGGATAATAATCTTATTGATCAAGTAGGGTTATCCTAACAACCAGAGGCTTATTTGAACTAAATGTAAATATTCTTTATAAGTACTCCATAAGTAGTCTTTGTACAAGAAATCCAACAGTTACTAATAATTTTTCATGAAATAAAATTATGCTTGTTACCAGTTATAATGTGTATTTGATGAACCAATTGATTCATATAATTGTAGGAAAGGAACAGAATGGGGAAGGAAGCACAAAGTAATATGGGGGTATGAACTGTTTTGAGGGAATTCTCTTCTTGAGCAAACCAGAGAAGAGTAACAGAATACTGGGTATCAAGGATGGATAAAGAATTCATTTATGCCCTGTGCTTAGCCTAGCTGTATCTGACATAAGACAGTATGTATTATGTTCTGGAAAATGTTTAAAACTTACAAAACTTTGAATTCTCAGGGATAAGCCATAAATTACAGAGTGATTCTAAAAGCTTTACATTCTAAGATAAGTAATTACCATGCTTTTTCTTCATTAAAGATGGGAATTTTTGTTTTTAGTAAAATTGACCCAAATATTTTGTAATCAGAATTGTATTGGCATATAAAAATTTAAATGATAAATACAGCCTTCTTTCTTTATTCAGAATGTCCAATTATACTGAAAGTTACTTCCCTTTATTGTGCAAATAAAATCCCAATGAGAAATAAAAATGATCTCTACTTTTTATAAGAATAACACAGGACTTGCTATAGACTTCATAAACAATCTTTGCCTTTCTAACAGCTGATAAATTTCCTCCATTATATATACTTTCTTCTAAACTGATTTTATAATTCTGAATTCATATTTCTATTTCTCACTGATAAATTACTATTTCAGATTATCTCCTGGTGCTCCTTTTGACCTGGTAAAGGGTTAGTTTTGATAAGGTTGCCATATTTGTAAGGCAGAGTGTTGTGAAATTATTTGAATATTCCCAAAGCAGGCACTTCAGGGTATAGCTCTAGGTATAACTTAGAGTGAATGAGGTTTTTAAAATTTTTTTTTTTAGTTGTAGATGGACAATATCTTTTGTTTATTTTATTTTGATGTGGTGCTGAGAATTAAACCCAGTGCTTCACAAGTGCAAGGCAAGCACTCTACCTCTGAGCCACAACCCCAGCCCCATAGAGTGAATGAGTTTTAACCATGGGTAGTGATACTACTAGTACCCATTAACTCAATGCAATTGAGGCAAGCTGCTAATCCATTAAGTACACAAATATTGTGATGCTTTAGCCTTAGATGCTTGGTGTATTTGAAGGAATCTATATCCCATCACCCCAATTATAAGGAAGAGAAAAAAACTAAATAACATGTGGAATGTTGAAAAATATATCAGAGCTTGTTCAAGAGACACAAAGGAATGAGTGATCTTAAAGGACTTGAATCATATATCTTCAAGTTCCATGTGTACACCTTTCTAAAATGATCTGCTTAAGGGATCATTTTTAGATCTCTTTAAAGGTATTTCTGTGGTGCTGCTTTTTTGCTCACCTTTTTCTTCACATTCTGCCACTTCACAAAGGGAAGGCATACCTCTCACCTCCCAGGAAACTCATTAAGATACACTGTTCTAGGATGTAAAATGGATGGAATGTCAAAGGAACAATTAGAAATAATTGTTTCCTAGAAGCTTCCTACATATTTTCATTCAAAATTCTTTATGACAGCTATTATTTGATAGTCATCTTTTAATTTTCATATTTGTTTTCAGGAATGAAAGTTAGACAGGAATTAACACTGTGTGTAGTTCCACGGAAAACCAGCCAGATGCTTATCCTAGTGGTTTACTAAAATTTTTGAGTATATGAAAACTTTGGTTACACTTGAGTGTTTGAATTTCTTACTCAAAACCATGTAAATGAGAGAATAAGCATAATTTGATTGGTATGAATAACTTATTACATATGAATGCTTAGATTATAGAGAACAAGAGACAAACAACTTATTAAGCCACATTTTCTTCTCAAATGAACAGATTTGTTATATTTACAGGAATTAACTCCTGTCTTCATATTTCATCCCTTAAAATGCTCACATAAATGCGCATATTATTTTGATGAAAAATTTCCTAAAACACTGATTTATTTATTTTTTTTCTGGGCAGCTAGAGAGTAAAAAGAAAATGACCACTATTATTTCATAGCAGTTTAAACTTGGGGATAAAAATCTCTGAAAGTATAAATGTTAGCAATATTACTTACATGTCTTTTAACAAATGACAATGCATTTTCCTTATATTATCTCATTACACAGTACCCCAGAGTGCATGCTATTGTTTATCTCTACTTTGTAAAGGGGAACATTGATGTGCCAGAGGATATCCAGATGGTAATAAGCCAAAATAGGACTAAAACATAAGCACTTGGACCCTGAGGTGTATGGTGTATGATTTCATACTTTATTAAATCATCTCTTATAAAAATTGCTCAACTTGCTAAGTACTGTTTATATATATATATATATATATATATATATATATATATATATATGTAAATGTGTGTCATTGTTTATAATATGCAGGTGAGGTGATGACCCCATTCCAAAGATGGAAAATCTATCCTAATTTTGGCTAGGAAAGCAATGTATGTATGATATATAATGAAGATTTTTCAAAACTTCACAAAATGTAATTTCCATTTAAGAAATGTGGGCATTTAAATAACCCTTTAAGTGCATCTCAAGGAAATGATGTGCCTTTCAAGACTTCAAAAAAGCATTCATATCTGGGAAAAATGTATGAAGAGGACCTTGATATGTTACTTGGTCTGTTTCATTGGCTTTTGGCTAGGGATTGTTAATGAAAGTTCAATCCCAAGACACTCAGATGATGATGACACAAGCAAAAGTGTGTGTGGCTCTACACTTACCAGGTGTCTGGTTTCTAAGAGGACATTACAAAATTTGATTTTTCCCCCCTGTGGAAACAAAATTAGGAAAATTTCCTAGTGTGATTTGTATTGAGTGATATCACTCTTCAGGTTTGTCATATACCACTAAGGATAAGTTGTAGCTCTTGTTTGTCTAAAAAGTAAGGACAGGAGGTGGTGAGGAGTAATGATGAAAAAGAATGCCCTCAAAAGAATACACATGATAACACACATAAAATATATGTACAATCACACATATTTATCAAATATTCACTTATGTAAAATTGTTTTTAATTTTTAAATTAGAGATGTTTTATATGTACAGAAAATGAGAAAATAAATCCCATATACCACCTCAACTACTCCCATATTTTATAATAAAAAAAATGTTGTATAAGTTCTGAGTCCTATATTAAAATTAATTTAAATCTATAGCTTATTAACAATGGAGAGTGCCTTTAAATTCTTTTTGAAAATTTCAATGCCTTGTATTAATCAGTGGTTTACAGATGACACTGCAAAAGAATCACCTGAACTTATTAAATACAGAGCTCTGATTTTGTAAATCTGAACCAGAATCAAAGAAACTTAATTTTTAACAAAGCATCTGGGTGATTCTGATGCAACAGGTATATAGACTATATTTGAGAAACACTGGGATAGAAATTATTCTCCTTGAATGGGAAATAGCTCTTGGAAGTATTTCCTGTACTATTTCCAATAAAGAGCAGGTCTAGGCTCAGACAGCGAGGGGGGGCAGGGAGAGGGATGAATAGAGAAAGAGAGAGACGTAGCAGTACCTTTCAAATCCCCTGTCAAATCTTGTTAGAATGAAAAACAATTTTAGTGTCTGGGGTAGTTTATTGACCAATGAACACAATAGAGTTAGAAATGAAAAATTTAAAAATCTCATTCTATTTGTTTAGATGCCAAAGATGAAAAATTTATCAAAGCATCCTAATATAAGATGTAATGTTATTGATAGATTTCATACACTGTATATAAATAATTTTTATTGTATACATTTTGATATGTTTGAAATTTTTACTTAAATTATTAGGCCAACAACCTCATGACACAATCTCAAAGATAAACAGGATTTATGTGAGTATATAGTTAATAATGAGATTTTGAATTCTTTAGGGTCTAATCCAAATCAATCTAAAGGTGAGTCACAGGTTATCTGAACTGCAGTACCAGGGTTAGAAATGAGTTTTAAGGCCCTTACTTATAAAAATATGCTTTCTGGACTAGCAATATCAGCATTGTGCAGAACTACTTAGAAATGCAGATACTCAGGCCCCACCTCAGACCTACTGAAACAAAATTTGCATTTTAACATAAACCCAAGATGATTTACTTATATGTAAAAATTTGAGAAAACTCTGTTTAAGCTATTTCTTGATCCTTTCCAAAGCTTCACTGCTTTGTTCTAATTTCCAGCACTATTCCCATTTCTCTCACTCATCCACATACTCCATTATTTTTATTTAAGAGAGTCATCTCTTCTTCCCTCTTGTTCTTATCTCCAAAGTGAAATCCATAGATTTGTAACTAGGTAACTCACAGGCTGCATTCACAAGTTTCTTTTAACCAAAGTGTCATCCTGATGACACTAACATCTTTGAACAATTTACTGACAAACCTGAGCCCACTCAATATTGTTTCTTTAAAGATGCATATGAAAGAAAGGGGTGTGGGTCATTCCCTATGGCTGGCACAAGGGTATTCACACTATTTACTACATCCTTGCTTCAAAGCCTTGCTTTGGTCTCTCTAGGATTATGCTTCAGTAAAAGCAGGCAGTCGTTCAGGGGGAAAAAAAAAAAACATAATTTATCCTGTGTAAAAAGAACAATGCTATTACAAAAAGCAGTGCCAGAGGCTCCCACAATTTCTGTGTTGCAAAAAGCCACTGCTGCTGCTAAATCACCATTATTACCCTGGAACCACCTGGGAACATGCTAATTTATGCCCAAAGCAATATTAGTATTATTGTTTATTTTACTCTCATTATCTAAATAGGCATAGCCCAAACTAGGTAGGTTGCTTTAATTTCTGTTGTCTCCTAGTAACACAGAACAGCAGCCAATAGTTTTAGTAAATTTCACTGCAAAGTCAGATATCATTTCTTATTTTTCAATTGTTCCAACTCTTATCAATAGTTACTAGAGACAGTCAATGTGCTTGGTGCTGGAGAGAAATCACTCAGGTAAGCTGAGGCTACTCCTTCTGTTTCTCCATCTGCTGAGCTGTTAACATGAAGACATATTGACAAGAGCTCAAGGAAAACATGGAATATTTCATCAGTAAGATTATACTGCCCTAGAGACAGATGTTAGAAAGCTGTAATATTTAAAAATAAAGAGATAAACACATGTTTGTGGGGAAAGAATAAAATAGTTTCAAAGGTAAGGGAGAAAATTAAAAAGATGGAAAGATAGATGTGAGATTTGTATTGGCACACAAAATGGCAAATTCTACTTATGCACACACACACAAAAAAAGACTTTTATATCTGCCTCAGGCAATCATTTAAGAATAACATTAGGCAGAAATTCTCAGAGTACACTGGGGTAGATTTGTAAGAAGTACTTAGCAGGGCTGATTATGATTACAGAGAAAAGACTTATCTCTTGTCATCAGATAGTTAATGTCAGGGCTTAGACTTAAATCCATATACACCAGTTTTCATAAAAATTTAAACATGAAATATGCTATATACTTTGGTAATTCACATTTAGTGAACATAAAAACAATGTTCAGTAATGATAACTCTGGATTTATCTAGTGACTTTCATGGGAGAGGTCAAAGTACTTTGTCTTATTTTTACTAAATTAAAAATACTAAAAAGAGGAATACAACTGAAGGTTATATAAAATATTTACAGATGACATATAGTTGTCATACATTAAGTCAACAGTTAACATACTTAAACAGCAGATTCTCCTTTCTGTTGAAGTTTTAATATTTTTGTAAATAAAAGGCAAAAAGAGTGGCAATAGGGAAGCAGAAGGAACTCTGGCTTTGAATTCAAACAGACTTAGGTTCAGATTCTGGACACTTCTTTTGCTTTTTTGAGCTTCAGTTTCCTCATCTGTAAAACAAAGATGATGACTGCCTACCTCACAGAGTTGTTGATAGAATTAAATATATTATTAATAAATGTCACAGCACTGTATGTGAACACTACAGATCCTCAAGAAATGGCAAGTTTCATCATTACAAAAAACAATCCACAAACTCACACAATCAAGTGGATTAGGGATTCCAACTTCTGCTTGTATGCCAGAAACACTTACTACCTTCTCCTACTGGGAAGGGGGAAAATGCCTCTTTAAGAAGGAAGAGCATAGGACAAAGGGAAAGTTCCAGAGAGGGGACAAGGAAATAGATATTTCTACCAGAAAAGTGGAGGAAAGGGGCATGCGGTCTGACGCAGTGGTCCTGTCTACCCTTTCAAGAACAAAAATCAGATAAATAATGGCAAAAACTGAAATTTAGGAAGTTTCAAGAATTTGCTCTCCTTCCTGTTTAGCATTCCAAGAAACAACCTTGCAGGATAACCACACTCAACATAGGACAACTACAAACAAAAGAAAATGGCAGCATGGAATTGGTCGGCCAAGGAAGGTTCTGTAACTGCAGGCTCAAGCTTCCTTGGGTCTTGCACAGTCACTCTTGCATCCAGGTCTTCCTTTATGATCTCAGTAGGATATATGGAAAGTTGTTGAGAGTTGAAAATCAGAAGTCTTTCAGATCACTGTGAGATGACCTCAGAGCAGATGCTGCACAGCAGACAGGTTAAGCCAGCATTCAGAGGGTAGATATGGCTGAGACGTGTGGACCTGCAACGCTGTTGAGAAGTAAGAGAGTAAATGAGTAAGGGAGGACAAAAGGCTATGGTTGCACTGGAAAGCTATGGAAGAATACTAGTTTAACCAATGACAGGCTTCAGTAGTAGATCAGTAAGGCAACAAGTAACCATGTTTGGACTATATTTATCTCCACGGAACTCAGGGAGAACTTAGATAATAATACAAAAAATCCAGACTGATCCTCCCCTCCCTACCAGGAGGACATATGAATATATGTCCTGATACCTAAAGCTATTTCTGCCTTTAGAATAAAGGTGTGTATAGGTGTGTGTGTGTGTGTGTATGTAGAACAGTGAAATATTAAGATTTGTCCTGAAGAACCTTTTGCAAACCTAAAACAGATCCTTCCGCTCCCATCTTTAAATCTTATACCATCCAACTTCACTCAAAAGGAACTTAAATTCTAAAAAAATGAGACTTTCTTGGCTCTTGATAAGTTAGATGCAATGTGTCCAGTTCTTTAAGTATTATTTTCTTTTTCTGAGACCAGAATAGGAACACAAAACACACACTATGTATCTTTATTCATAATTTAAAGTGCCGTACCTACATTAAGTAACAGAAAGTAGTATTTATATACATTATTTTCTCTTTAAAATTACAATATGGGTACTTTAGAAGATCCACCCATTTATCCAATAAATCAATGGCTGCTCACTAGTAACTACCATGAATGAATAATCTGCCAGGCATTAAGGAAACATTTAAGACATAGACCCTATCCTTAAGGTAAAGAGATTTATGTAATGCATGAAAAGAATATTTAAACTAAAGAAAGGCTAGTGGAATACAACACAGTAGTATGCCACAACTATAAAGGTGAATTATCTTTTCCCACCTGTCATTTGCACACAGAAGTAATAGATAGAAGTTACTATCTAGAGAAACAAAAAGCATTTTTTTGTACAAAGTCATCATTATAGAAAAGTCTGTTTCCAGAATCACAATGATGAATCAAACTGCAGAATGATATAAAATCCAATTGAAGAGGAAGATGTGAAGGAATAGGTTAAAAATACTATCATTATTACCTTTCTCATTTTATTATACACACTGTTAGTATAGGTATGCAAAAGAAATTATAGAAAAACTAAACATTACACGATTGTTTTAATTATCTCAGTAAACACTGCTTGGTATTTTTAAGAAATTAAAAGCTAAACAATTGTAATAAGTGTTCTAGGGTAGTTTAATAGTATAGACAGTTTCATAAAGATTCCCTTCAATATATGAATGTTATAGTCACAAATAACAAATTAGAATAAAAATAATAATAAAAAATATGAACATTATAGCCTTTAATTTCTTAGCTTATTAAGATCAAGTTTTTACCAGGTTTTCTTAATGGTTGGTTAGGGAAGTCTGAGGAATATACACTAATTGTTAATGTGATTTTATGAACACATAACAGAATTCTATGGCTTTACTTTAAAAATATTCTATAATGTTATAAAGATATTAATCTATAAAAATAGCACTGCAGAATGTTTTCAGAAAGGCTTTTGCTCTGGCCCTTTGATCCATTATCCATTTACAGAATTTTTAATATTCTATTTTCCTTACCTCTTCTACCATAAAGTATATTATATTTTATACACTAGAGCATAGAGAGTACCCAGAAAAAGGATTTAGGAGAATCTCTGCTTTAATCAGTTATCTCTGACAAAGTTGGTATTTCATTCATCCTAAATGTACACCATACACTGATTGAAAGGTGACATTGTTAGAGATTATAAATAATTCAACAAATGAAATCTTTCTGATTAGTATTTCAAAACAATATTTTATCTTTTCCCAACCCCCTCCTTTTCTTCATAGAGTGCAGATGCATTTGAAATCTATGGTTTTTGGCATATCTGGGGTAAGGTTATACTAGGAATTTACCAGACCTGTCAGTCTCTAACTTTCTTCCATATTTCATTATATCATTCCAGTTATAATTAGTTGTCTGGTAAAATTAAGAACAGTCTATTTCAGTGAATGCTCATGTGAACATTTAACAACTTTTTGTTAGAATGACAGCTTAGCGACAGGAAGAATAAACCAGAAAGGGAGAGTCACCGAAGTAACCTTAGTTAACTCAATATTGTCTGCTCAATTGAAAACGCTAAGATTTTGCTTTTTTTTTTTTGGTTATTAATCATCAGACACATATTTTTTGTCAGGAGATGTGCAGCAGTTTGATGGCATTCCTGCCTCAACCAGCATGTTTTGAACTGACCTGTCTTCATTGCTATGGCTCCCTAGAAACTTTGCTGCTGATGAGTGTTGATTCAGCTGAATGCTTTGACATTCAGCTTGTCAGTGAAAGCTATTTTAATTGTTAAGATGCATCCCCCTTCCAAGACTGCAAACTGTTGCTATTCATACACAACATTCTATCATTTGATTACTGCAGAGAAGCAGAGAACCTGAATAGTTACTAGTACTAGAGATCATTTTAAGGGTCCAAATCTACAGAATATTTATTATGTGAGGAGTTGTGCTTAGCAATTTATAGAAATCATCTTATTTAATCCTCACAGTTGTGGAGTCTGACTACGTAAGTGTGAACCTCTGTTCTCTACTTACTACCTATATGATGAGCAGCCCTCTCTGTGACATGATTTCCTCCTCTGTAAACTGGAGTAACAGTACCTACTTCACAGCAACATCAGAAGAACTAAATGAGACACTTCAAAGACAGTCCATAGAATAGTAAATATGGCATAGTGAGTTCTACAGTGTTAGCAATAATTTTTATTACTGCTTTTTACATGAAAATACACTATTTTCCTTCATCAGCTGTCCTACTCACCATCACTTCTTTAACTGTCTCTGTTGCTCAGACCCAAAAATGTGGAAATAACAGAAAATGAAACTTAATCTTTTCAGGACATTTTTCTATACATATCTGAACTCTAGCTCCATAAGAGTAGCACCACAATTGTGGCAAGTAAGAAACTTTTTTTTTCCTTTTCTTTTTTTTCTTTCCCATTAGGAAGCTAGGCCTATGTTCTGGTGACTTGCTGGTGAATGGGTTAAAAGTGAAGCTTCAGACAGTTTTGAGGATTTAGGAGTAGAGAGGTCAATTCTGTAGGCTTCATTGAGAGGCATCATGACAGCAACAAGGTGGTAGAATTTCATAGTTTGCTATGCCCCGGCTTGTGCAAAAGCAGAAGAAATATATGTTATGTGTGTATGCAAAATAACTTAATATACTATGTCAGTGGAGGGGGAAGCAACAAGGATCCCATGCTACTAGCTCAAATTCCCACATTCCAGAGCACAATGGGAAGCTTCCCATTGTGGCAAACACTTCACTGTGCTCTTACCAGACTCCTTTCTTTCCCTCCTGAGCACAAAGCTAAACTACGTTTCCCAGTCTCCTATGCAATTAGCTGGGGAAATGGGACTCACTTTTAAAACCTATATGAACTTCTATGTGTACTTTCTTCCCTTATCTGCTACCGGAGTGTCTATGACACAGTAGAAGACACGATTCTATAAAATGGCAGACACCAATTCAAGAACTGAAACTTAGCATTTCTTTCAACCATGAATATAAGCACTAGTGAACAGGAGTATTAGTAATACTCTTTCACCAATGAAAATCATGTTCAAATTATATCACTGTTATTAGAGATCTCAATATTTACACTCAAATTTTCTTTGAAATAACTATAATCAATAGACACACTGGTAGATTTTTAAACTTCATATTCTAATAAGTACATATATTATGATAAAAGGCATTTTAAAAATAGGGATAACTGTATTTCAAAACGTTATTTTCTTTTATAATCCCATATGATTTTTATTGCTTTATAAAACATTTTTCTGAGGTGGGATTCTCAGGCTTCACTAGATTGCCCAAAGGGGCTACAGAAGAAAATTAACAAAAATCCCCTCTAAATGGATCCTCAAATGCCTTTCTGGAGTACAGTTCCTTTTTTCCTCTGCTCTATATAACCCCACCACATTGAAGTGAACAATAAGATTTTAATGTGTTTAGTTACTGATATTTGGAGGTTATTTTTTAAATTTTATTTATTTATTTATTCTAATTTGTTATATATGACAGCATAATGCATTTCAATTCAAATTACATATATAGAGCACAGTTTTTCATGTCTCTGGTTGTACACAAAGTAGAGCCACACCAATCGTTTCTTCATACATGTACTTAGGGTAATGACATCCATCTCATTCCACTGTCTTTCCTATCCCCATACTCCCTCCCTTGGAGGTTACTTTTTACAGCAGTTGTTAGCAGTTATTATACAAAATAATAAACCTTTGTTACAAAACAGCCCAAACATGGTATAGAGTACCCAAGATCTAAAGAAGACTATGGGTGGAAAAGACCCAGAAGTGAAGAGTGAGGACAAGATTAGATGGGATGATTAAAAATATCTCAACAGATTCTACCTGGGAAGAAAGTGAAGATTAATGTGGGAAAAACATTAACTTACAACACAACAATTATAGTAATATAAAAAAGCAGCATAATGTTTTTGAATTTTGAATTTGTACACTGAGTTTATATCTGCCACAAAATAATTAATTTTCTTATTTAACATTTTTTTTCCCTTACTAGAATGGCAGCTAATTTTGTTTCTCATAGCAGATGCTAAGTACTTTTTAATTCTTCCAACTTTATATATCTATATATAAATATATATGTTTATATATTTATATACAATATATATGTTTATATATTTATATACAGATATATAAAGTTGGAAGAATTAAAAAGCACTTAGATACACACACACACACACACACACACACACACACAGACACACACAGTTTTAAAGCAATCTCTTATTACTGTTCTTATTAGCTAGAGTTTAATATAAAGAGAAACAAAGAGCCATAAAAATTAGATCAATATTGAATAAGTCCTTCTATACAGAAATTTGAAAGTTGATGATTTTTTAATAGTCTGTTGATTTAAATAAAATAGCCTTGATAGAGCTCTCCAGGGTTTTTTTAAAGACAGTTATAAATTTGCCAATACTTCTTTCAAGGTATTAAGTTTTATATAATTTTATCTTCCCTCTTAGACTATTTTGCTGCCTTTATTTTAACCCTAGATCAAACAAATCATACTGTGAAACCTTCAGGTTATTAAAAGGCAGATGCAAAGACTCCTTTGAGGATAGTCTCTTTCTAGCCCCCAAGAAATTAATGTATCCAAACAATTTTAACCTATAGAACTATAAATGAATGAAAATAAAATGTGGTTAGTGTGCTGGATATCCAGGATCTCAGCATAAAAATATAGTCTAACTTATTCTTAAATGCTATATACTATAAACATCAGTCTGTCCTGATCACTGCTGTATACCCAGCTCCAAATCTAATGCCTGGCAAGTAAGAATTTTTATGAATGACTAAACTGGTCAAATAGCACTCGTTTAAATTATATGCAGTGTACCCACACTGGACTTTGCCAGAAGTCCATTTACACATGTAAGGGTAAGGTCACTAGGGTAAGAAGTTAAAAGTTCAAAATTGCCAAAAGCTCACCAACCCTTGAAATTGTTAAAGGGATAAAAATTCTTTGATGGAAGAAATATTCTGGTATTATATCATTTCAAATGATATTATTTGCAAAAAAGCAGTCTTTTCAAACTACTTTTCAGTGGCTTTTTAGTATGTTTTATAAAGTACAATAGCTATTTTTCTCTTTGTTTTTTCATGTTAATTTTTTTCACATTAAAAAATATATAATAAGGAACCCCCTGAGTACCCATTTCTCACCTTAACAATTACCATATATTGCAATCCTTATTTTTTATCTTTAGTGCTGGGTATTGAACCAGGGTGTTGTGCCATTGAGCCATGCCCCCAGGCAGCCATTCTATTTCATTTCACCTCCTCCTCCTCATTTTTTTTTTCTTTTTTTACAGTAGGATTTTAGAACAAATTGTAGACAACATTATTTCAACTGTAATTATTTTAGTATGCATCTCTTAAAAAATACTTTTTTTTTTGGTACTGCGGATGGAACCCAGAGGCACTTTACTACTGAGCTACATTCCCAGCCCTTTTTATTTTTAGACAGGGTCTCACTAAGTTTCTGGGGCTGGCCTCTGACTTGCCATCCTCCTGCCTCAGCCTCCTGAGTCACTAGGATTACAGGGTGCATCACTGTGCCAGACCTAAAAGATAAAGACTTTTTATAATCTAACAATATAATAACATTTAGCAAACTTAACAAAATTATTTAAAAAAATCTTTAAATTCTTAATAGAATACAGTTCATGTTCAAATTTTGCCTGGTTATCTTAAAAGTTTTGGACTTGGCATATTTGAATTAGGATCCAATATTCCTAACATTTGAGTTTGGTTGATATTTTTAAAGTTTGCTTTAATAGAAACTCCTTTCCTCCTTTAAAAAAAATGCTATTTACTTGTTAAAAAAAAAACGGTCATTTGTTCTATAGAAATTTTCTCATTCTAGATTAGGTTAACAGCATTCTCCTATATAGTTCCAACTATTTTCTGTAACAGTGGTAGTTGCATTTTACATACACATACAATTTTCTTTTGGCAAGAATATTTCATAATTGATGCTATGTAATTTCTGTTGAATTGGGAGGTACATAATATTTATGTCTACTTTTAGTGATGTTAAGATTGATGACTGACTTCAAGTGTTTGTTGTGAGTCCGATCCATCGTGACAAAATACTCCAAGTTTCACCTAATGTATTAGCTATTGATAATCATTGGCTAGATCCATTATTTCATCAAGCAAAATGATGATTTTATAATTTTATATGATTTTATAATTCATCCCCACTTATTTACTGGAATTCTAAAAAAAAGAAATTTCTTTCACCAACTACATGGTTACCCTGAATTAGAACCCATACCAAAAAAGCAGGATAAATGTATGTTTCTTTTACTTAATTTGATCTACACGCTGTATGTTAGTGTCACATTTACTTCCAAGAGTGAGCAACCTACACTACACTACTCCTTCCAACCTACACTACAACTCTTCCCTAAAGTAACAGGTAGTTTTTAAGGTGAAACCTAGTATGACTGGAATGGTCTAAGATAGGATGTGATTGGGCAGGCCAAGGTATGATGCAAGGATTATAGGATAGGAAGCGATGGATCAGGGAAGAGAGAATACCTCAAGCAGGCTCTAGGAGGCGGAATCCAAGTCTTCTGAGCTGTCCTGGACATCAGTGCTCCCCGTGGATTCGCTAGGTTCCTTGCTGTCACTCCCACTATCAGGGACAGCCGGGTTCTCCTGCTGACAGGTCTTTTTAGAACCAGGAAGTGTGCTGCTCTGGCTCTCCTGGTTCTCCCTGGAGCCCAGCACCACATACCCGCCCTTCTCCTTCAGCTCCGGCTGCCTTCTTAGCTCATCTGCCATTTGTGAGAGATCCCGCTTCATAGCATAAGCATCTTCCCCGTCTGCATAGTATTTGGGTTCCACCTCACTGACCTGAAAGTTGAGAGTGTTAGAATAGAGGTGCAAGGCCGCCCGGTTACTCTTCCTGACGTGCAGGGACACATACTTGGCACTAAAGTTCTCTATCATGGCCCGAGAGGCCTGGTCCATCAGCTTCTGAGCCAGGCCGAGGCGCCGGTGTGAGCGCTTCACAGCCAGTGAGGTGATATGCCCATGGGGGACATCATCAGGGTCCTCTTCCATCTTGGCCAGGACATAGCCCACAATCTTCCCGTCCTCGTCCTCAGCGATGTAGGAGAGCTGAGGCCAGGAAAGGCCATGGTAGAAATAGTATTTCATCTGGTAGTTCTCGGGAAGGCAGAGGAGGTTGCAGTGTTGCATGTTCATCAGGTCGTCTGGCCGAGCATTGCGGATGTTCATAATGGCAGCGGGCAGGGAGCCGGTTGGACTGAGGTGAACAGAAAAAGGCTATCGCCAGCACAAGGGGCCCGGTTCGCCTCGGCTAATTGAGTCCCGGCAGCCAAAACCTAGCGCATAGGGCGTGGAGGTGGGAAGGCGGGAAGGCCAGAGGCGGAAAGGGTGGTGCCAAGTGACTCCGGAAGTGCCCGCCCCAGCCAATGAAGTTCCACCTCTTTGTTCCCTCGCTCCTGGCGAGGGGGTGCGGAGCGGGTGTTCTTGAGAATCCTTAGGGTTTAAATGAAGTGACCTATTGATGTTATTATCTTTGATTCAGTTTTAACTTTTGAGTGCATCTAGATATGTTTTCGCCATCTGAACAAACCCATATAACCAGAATTCAGATCATTGCCTGCACCCCTTCAGGAGTCCCATATATGCTCCCTTCCAATATCTGCCACACCCCACATCCCCAAACTAGCACTAAACTTCTAAGAGACTTTGTATAAATGCATTTTTTTTTCTGTGCAGGGTCTCTTTTTAATTTTGTTTATTTCCCCACTCGTGAGTTTCAGATACTTTTGTTGTGTACACTTGAGGGTTCTTTATATTCGTTCCTGTTGTATATTCCATTGCCGGAATATCACAATTCATTCATCCATTTTACTGTTGATGGTTATTTGTGTTATTGAATATTGACACATATTTACATACAATTAGGATCAGCAGATGTAGTGATGTGCAAGTTTTATAAATATTGCCAAGCAATTTTCCAAACTGGTTGGTACACATTCTTATCAACATTAGGTATTTCCCATCTTTTTCATTTTATCAATTTTTGTGTGTGGTTTCATTTTGCATTTCCCTGGTGACTGGCGAGGTTGAGCACCTTTTGAGACTTATTAATTTTTTTATATTCTCTTTTGGAATGTTACTGCTCAAGTCTTTTGCTAATTTTTTTCTATTGTGTGTCTTTTTCACATTAATACTTAGGAGTTTTTTTTCAAAAATACATTCTCGATATGAATCTTTTACCAGATATATTTCTAACAAATATCATACTTTTTCTTCTTTTGCTTTCTCTTTCATTTTTCCAATGCCGTGTTGAAAACAGCATCAAAGTTCTTAAATCCAGTAATTTTACCACATATTCCAAAATGACTTTTTTCCCCCTGATAGTGCCACAAACAGGCCATGTCTAAATAAATATTAGAAAATAATTTTTTTTAAAAAATCATTTTAAGTTAATACTTTACTCTGACAGTGGGTAATAGTTATAAGACCGAAAAGTGCCTTTGCATTTAATATGAGCCAATGGCAAACAGAGATTAATAAAAATGTATATTTTATTAGGCTAACATTAGAATGCAATCATATGTTTAGGACTTCTGTGATTGTATGTGGACTAGCTATAGGTAGAGAGGCGCTCTAGACCAAAGCGGACTAATCCTCAATTAGAATAGCAACTGCAGGCAAAGGGACAAGTCAAAGGAAAACTGACTTAGTTTAGGCACTGGGTTATCTTTGTCTTTATGAATTTGTGTTCACACCTAATACAATTCCTTTTTTCTCATAGCAAAAGGTAATGTGAGCCAGATGATTATCAAAGAAAATTTCATTCTGATCAAGTCCTCAACAAGTTTTCTTTAAAGAAGGAAAAAGCCTCTTTGGCTTCTTATGACAAATGTCCTGACTCTAGGATGCTAATTTATATCAGATATAATGGAAGCTTTGGATTAGAAGCACATCCCAAATGTTGTGCAGCAATAGCTGGCTACACCCAAGAAGGTGGACACTTGTTAAATATGAGTGGGACTTTTAGGCAGTTTTTATCCTAGAAGAGAAACTCAATCCTGGCAATAATGGTATGTCATGTTCTAAAGTGAGAAATGAGAAAAGTATTCGCATATGTTTTTTAGAGTCTTTGTAATAAGAAGGTCTATTTAAGAATTTAGATTTCCTGGAAGGGAATAGCGAATGAAATGAAATATAAACATCTAAAGACAGTTTCTAGTAGACAAAAATTATCTACAACCCTTTTCCAAGTTTGGGAGAACAAAAAAAAAAGCCTCAATAAATTTGGATCAATGTGAACTGAAGTTCTGTATGGTTTTTGGGTTGTATTATAAAATAAAATAAAATGAATTAAAGAACCTTTTCTGGATCATATTTAGTAGTATGTGAGATTCAGGTTAACAAAAGGAAGGATCTGATGACAGGAAGTGGTGGTAATACTGTACTATGCACTACTTGAAAATATTCAAAATTCTGTCTCTGCTAGGTCTGCTTTGCCTAATGAATGCAAATGTGAAGGATTTTGTTAGGCCTTTTCTTGAAGTTTTCCAATGATTCAACATTTTGATTAATTCTGAAATATAATCAGACTTAATTTCTAGATGTGATAGGCAAGCAGCCATTGTAATGATTATTGTTGCATGTGGGAGAATTGCCTGGACAAGGTTCAAGTAGCCATAGTATTTGCTTTGGCTCTTTCTCATCTTTTCAGATTTGAGACACATGTCACCCTTTATATGAAGCTGTCTCTTACTATGTTTTCCTGAGAAAATCGAATTGCTTCCTTATTCGTGTATCAGTTTCACTCATATCTGTATGTGTATTTCATGCTTTCTTAAATATTTTCTCCTCTGTTTCTTGAGAACATGACCTTGCCTTATGAAAACTGTTGTTTTTAGGGACTAGCAAATTGCATGCTGTATAGTGTGTCTTGAATGGGTGCTTATAGAATAAATATGTAATTGGAGGTACAAGTATATTAAGACAAGCTAAACAAGTCCTTTCTTTATGAAATATAAATAAATTGTATGATTACAGTGCATATTTTTGTGTGGTGGTATCTATTATCATTGCTTAAAGTGCATAATGAAAAAATATGATGGTATTTATGATGTTACACTTTTTATACTTAGCATTATATTCACTAACCAACTACATTATCTACCAAATGCTACACTGTCTAGGCTACTCAGAGATTTGCAGATCATTTTCATTATCTAAAAGAAATGTAAATTGAACATAATTTAGTAATCAGTTTAGAGCTCTAAATTTATTTTTTGGCTTGGGAAGTAAGTTGGTCATGGTCTATTGTACTAATGTTCATTTGTGACGATTTACCTGCAAACTCTATTTCTCACATTTCCTTGTCATGTGGCTTCCAGAGATATTTGACCTAGGGGAGGTAGGGATGGGACTGGGGATAATAGTAGAGAGGAAGGTTAGGAGAAAGCCAAATAATTCTCCCTCATTGGCTCATTCTCAGCAGTGTCTTACAGTAGTGGATGATTTTCTCTGAGGATTTAGCTCCCTACTAGACAGACAATATTGAGTTCTGATTCCCACAAGCAGCTCCTAGTATATGGAAGTAAAACTTCTCTCCTATGTACATTGAGCCCTAGAATTGTTAGTGGCTTCCTACAATTGCTAAACTTTTGGTTGCTTCCCCATACCCTATTGGCTTCTCGGCTCTTGCAGAACTCATTACCTACATATTAAATTTCCTCAATTTTAATTACATAGAGTGGTTTCATGGCTGGCCTCACTGATGTAAGAATTATAATAATTGATAATGTTTTCAATGTAAGTTTAAATTTTATAATTATTTTCCAAGTCTAGGATATGTAACTTAACTACTCTTGCCAATGATGAATGATGGAATAAGGCACAATATTCAGAAACAGTTTGGATTCACTGTCCTTGGGTATGATGAGGGAAGACATCCTTCAATTTATAGAATTCCTGATTGTAGAGATACCAGAAATCTGTTTCATCAGCTCTACATTATTTCCACGTAAGTCCCAATTGTCTTTAAATGTCATTAGGAAGTCCTTTACTATAAGGACTATGGGTATAGAAGTCACTGATAGTATTGTGTCAGGAGCAATTGGTTTGAAAGCCCATATACATTATTGTATGGAAATATGTGTGGGAGGAAAGAGTGATAATTGAGAGGAAGTGATGTATAAGGTCAAACTAATATAGTTAAACAAGTGATATGACATTAAGAAAACATGTTGGGCATTGTGAGAAGAAATTTGACTTCCTGGTTTAATCACTTATTTAATATAATCTTAGACCACTTAACTTTCCTTAATTCTCTTTTCTCTAATAGAGGAGAGAAATCTAAATGTGATAATAGGGAGGTAGAATATTCTTTTTCTTTTTTTCTATTTTTGTTTTTATAATAGGGATTCAAATCAGTGGCACTTCACCACTAAACTACATCCCCCAGCCATTTTTTGTTTGTTTGTTTGTTTTAAATTTTAAGACAGGGTCTACCTAAGGTGCTTACGACCTCACTAATTTGCTGAGGTTGTTCTCCAACTCACCATCCTTGTGAATCAGCCTCCTGAGTCACTGGGATTACAGACATGGACCACTGTACCTTTCCTGGAAGAATTTCTTGATGAGAACAAAATGACCTGCAAAGAAAAAAGCAATATAGAATGTGCAGATTATCAGAAATTGTGAATAGATTTCAAAATAATTATATGAGAAAAATTAATTCTAGGATAACAAAAAGGCAAGGAGACATAATTTCTAGTTTTTTCTTGTGGAAGTTGCAACATTCCTGGTCTAACTGGGTTTTTGCCAGTTAAATTACTTCTCAGTATTTATCCAAAAGAATTAAAGTCAGTGCTGGGGATATAGCTCAGTTGGTAGAGTGCTTGCCTCTCATGCACAAGGCACAATCCCCAGCACCATAAAAAATAAATAAAATAAAATCAGCATAGTGTAGTAGTGATACATACATACCCACATTTACAACAGATCAATTCACAATAGCCAAATTATAGAAACAGTTTAGTTGTCCATCAACAGATGAATAGACAAAGAAATTACAGTGTATATACATTATGGAGTTCTATTCAGTCATAAAGAACCAAATTATGTCTTTTTACAAGGAAATGGATAGAACTGGAAAACACCATGTTAAGTGGAATAAGCCAGACTCAGAATGTCAACGGTTGTAATTTTTCTGTCTGCATGTATGTTGTATGTGGAAGCAGACAGAAAAAGGGGAGAAAAGAGGGATCTCATGAAAATACAAAGGAGACCAGTTGAGCAGGGAGGGAAAAAGGAAGGAAAGAGGAAGTGCTAGGGAATGAAATTGACCAAATTACATTATATGCATGTATCACAATGAATCCCACTATTGTGTATAATTATAATGCACCAACAATTTTTTTTTTCAAAATCTTTTCTGAAGTATTTTATTCCATGGTTTCCTTGGGATATGGGACACCAAATGTCCTCTCTATATTGTAAAATAGGAGTAGAGAGTCAAAAAAATAAAACCAATTGAGAAATTCATCATAGAATTTTAGAGTCTCTAAGATGCCAAACTCATACATAAATTGCTTTTGGTTTCCTGGTGTACTACTGATTGCCAATAGTTGTCAATGTTGTTGCTTTATAACTTCCATTCTGCATGGTCTTATCACTTTGATAGTAAACTTAATTAGTGTGCATGTGTGTGTGTGTGTGTGTTGCTTAAAAAGTGAATTATTTCTCAAACTCATAGAGTCAATAAACCTTTTCAATGATTATAGAAAGGGAAAAAATCAGTTTCAGTTTTTAATGTTTCTTTCAAAAACAAATTTTATTCAAGAACCATATCAAATATAGTTTTATTATTGGCTTGAGACACATTATATCTTGGATATTTTCTCAGCTCTACATTTGTATTAGTTTATCATAGGTAAATTTTGCTTTTGTTTGGGTGGGCTGGTAGGAATCAAAATGGAGGTAATAATGTAGTGCTTTAATATTGAGTTGAATTCAATAAATGAAAATAATTTTCTCTGATCCTACAGCAAA